>NC_090267.1:370452019-370804519 GCF_040414725.1 Anabrus simplex | reverse complement strand
CAACTCGCTCGGTAGCAATATAATAAGGAAAATACCAACACTAGTATTGTGCACCTGTATTGTTCCAAAACTAACATTTGCATTATTTGTATTGCTCAAGAACGGTAACACAATAAAAATGATACCTTGAACAACACTCGAACTCGCAACCTTCGAATCATTAAGCGAGCGCTTTACCCCTCTTCCACGAAAAATAGTTATCGAATAACTCCTTAAACACCATAGTTCAGCATAGTTTACAGTGCTGCTACTGCTCATCAGCAAGCGCATGCATCGTATAACATCACCGGGATCCGAACTGGAACTTAGAATATATTCGTTGTTCATGTGCGGCCACGTTTTTTTTTCTTCCTCATCTGCACACCCCTACTTTACATCATCCGGACACTCTTTTGTATCTTTTAGTCTGATTTATTGTCATTTACTTACGCAATGACCGTTTTATTTTACTTTCATCTATCGATTAATTCTATTATTTAATTTAATATCTGTCCGACTCGTTGGCTGAATGGTCAGCGTACTGGCCTTCTGTTCAAAGGGTCCCGGGTTCGATTCCCGGTCGGGTCCAGGATTTTAACCTTTATTGGTTAATTCCAATGGCCAGGGGGCTGGGTGTTTGTGCTGTCCCCAACATCTCTGCAACTCACACACCACACATAACACTATCCTCCATCACAATAACACGCAGTTACCTACACATGGCAGATGCCGCCCACCCTCATCGGAGGGTCTGCCTTACAAGGGCTGCACTCGGCTAGAAATAGCCACACGAAAAAAAAATCTCATCCCCAACTAATTTTGATCTGTATCATCGTTGGCCAACTGAAAAACGTGAGTTGGGTAAACTGTTCACATGCCGATATTTCTTGAAAACATTGATAACGATAACTGTCCAAGACCATTACGACCAGGAACAAGAATGTAATTAACAGAGCCGAAAACAGAGATGAGAAAGCCATAGGTTCAAAACAACTGTCACCGTATGCCCTTGAACAAGAGGTAGACGCCACCTAATCTGTTATTGGTGTCGTACTACAACTACGGAAACGCCGAGCGGCAGCTACAACACGACAGAACCTCTCACTACCGTAGACCAATGTGTTCTGTGAGGACTTGACTGTATACTTAGGGTACTTAAAACTGCTGTCGGTCTGACATCTCAATAATAATAATAATAATAATAATAATAATAATAATAATAATAATAATAAAAGTTCTGGTTGAAGAAAAGAAAGAGCCCAGAGGGGGAAGATGGACTGAAGAGAGAAGAGCGCAACATTCTGAAAGAATGAAGGCACTGTGGAGAAAGAGGAAATGAAATGAAATGGCGTATGGCTTTTAGTGCCGGGAGTGCCCGAGGACATGTTCGGCTCGCCAGATGCAGGTCTTTTGATTTGACACCCGTAGGTGACCTGCACGTCGTGATGAGGATGAAATGATGATGAAGACGACACATACACCCAGCCCCCGTGCCAGCGAAATTAACCAATTAAGGTTAAAATTCCCGACCCTGCCGGGAATCGAACCCGGGACCCCTGTGACCAAAGGCCAGCACGCTAACCATTTAGCCATGGAGCCGGACGGAGAAAGAGGAAGGAAGAAGGGATGATTAGAAGGAAGTGAAGTGGTATTGGCGTGGTCCTAAGTTTGGCCGATTCGCAAGAAAGAAGAATGGCGTATGACCTCAATGGAGGCCTGACGAAGGTCTTTCGAGTTGACGTTCATGGGCGATCGCTCGTCTGTGAGGTAGGGTCCCTTCTGGAATGAAATCTAACGTTGAAGACGGCTCTCATATCCAGTCCTCGAGCCAGAGGAATTAACAAATGAAGGTTGAACTCTCCAACCCGGCTGGGAATCAAACCCATGACCCCTTGAACCAACGGTCAGTATGTTAACCAGTTTGATACGAAGCCGGATAAACATCTCATTGATTTACGTCCACTGACCTTCATTCAGCAAACAAAACATTGTAACTATTTAGGTTATATTTTTCTGATTGAAGTTCTCTCCGTTTCCACAGTAGTATAAAGGGAGAATTTTCAAACTTGAAATTGTAACGACCTACACATTATGTGGATTCATTTGAGAGCAATACAACTGGTTGTGAAACCTTCACTAGAATAACAAACCTGTACACTTCTGGTGTCCAGCTGGAAAACCTGAAACTGCACATCTAAAGGTCGTAAGTACCGGACAAGAGACCGTAAAATTTGTTATATCTATTAGAATCGAGTATGGTTCATTCTTTGTTTTGAACAGCTATGTTAACATTACTTAAAACTAATTAAATTAATTTAATCGTGTAAGAATTACAATGCGATTTTGCACAGTAGATCGTAGATGCAATCATGATGACATTAATTTGATGAATATAATTCTGATCAACATTAACAAACGAATCGTAACAGTTGAAAGGCACTGTTTATCTCAAGTTAGTAGCCCGCTTGTTAGAAATACAATACTTCTTGCCAAACTGGATTGTATGTCTTAAGAAAGGAATTACCGGGTGAGTTGGCCGTGCACCTGTGAGCTTGCATCCGGGAGATAGTGGGTTCGAACCCCACTGTCGGCAGCCCTGAAGATGGTTTTCCGTGGTTTCCCATTTTCACACCAGGCTGGGGCTGTACCTTAATTAAGGCCGCGGCTGCTTCCTTCCCTTTCCTAGGCCTTCTCTGTTCCATCATCGCCATAAGACCTATCTGTGTCGGTGCGACGTAAAGAAAAAAGGCATTAAACTGCATGTTTCAGAAATTATACGAAACGTTTGTACACAGAATGATATCCTACGTCCATTGGTATCTACCTCAGCGGTACACAAAATGAGCCCATGACGGTTTTCGCAGAGGTAACGAGGGAGACTAGAACTTGACCTCGATGAGTAATACGAAGTAACTATTTTGTGCATCTAATTATCTGTCTCTGAAGAACGTCATACGATAGAATAGCAACCACCTGACAACACTCTCCTAACAAAAGAAGTTTTAATAGAACTCAGACAAGCAGCCCACCAACGAAAAAACGAACCCAGCTTCAAGCTACTTCGCTCGCTTCACAGGTTTTCTCAGGGTCAAGGCTGATCTCAGAGTCAAGGATAGCTAATGAAAGGAATGGAGACGAACGCTCTTCGCAATGATACAAGCTACGTGTGAATAATGGAAATTGAAGTAAATGAATTTACGCTTAATTAATCAATCAAGTAAAAAAGAAAATGGCCTATTAAAACTATTTAATAGCATATTCGAACTGTTACCTAAGATAACTCCGAGCGAAGACATTGCAACATCAGATATTCTAGATTGTTGTTTTAAAAGAAGTGTGACACACGGCACGCACGAAACTGCAAGGGCAGCACGGAACAGAAACGCTAGGTCCAAGTGAAAGCCCTTGAATAGACTGCGTAGCCATATTCTAGACACATCTGCACCCTAGCAGGGGATAGGGTGTGGCGGGCAGTGCAGGGAGTCTGGGGATCGACCCCACGTCCCGGCCTCCTTCCGCGCCTGCTCTGCTCAGACCTGTCCTACCCTACAGTTTTACACTATTCCTGAAAACATGGACTATGAGTTTCACAGCATTTGCTATGCACATGTACAAGTAGAAAAGTTAAATACCGATCATAAAGCATACGAAATTAACAAAAGTCCCCCATAATGTACCCAAAGAGAAGTCGAATTGAGTCTTTCGATCGTGTAGATCCCTGCTAGTAACTCTTAAAATTGTTCTTCCACAATATACAATTCCAGTTTGCTTAAATGGCATATATCTCGTTCGACAGACATAATTGCTCTATTTCGTCTTGGGGATAATCAGTTACTGTTCCAACGAGGTGGCCTAGTGTACACTTTCGATACAAAATGATGAGAATAACAATTTGCCAGTAGTAGTGGTAGTGGTAGTAGTAGCAGCAGTGATAGTAGTATAGTAGTAGTGGTAGTAGTAGTAGTATAGTAGTAGTAGTGGTGGTGATTATTGTTTTAAGAGGAAGTGCAACTAGGGTAGTAGTAGTAGTAGTAGTAGTAGTAGTAGTAGTAGTAGTAGTAGTTGTTGTTGTTGTTGTTGTAGTCTATTTGCGTATAAAATTAGTCTATGAAGATAAAAACTATTTCACATTACAGAAACAGTGCATGACAAACGTTCAAATTCAGCTGAATGGGAAAGGTTGGTAATGTAAGTCTTTAAGGAAGTAAAGAAAAGCAGTATGGTTACTAAATATCTGGAAATGCGGAAAAGGTTCTTGAGCAAACGGTGAGAATTCTATTTTTCGTTTATGATATAAAGAAACCATAGTTGGGAAACGAGAACGATTAAGACCATAGAGGCAGCATTAAGATGATCTTCTGTTCGTGATGACCCTATTATACATGAGGGTTTCATTTGTGCGAAGTTCCCATGTTCTCATAACCCGTGTGACAGCGAGTGACACATACTGCTGTGTGAAGTAGTAACTGACTGGAGCTACGGTTGGGAAGGAAATGATGTATAGGCACTACCTTGCCACTCATCCATAGATTAAGTGAGAGGAAAACCCAGAAAACCGTTCTAGAATGGCCGAGAAAACCGTTCTAGAATGGCCGAGTTCACGATTTCAACTCATTTCTCAATTGTATTATATGAGACCGTAGAAACCACCGTTAATTCCAACAGGGGCAGAAATTGAACTTAGACCGTCTAGACGAGGGGTTATACTAACCACTAGACCCTGTGGCGTATGTGAAAGAACGGGTGAGGCGCTGGCCTTCTGACCCTAACTTGGCAGGTTCGATCCTGGCTCAGTCCGGTGGTATTTGAAGGTGCTCGAATACGTCAGCCTCGTGTCGGTAGATTTACTGGCACGTAAAAGAACCCCTGCGAGACTAAATTCCGGCACCTCGGCGTCTCCGAAAACCGAAAAAGTAGTCCGTGGGACGAAAAGCAAGTCCAATTATTGTATCTGAAAGATCTGATCACAAGTATAAAAGTAAGGGTTTATGACATGAAGCCAACAGCTGAAAGATGGAAATGATGTGTGAAGCCATAGTCCTTAGAGTTAAAACAAACTCAAGAGAAAAGGCGCTTCTTACTGACACCTTACACCATTGGCTTGAAGGAAGAAAGAAAGAAAGAAAGAAAGAAAGAAAGAAAGAAAGAAAGAAAGAAAGAAAGAAAGAAAATACTCGACTTAAAGATTTTATTCCAAATGATTTTCAGTCCTTTTGATAAAAATATATAATTAGTTCACAATGTCAAGTACAGAGGTGTACGAACCAAGTGGTCCGTCTCCTTGGATGAGCCACTGGGATCTAGATAAACATTAAAATATTTATAATCTCTGATTGTATGTCAATAATCTAATTTTCTTCACACAGTCTGATGGAACTAATTGTCCGACTCATTGACTGAATGGTCAGCGTTGAGGCCTTCGGTTGAGAGCGTCCCGGGTTCGATTCCTGGTCGGGTCGAGGATTTTAATCGCCTCTGATTGATTCTTCTGGCCCGGGGACTGAGTGTCTGTGTTTGTTCCAACACTTTCCTCTTCATATTCAGACAACACACTACACTACCAAACACTCAATAGCGCTTACATCACTCCATATATGGTTGCGTCAGGGAGGGCATCCTGCCATAAAACAGGGTCTAATCCACATGTGCTACACACTTCGCACCGCCACCCCACAGGTGTGGGAAAAAACTGCAGAAAAAGGAGAAGAAGAAGTCTGATGGAACTAATTACAAACGCATTTCTGACGTAACATAATCAGCTTCGAAAGTGTAATTAGTACTTGACACAGTCAACAAAACACTATAGTTCACTTTACTTTTGGCAATAGATTTTTTTTTTCAGCAGTGGAAAGTTTGAAGTGGTAATTAAAAATGTTCTGTGCGAAAAATACTGCACTAACTGAGAACGTCAACAAACAATAATAGTTCTAATTTGTGTTTCTGTGCCACACATACTAACCTAAAAGAAACGCCGCTTCTCACGAAGACCTTATACCAAAATAATTGCTGTTGAAGTTAAGAAAAAAAGCATGCACATTTGGAATGGTTTTCATATAAAATAGAATGTTCGGTAGCAAATAACGGAACCATTAACAGCAAACAAGTACAGTCATTCAAAACAAAAAAGAAAATAGAATGAGTGCATACTACTCGACAAGTCTCTCATAGGTGAAGTTTTCTTGAACATTGTGGGTATCCACAGGGTGTGTGTCTTCATGGGAGGAGAATTATATTTTGATAATTAAAAATTTGATAAAATATTAAATGCGAGTAATACCATCGCTCATTCGGTTTTGTTTGAGATTCATATGAAGCTACAGGATCGTAAGGGAACTAAGAGGCTAACGTTAAGTGGTTCCTTCCCGGGCAGTAGCAACTATCCTATCCCCATACTGGTCGTAAGAAAATGCTGGAATCGTGTCAAATACAAGGCTACCTTATTTGACCGCGTTCCTGAATAAATACAGATGAGAATGCTCGACTGCAACTAAGTTCATCAAACAGAACCTTCTTTCTTACAGCGTATGGCAAAGCTCCAGTAATAACCAATTGCCCACACCTCCTACCTGAAGCTCAGTAAGTAATTCTTGAAACGAAGCTGCTTAATCGAAAACAAGCAGCATATTTCTTACTACGTTCGATAGCGAGTCTACTGCCAAAACTGATGGTAAGTTTTCGAGTTGTAAAACTCAGTCTGAAGTTTTTATTCACATTCGCTAACCCTGTTAGCAAACAGAAGATACCTTGTGACACACATCATATCACTGTCTTTAGCTTACTACTTTTCACCAATAACTTTCTTCTCTGCTCTTCCTGGCCCTTTTCACCAATTTATCGGTGTCGACATTTCATGTCGATTTGGCCCAGTTTTGCTCTCAGATGTCCTCCTATGAGGAGAGATATATTCACTATAGTGTTTCTGTAGTGGTTGGTAGCGTGGTATGTTGTACGTTCTGTAGATTAAGAGAAGTGTATTAAGACGAACGAACGTCAATTGAATCCCCGAACCAGAAGAGATAACAACATGTAATTAAAATTCCGGAATTGGCCGAGAATCGAACCTGGGGCCCTCTGAACCAAAGGCCAGTATCCTGACCATACAGCCAAGAAGGAGGACAATTTTAGATATACTATGCTATAATAATCCCTATGCATGATTTTTTATCCATTAAGAATTTTAAAAAGCAGAAAGCTTATCGTAACATTACATTTCCAAAAAGCTTCGCGGGAAAAATCACTAAGTCTCAGTGAGACGCTTCTCTGTGGACCTAGTAACGAAATGCGCACAACGTACCTTTAACAGATGGCGATCTTCAACGACGCCGGGGGAGGGGAGGGGGGTGTCACGAATTTGACCCAAAGGGATACAACGAGGTCAATAAATCTAATGACATAGGTTCTTCTCTCTTATAATCCCGTAAGAGCCGAACGTCTGTACCAGAATTTAATCCCTCAACTTACATGTGATGAGCGTCTAACCGGATGTCACACAGCCAGCCCTTCTACACCCACACCCCCAACACAAAAAAAAAAAATCGAACAGTCGTACTGAGGGAATTATGAATCAAGGACAGGTTACTAAAATCAAAAGTACGTCGGCACGTTGGTGTAAAGTTGATTTTTGAGTGCGTTCATACTCCAAAGTGGTTACAGGAGATATATACATGCAGAAAGTTCACTGAACTTTATCAGAAATAGCACGCAGCAATTAAGATTACAGCGCAAATCAGATCGAATACTGCGTGTAATGAGAGGCAACTCGAGATTTTGATCCGCAGATCGTAAATATTAAATGCCATAACTGGTTTTGGAGCACAGGAAACCCAGTATCCATGGAGATGAAACAAAATTCACACGAGACATTTGCATCTTAAGAGTATTTTCGTATATATTTCTGAATGGGCATTTACTAGAAGTTTAAGATGGCAACAAATTACACCCCCCCCCACACACACACACAAACAAAAAGAAAACACGGAATATAGTAATATTCTCAAAAAGAATAGTTGTGCAGAGAGCTGTCCTCAGTGTTCCTTTATAATAATAATAATAATAATAATAATAATAATAATAATAATAATAATAATAATAATAATAATAATAATAATAATAATCGTATGGACTCGCTACCGTGTGCAAGCATTTTACTTTGACGCCATCTGGCTGCCTGCTCGTCAATTTCGACGTATCATTTTGCTCTAGGCCTACTAGATGGCAGGGTAAAAATAATTTCTCTTGGGCGTCTATGGTTCAGTTTTAATTAAATTTGTCGGATAAACACCAAATGTATCACCAGAGATGTTTTACATGCCAACATCGTATGATATTCGATGGAGTGTCGAATGGACTTCATTCACGCTTCAAAAATCCGACTACCTCTACCGGGTTTGAACCCGCTGTCTTGGGATCCGGAGGCTGACACTCTGCCAGTAATCCACAGAGGCAGCTAATCTTCCCTTTAACACGTTCCTATCAGCAAAGTAATGATCATTATTTTTCTTTTCTCTAATAACTATGCAAGGTCTACAAAATACGCTCATTGTATAAAAAATGCATCAACTACGTGGAAAGTATTTAGCCTCTATATCCAGCAGCTATGTTATTTCAACAAACGAAGGTGCTTTCAGATTCTTAGTACAGAGCTACTGATATCTGGAAAACAAATGACTATGAGGTCCTCCTACTGCCCCTTCTTATTAGAGAGTCACTTCTCCTACCACGCTCTTGTTCCTCATTAGCAGGAATTTTGTCATCTTTAGCAATACCCCTAGTCACACATTCTTAAATAGCTTCGGCTACCATAATCACCAGCAGGCACATACTAGTGCAGCCTAAACCTAAAATTAAATTTTTATTTAAATGCGGAATAATTATTTTTTTACTTAGTAAGTAGTTCTGGAATTCTGATGCTTTTGATTATTTCATTCTTTGTGCGAGCGATGCACTGCCCAGCTAATGTAGTTTTTCACAAGAAAATGAGCTAAACTGAGCCTCTGATGATGATGATGATGATGATGATGTTGTTAGTTTAAAGGGGCCTAACAGCTAGGTCATCGGCCCCTAATGGTACGAGATGGAACGAAAAGACACGACGATTAAAATTTTAAAATATATTCACTTACTAGAATTTAAAACAAATGACGATAAAAATGATTATGAAATTAAAATAATCAGCAGAACTAATTCCCAAAGCCTTACTTTCTGATAAAATTATAGAAAATATACAATCGAATAAGGCATTGGCTGCCTTGAAGTACAGAGATATATACCATTTAAGTTAGAAGTTAAAATAACACATTTAAAATACACAAACACGAACTAAAATAGAGTGAAGGGGATAAAAGCGTAGTTAACAAAAATATACTAACAGAAAATACACTTTTACACACGATAAAAAGGCCACTATCCCTCATAAAACGGATGACAAGGTTTGCTGACAAAATACCATTGTTTCTCTCCGAGAAGCCCGAAGCGAAGCCTTCCATACCTTCGTCGTTCATTTTATCGCTCTCAGCTTATTTGGAAGTGGAATGGCCTGCCACTCCATCTCCCAATGGGAAATAACCAAATCTCTCTGCTGAGAGCGAATATCACTAGCTGGAACTCTGTAAGGCAATGGGGGCAATGTAACAGCCTCCTTGGCAGCCTCATCAGCTAACTCGTTTCCCTCTACACCCATGTGGCTTGGGAGCCGCATAAACGTAATTCTGGTACCGGCGCCCGAACACCCGGCTAGCAGGTCCTGGATCCGCTGCACCAGAGGGTGCCGAGGGAAATTTGTATCTATAGACTGTAGTGCGCTCAAGGAGTCGGTACACAGCAAAGTGCCGGCGCTCATCGGACAGTGTGTACAACAGAGCTTCACAGATAGCATAGAGCTCTGCGGTGTACACACTACAGACTTCCGGTAGAGGAAAAAGAAACCTGTTATTGTCGACAGCGAACGCACAGCCTACTCCCGCTTCTATTGAGCCTATTTGTCGGGGTCTGTGTTTTAGTATTTTGACTTATTTTATAGGATATTTTACTTCTTGTGTATGTTAAGGCATTTAGGCTATTTCGTAACTATTCACGTATGTTCTATATGTTCAAAAAACGAGTTGCATACTGTCAGTAAAAACGTTAATCATGATTTCAAGAAATCGGGTAAAGGTTATCTGCCTCCTCCTTGTCCCTCTTTGCCAAGTGCTGATGGACAACAGAGACATACCAGTAATAAAAATTGAAAAAGTCACTTCGAGAAAAAAGAGAAAATTGATTTGAAAATGCGATAGTAAGTAGAAACGAAAGTTATCCAGGTGATGAGAAAAAAATGTAGGATTTGCTACACTGTATTTAACTTTAAAATCTTCTCGTGGAAAACTACCACAGACATGTAACTCAATGTACTTTAAGAATGTTCCTTTAGTGTTAGTAGAATTTAGAAAGGAGATTCACAATGTTGAAGTCCATTACGAAGTAATCGATAATAGTTTTCGTTCGACAACCTACATGAGTTTATTTCTTGTATACTGCAATGCATGTCTGGTGAAATGAATGACTAATGTTTGCCCGAAAACATTTTTCAAATGTTCTAAAATATTTTCTGTCGTTTGTCTTTGAATTTTAGTTACGTACTTTATTGTATCCCCCGCCCTTTTGCGTCATCGTCATTAGCATATCTAAGCTGAACTATGAAGGCCCGGTAAGAATTAAGTATTTGCTCTGTTACTCGGTACTGTTGTCGGTCGGACATTCAATAAACAGTGGTGTTTACCCATACTAACGGACTTGGCCGTTCACGGAGGTGGTGTGCGAAGTGAACCCAATATTTTCAAAATACTTCAGACAAAATAGGGAGATCCATGTGGAACCTTAACGCCTACTAGCACTAGCGACAAATGCCCATTTTAATGAAGTATCCATAGTAAAAAAAAATGCAAGTGTACGGCCGATATAATCTAAGGTTTATTGCATTCACCGAGACGACTTTCGATGAGCAGCTGCCTGGCAACGTTCCAAGCATATTAAACGGTTATGAAGAATACGAAAATAAATTTCATAAATAAGAAATCAAACTCGAACCTAGCGCATTAAATAGGCTAGTAATCGATATTACAGATCAACATTTTGAAATTATTACCAGCACAGACTCTGCGTTTGACAAGGATAAGCAAGACATTCCGAACCTCTGCATCTGTTCAGTCTGAAAATGTAAGTTTGAAAGATGCATTCCCTTAACAGGAGAAGCTGAGCTACCGAACGCAGTGGGGCGTCTAACTATATCTCTAAGAGTAATTGCATGACGTCTGAAGCAGACAGCCAGATGTCTATCAAGCCAGATCAAAATATTTTGAAGGTAGACATCTTTCACAAATAGGGGTTAAAAAACAGAGAGCGAGAACACTTCAGACAGAGGTAAAGGAACAAGTCCGTCGAGTTTTCTGCAGTCAACATTACGAAATATTTCCAAATATTATTCACTTAATTTCAACTACGATACTAGATAACATATCGAGAGAAGCAGCATAACAGCTAAGTAGGTGCAGGCTTCTCACTCGAATACTGACTGGCGACTGTGGTGTGCAAAATCAGGACTTATCGGAAAAATTACACGGTCTAAAATGTCCACCCCTCCACCCCCATAATCCATATATTAGCTTGGTTTCAGTTATCTGAAAATAACTGATAAACCTACTGTCTGTGGCTGAACTCACTCCCAGGAAACTGCTTGCGCCTCAATATATCCTTGCCCGACTTCTAATGCGGCATGCAAAACAGCACATGCTGTTCTTACTCATATCTCAAAAAGTAATTGTCCGATTTTGAAAATACTTACATATTTGAACTTGTACGCAGACGAACTTTTAAATCAGCTGTATGAATTTGTGCCGTTCCATTTAAAAATATGGAGTTAGTATCAATATCTCGGTTGTTAATCACCCCATGAGACTAAGTAGCACGTTACTTTACAAGACCCTGCGTACCATTTACGAATGTGAAAACAGAATTCTGATATCTTTGATGGTTTAGAAGTTATTTCCGTGTAACATGTTAGGTGAATAACCCTGTATATAGATTGAGAAATGTTAGGTCAGGAATACAAGAGGAACAACTTCTGTTGTTTAGGATATGTACTCTTCCAGGTTCGTAGTACAGCACGGAAAGTAAAACTGCATCAAGGTGAAGCAAAGCTAATACAGTAAGCTCGCAGTTGCGATCAACGGTATTCTGCAATAAAGAAGGCAGCTCCCTGACGAAACTACTTTTACATCGATCAGTTTGAAAGCGTCCATGAATTTACTAAACTCCTCTACAATCCTCTATTTGTAGCCCTCAGGCTTCGTTTAGTTCTACAACTCTTATCTTAAAATCATTAAAAAGTGAGTGTAACCTCCATGACCAAATCCATCAATCTTAAGTAACATACCATACTCCATTCTCCTCATATGACCCCAACACCAAAGCCGGTTTATGCATACCGGTTCATCCATTGAGTTCAATACTAACTTAGCCCGTATTTACTCATTCCGAGTACACCCCTGCCATTCTCCCCACTGGCTTGTACCAGCTATCATTCTCGATACTTTGTATGTTACTTCTAGCATATGAATAAGATATCCAGAGTCCACCAATCTTTCACTCCCGTAAAGCAAAGTCGATCTGAAAACAGACCGCTGGAAAGACAAGTTTTGTCCGGCAGCTGACTGCATTCTTACGGAATACTGTTGATCACAACTGCGAGCTTGCTGGTGCTGCAGCTTGATTTAATCGCACTATACTACCATCCTGAGAGAATATACATCCTAAATACTAGAAATGATCCACCCGTTCCAATTTTGTGTTTCCAACCTCACATTCAATTCTCTGACTTTTATTCCCTACTGACATCACTATGTTCCAAGATATTAGAATACAGGTTTTCTACACAGTCTACTACTTAAGACCAAGTCGTCGACAGAGGCCAAACAATTCCCTTCCTGCCACTTTATACTTTTCAGTAGGTGATCCATGTAAGCTATAAACAACAAAAATGGAAGATTACAGTCTTTTCAAAACCCTGTACGTACCTTGAACCAAGAACTCATTCTACCATCAATTCTCACTGCAGCTCGACTGTCAACATACATTCCTTTGCCTGTTTTTTTTAAATATCACAATCCCCCAGTACGGTTAACACCTTTTTTCCTCGATAGTCTGCCATGTACCTTCTCTAGATCTATGAAACATAACTTTCTATTCCGCTCGTAGCATGTTTTAATCACATGGCGCATACTGAAAATCTGATCCTGACAGTCCCTCTGTGGTCTGAAACCACACTGGTTTTAATCCAACTTCCTCTCAACCACTGATCGCATCCTCCCTTCCAAAATCCCAGTGGACACCTTGCCTGATATACTGATCAATGAGCTATTGCATCTTTCTTCCTGTTCCCTTGCATAAAGAAAGGTGCAATTCCTGCTTCCGTCCAATCAGCAGGTATCTTACTAACATTCCATGCTTATCTTATTAATCTGTGAAGCCATTTCAACCCTGCCTTCCCACTATACCTCACAATTTCGGGGCTAATTTCATCTATTCCTACTACTCTATGTCAATGGAGTTATTTTATCATCCTTTCCACTTCCTCAAGCATGATTTAACGTCAATGTCGTCCTCTCCATAAGCTCGGGGGTCCGCGACGTCAACAGACAGATTTCCTTTTATGTTGAGAATATTTTCAAAATATCTCTTCCACCCGCCCAGTGATTCAGAAGGATCTACTATGAGTTCATGTAATTTACCCAAGCAATATTAATTTCCTTTTCCCTTCCTTTCTCAGATTCGTTTTCAATGTCCTGAAAGGCCCTGCCGCTTGACCAAGCCTTTCCAGATTATTACTGGAACCTTCCCAGGACTTCTTCCTTGGATTCAACAATTATTTACTTCGCTCTGTTTCCTTCATCTATGTACAATTCCCTGTCGGCATCAGTCCTTGTCTGGAGAAATTTCTGGTACGCCTTCCTTTTACGTTTACAAGCTGCCCTCACTTCATCATTCCACCAAAATGACGCTTTTCCCCACCTTTACACATAGTTGTCCATAGGCATTCCCTTGCTGTTTCTCCTACAGCATCCCTGTATGCCACCCATTCTCTTTCTATATGCTGAACCTGCTTACTGTCTACACATTTCTCACTAATCATATCCAATAAGTAATTTCATCGTCCTGAAGATTATCTACCCTTATTCGTCTGCAAACAGATTTCATTTTCTTTATCCTAAATCTAGAGATAGGATACATAGTTCAATACAGATCATACAGTTGTCTGTATCATCGAAAAATCCCCGGAATGCCCGCATATTTCTAACAAATTTTCTGAATTCAAAATAGGTTATGATATAGTCCATTATGGACGTGGTGCCTCTATCCGCCAGGTGTAGCGACGAATAGAAGTTCAGTACACACTTTCCTTTCCTACTAGCTTTCATATCTTTCCCACATTAACCCATCACCTTTTCATATCCTTCAGTTTTGTTTCCAATTCTCGCATTGAAATCGCCCGTTAGCTCTATCCCATCCTTGCTGTTGATCCTAACTACGATGAAATGAAATGGCGCATGGCTTTTAGTGCCGGGAGTGTCCGAGGAAAAGTTCGGCTCGCCAGATGCAGGTCTTTCGATTTGACACCCGTAGGTGACCTGCGTGTGGTGATGAGGATGAAATGATGATGAAAACGAAATATACATCCAGTCCCCGTGCCGGCGAAATTGACCAATTATGGTTAAAATTCCCGACTATCAGGAATCGAACCCGGGACCCCTGTGATCAAAGGCTAGCACGCTAACCATTTAGCCATGGAGCCGGACCTCCCTAACTACGATGTTATTCAGTGATTCATAGACTTGTCAACTTCATCCCCGTCTGCACCCTCGCATAGTGAATAGAATGAGTATTATCGTCCTAATTCATCCAACTGCTAAATCTACCCACCGTTCGCTAATTTAGGTGCCTAACAGAAAATTTGTTGCGTGCAGAAATATTTGTTTCTTCCATAAGCCCCAGTAATAAGTAACTTCTCTAAAACATTACAACAAATAATAAAGAAACACACTATCCAACGAATGACTTAATGGCAATTTTATTCGCTGACGAAGGATGAGTATATGAAAAAAAAATCGATTCTGCTGTCTAGCATTACGATAACATTTACCCGAGGTATTATTATTCCCTACTCCAGATAAAATGACCCAAAAGGACAAACTTCCACCATCATAACCACTCTTTTGCCTCCTTCGAAATCAATTTAAATGCAACGGGACCGAGTGCTATGAGGATAAGAAAACTGAGAAAAATAAACGTTATTCGTTTCCCTGATGGAAAGAGTTGAAGATAATACTTTAACTGCTTAGTTAACGCTATCATTCTTTCTACTGCACATTACGATAGAAAACTGTTAACGCTAAATTCCGAGCTATTCCTTACAAATTAAGTCACGCATTTGGTGATTTTTTTGTCTGAGAGGTCATGCTATCACACATAGATGGCTTGACGGTCGATACTGAAGATAACACTGATGCTGTCAGTGGTACGTCCCGACCGGCCTGTAACCCCAAAGGAAGTATATCAATGGAGGAAATCTGCAACTTATTACAGAACGATGACACGTCGATCTGATGTTGCCTGGCATGTGTTAGATGACATCAATAACCTTGCTAGTATCGAAAATCGACCTTCGATTATTCCAGTCGACAGATAAAAAGTAGCAAACTGCAGTCCATCAATATTTTTCTAAAATTACCTTGCCTGCTGAAGAAAACACCTGAGTCATTCACACGAGCTTGTTATGTAACATTAACGTTCGAAACTACGAATACTGCACATTGTACTAAAAGATGATAAAAGTATTCAAACAATTTACATTATACATCGACAGGGGCGTGGCATAAACACCGTTCTCCCCTCTCGAATACATTTTGTGACCATGTAGGCACAAAAATTGACTCTGTATTCTTGTAGCAGTGCTGTCTCTCGTAAGATGGACAAATACCCACACTGTAATGTTGATTAAGGTTGCATACTTGCAAGGAACGATAAGAGTATTTACTACTGAGTAACACGTAAATGTTCGAAACACTCATATCTTAAACCGTAAGAGAGATTCTCCCCACCAGCCGATAATTATCCGAAATTCAGACAGAAAGTTCATGGACTAAAGTCGAAATACGTACATTTGTTATCTATATTTTAAAAATGAACGAGATAACTTGGGTGGAACGCTCCACATCCGCGCCTCGAACCCAGGCTTCCCCCAGTTCCGATGCCAATCCCATTCATCATTACAAGACAGAACATCTTCATTAGAATAATCTACTCCAACCTATCGCGGATGATATCACATTTACCGCATCCTGCATTCCTGAAAATTAGCGATAAAACTACTGCATATCTCTAAAACTAAACATGCATACCCGCTAGGCAGTACAGCAGTCCTTGCGAAGGAGATGAGGACAGATTTCGATAAGAGACAACTAGCATTTGTAATATTCCTGATTAAAATTTACCCTCCCAGTCTTTCCAACATTTCAGCACTATACGAAATGTGCACATTAAGCCGTTCAAGTTCTTCCATTACATTAATTTGAACTCAGGTTCATGCTTCTTTTTTCAACTGATTATGCAAGCTACAATGAATAAAAAAACAAATTTTCATGTTCTGACCTTGGTATTTATAAAAAGAAGGTTAAAAAGCCATAGCTTCGAGCTAAAAATCCGCACAATAAAGTTGGGGAAAAAAACTATGCTTCCACTATTTGTTTTGCGAGAAGCCGGTCTACCAGAAATATGTCCTGTAAAGGGATATTATATTTTAACGAGGCAATGAAACTGCTGGGAAGGATCTTTCTCTCGTTTTTAAGTTCTGTGAAATGACAACGAACTGTGTTGGGATTCGACCCGGCAACTTCGAGCAGAGAAAGGGTTAGCGCCTAATCAATTGCGCTATATAGTCGGTCGATGATTCAATTAAGTTTCACTCATGATATATTAGAAATTAAACCGCGGAATAATAATAGTAATAATAATAATAATAATAATAATAATAATAAATATACCATAACTCCATTTCTGTCACTTGATATCAATTTTTACGCTGATCGTTCCATCAACAATTTCGCACTTACGATACTACAAAATTCATTTCGATAAATAAATAAGTGTTGAATGCAAAACCTTTACCTCATTATAAAGAAAACCATGCGATTTTAACAAATTTCACATTTTCAATTACCATTTCAGAGAAGACACCTACAAGGCTATTTCTCCATGGATGTAACACAATCATACACGTCGACAACAGAAACAAATATAACTATACAGAAGGGTAATCGAACTGGTTGCCGCACAACATTGATCACTGATCACACTACATGTTGTCAACATAGACACCTCCCACTAACCAGCCTGAACACGCGTCGCACAGCAAACTGATCGCAACTGTTTCCAGCGAGCGCCGGAGGAAGTAGATGCAGAGCGCTAACTATAGATGGGGCTACGTGCAAGCGGAGCGGTGGGGGGTACAGAGCGAGCGAAGATGCGCATAGACAGGCCGACGGGGGGAACAGAGTGAATGTCACGCCACGGAGTACAGAGCAGTCACAGGGAGTGAGCGAGCTGCAGCTCAACAACAATGCTATTGTCCACTTGCAACGCTTGCTGTACTTTATTAATTCCCACATATCAAGCCTTCTCTCCCTACTATAGTTGCTTCGCTGTTCCCTTTTTTATTACTGCTGCGCGGGATGGCGACACCGTAACGGCCCTGGGGGCACAGAAAGAACAAACCTTTTCATATATAACGACTTTTGTGTCCAACAATAGAAGAGAAACTTTTTTACTAGAGCTCAAACACAAAAACTCAGTGGATCTATATTTCGATACGCTGTCAGGACACAAAGAAAGTGCAATATCTCCCATAACTCACTCTTCACACCTCAAATAGCACGAACAACCCGAACACGCCTCTGCAGTAAAGGTGGAAATACGTTAACCTTTTTTTAAATGCATAATCTGCTTTACGTCGCATCGACACGGACAGGTCTTATAACGAATGGGATAGGAAAGGGCTAGGAGAGGGGACGAAGCGACCGTAGTCTTAATTAAGGTACAGCCCCAGCATTTGCCTGGTGTGATATGCCAAACCACGGAAAATCATCTTCACGGCTGCCAATAGTGGGGTTCGAACCCACTGCCTCCCGAATGCAAGCTGATAGCTACGTGACCCAAACCGCACAGCCACTTGTTCGGTAAATACGTTAACAATCTATCCCAACCTTAACAAAAAGAGTTGGAAGAGGTATATAAGATAAACTGACGTTCATTTTAATTTTTGCTAGGGGCTTTACGTCGCGCCGACACAGATAGGTCTTATGGCGACGATGGGATAGGAAAGGCCTAGGAGTTGGAAGGAAGCGGCCGTGGCCTTAATTAAGGTACAGCCCCAGCATTTGCCTGGTGTGAAAATGGGAAACCACGGAAAACCATTTTCAGGGCTGCCAATATGGGATTCGAACCTACTATCTCCCGGATGCAAGCTCACAGCCGCGCGCCTCTACACGCACGGCCAACTCGCCCGGTAAACTGACGTTAAAACAAAGGGTTTTAAGAGAATTCAATTTGGTAACAAGAAGGGTCAGGTGTGAATAGCACTTGCTCTTGCCCACTCCCCACAAAAATTCCGGCTAAACATGTTCAGATTTTAATGAACGACTTATTTTAGATAATGCTACGATGAGCTCGTGGTGCGACAAAATCCGAAATAACATTGTTCGCCAATCTCTGAAAGTAACACCAATCTCAGAAAAATGAAAAGAGTGACGACTCACGATGGCTGGATCACAAACTGAAAGAAGCCCAGAAGACTATGTAGCTCACCGAGTTAAAAGGGGGGCATTAGAGGATGAACCAGCACAGGGACGGCGAACACAAAGATGGAGAGCTCGAATTATGACGGACTTGGAAAATTCCAATGTTGATTCCGCTAGAGTACAAGACAGGATGTAATGGTAGAGCGACCAGAAAATCCGACGCCATTTAACCTGGAAAGGGTGTAAAAGAAGAATGAAAAGACTCATTTTAGTACAGTAAGTAAGGTTGGGTAGCAGCCTTTCGGAAGTTGCAAGGGCGGCAGTATAGATGATTGACTGATATGGCCTTGTAATAATACTCAACATGGCTTAGCTGTGTTGATACTGCTACACGACTGAAAGCAACGGGAAACTACAGCCGTAACTAACTCCCGAGGACATGCAGCTCTCTATGTATGAATGATGCACTGATGATGGTTTCCTCCCGGGTAAAATATTCCGGAGGTCAACTCGTCCCCCATTCGGATCTCCGGGTGGGGACTACACGAGAGGGGGCGATCATCAGGAAGATGGATACTGACATTCTGCGAGTCGGAGCATTGAATGTTAGAAGTTTGAATCGTTGTGGTATGTTAGAGAATCTGAAAATTGGGAGATGGACAGACTACAGTTAGATGCAGTTGGTGTAAGTGAAATACCTTGGCAGGAAGATCAGGGTTTTAGTCAGGCGACTACAGAATTATCAACACAACATCAAACAGAGAAAATGCAGGAGTTGGTTTAATAATGAACAAGAAAACAAGGCAGCGGGTAAGCTACCACGACCAGCATAGTGAAAGAATTATTGTCGTCAAGATAGACACCAAACCAATGCCCACCATAATAGTGCAGGTTTATATGCCTACTAGTTTAGCGGATGGTGAGGAAATCGAAATAATATATGCAGATATAGAAGATTTAATACAATACGTAAAAAGTGACGAGAATCTAATTGTGATAGGAGACTGGAAATCAGTGGTAGGCCAACGAAGAGAAGGTAATACAGTAGGAGAATTCGGATTGGGACAAAGGAACGAAAGAGGAAGTCGGCTGGTTGAATTCTGCACTGATCATAATTTAGTCCTTGCCAATACTTGGTTCAAACACCACAAACGACGGCTGTATATGTGAACGAGACCTGGAGACACCGAAAGGTATCAAATATACTCCATTATGATTAAGCAGAGATTCAGAAACCAGGTGTTGGATTGCAAAACATTCCCAAGAGCCGACGGGGACTCTGACCACAACTTGTTGGTCATGAAATGACATCTGAAATTGAACAAATTGATGAAAGGAAGGAATGCAAGGAGATGGGATCTAGACAAGTTGAAAGAGTGTGGGGGTTTGTTTCAAGGAACATGCTGCACAAGGACTAAATGAAAAGGCTGAAGGAAATACAATAGAGGAAGAGTGGATAGTCATGAAAAATGAAGTCAGTAGGGCTGCTGAAGAAATGTTAGGAAGGAAGAAACGATCAACTAAGAATCAGTGGATAACTCAGAAGATACTAGACCTGATTGATAAACGACGAAAATACAAGAATGCTAGAAATGAAGAGGGCAGAAAAGAATACAGGCGATTAAAGAATGAAGTGGACAGAAACTGCAAGGTAGCTAAGGAAGAATGGCTGAAGGAGAAGTGTATGGATGTCGAAGTATGTATGGTTATAGGAAAGGTAAATGCTGCATACAGGAAAATCAAGGAAACCTTTGGAGAAAGGAAATCTAGATGTATGAATATTAAGAGCTCATATGTAAAGCCACTTCTAGGGAAAAAAGACAAAGCAGAAAGATGGCAGGAACATATCCAACAGTCGTATCAAGGTAAAGATGTAGATGATTTGGTTCTGGAACAAGAAGAGGCTGTTGATGCTGATGAAATGGGAGACCCAATTTTGAGGTCAGAGTTTGACAGAGCTGGTTAGAGGCCTAAATAGGAAAAATGCACCTGGAATTGATGACGTTCCCTCTGATTTACTGACTGCGTTAGGAGAAACCAGCATGGCAAGGTTATTCCATTTAGTGTGTAAGGTGTATGAGACAGGAGAAGTGCCATTTTCATTTCATTTCTACGTAACTATTGCATCCTACATCTGCTCTAATCTGCTTGTCATATTCATACCTTGGTCTACCCCTACCGTTCTTACCGCCTGCACTTCCTTCAAAAACCAAATGAACAAGTCCTGGGTGTCTTAAGATATATCCTATCATTCTATCTCTTCTTCTCGTCAATTTTAGCCAAATTGATCTCCTCTCGCCAATTTGATTCAGTATCTCTTAAATCATGATTCGATCTATCCATCTCACCTTCAGCATTCTTCTGTAACACCACATTCCAAAGGCTTCTATTCTCTTTCTTTCTGAGCTAGTTATCGTCCATGTCTCACTTCCATACAATGCCACGCTCCAGATGAAAGTCTTCAGAAACATCTAATTCCTATATCAATGTTTGAAGTGAGCAAATTTCTTTTCTTAAGAAAGCTCTTCCTTGCTTGTGCTAGTCTGGATTTTATGTCCTCCTTACTTCTGCCATCGTTAGTTATCTTACTACCCAAGTAACAACATTCATCTACTTCCTTTAAGACTTCATTTCCTAATCTAACATTTCCTGCATCACCTATCTTCGTTCGACTGCACTTCGTTACTTTTGTTTTGGACTTATTTATTTTCATCTTGTTCTCCTTACCCAAGACTTCGTCCATACCATTCAGCAACTTCTCGAGATCTTCTGCAGTCTCAGATAAAATAACTATACTATCGGCAAATCTCAAGGTTTTGATTTCCTCTCCTTGGAATGTGATTCCCTTACCGAGCTCGATTGCTGCAGTCGCTTTAAATACGGCAAGTATCCAGTATTCGGGAGATAGTGGGTTCGAACCCCACTGTCGTCAGCCCTGAAGATGGTTTACCGTGGTTTCCCATGATGGGGCTGTTCCTTAATTAAGGCCACGACCGCTTCCTTCCCATTCCTATACCTTTCCTGTCCTATCGTCGCCATAAGACCTCTCTGTGTCGGTGCGACTTAAAGCAACTTGTAAAAAAAAAAACCGACTGTATAGTTATTGAACAGAGTGAATGCATCCGGGAATTGCAAAATTATTCATCATTATTAGGGGAATGTGGAATAGTAAACTGGTGGAAGGAAGAGAAGTTATACATGCTTTTTACTAACAGAATTGTACCTATAATAATTTCGTGTGGCTATTTCTAGCCGGGTGCAGCCCTTGTAAGGCAGACCCTCCGATGAGGGTGGGCGGCACCTGCCACGTGTAGGTAACTGCGTATTATTGTGGTGGAGGATAGTGTTATGTGTAGTGTGTGAGTTGCAGGGATGTTGGGGACAGCACAAACACCCAGGCCCCGAGCCACTGGAATTAACCAATGAAGGTTAAAATCCCCGACCGGTCCGGGATTCGATCCTATTTTTTGCTAGTTGCTTTGCGTCGCACCGACACAGATAGGTCTTATGGCGACGATGGGACAGGGAATGGCTAGGAGTGGGAAGGAAGCGGCCGTGGCCTTAATTAAGGTACAGCCCCAGCATTTGCCTCGTGTGAAAATGGGAAACCACGGAAAACCATTTTCAGGGCTGCCGACAGTGGGGTTCGAACCTACTATCTCCCGAATACTGGATACTGGTCGCACTTAAGCGACAGGGGATTCGAACCCGGGACCTTCTGAACCATTCAGCCAACGAGTCGGACAGAATTGTACCTAAGGCAACTAGAAAATATAACTCCTTTGAAGAGTAGAGCATTTAGGTACATAGATTCTAGATTTAGCATATACTTAGTTTATCGTCGTACAAAGGGCACTAGGAAAGTTTTGCAATGTGAGTGAACGCTTTAGTCTTTTTCAAAATAATTCCCACCACACTTTACACTTCTCCATACGTCGAAACCAGTCACTGAATCAACTCTGTTTCTTCGGTTACATTTTCACACTCTTGATGCCATGCTGCCAGAAGCTCCTCGTCGGATGCAAAACGCCGGCCTTTCACCTTCATTTTCACTTCTGGGAAGAGTGCGAAGTCACATGGGGCCAGATCAGGACTGTATGGAGGGTGATCAAGCAGTCAACCCTGATCCTGCAAGAAAATCCATTGTTACATTAGCACGATGTACTGGAGCATTGTCGTGATGCAAGAGCCAAGTGTTGAGCCGTGACCTTGCACGGAGCTGCTTGAGAGCCTGGATGACCTGAGGCAGACAAGTCTCACTGTACCACTTCGCAGTAACTGTCCTTTGTGTTTCTAGCACAATCCGAGTCAGGATGCCCCGTTTAGTGAAGAATACTACACTCATCCTTTTCTTTACTGACCTTGACTTTCGCACAGTCACATGAGTACCCTCATCTTCAAACAGCCACACCTTGTTCTGGGATTTTGTTGGGACATCGTAATAATAAAGCCAAGTTTCGTCACTGTAACGATGCTATTGACGTTACATGAAGTCCCATTTTCAAAATGTTTTAGCATTTTTCGGCACCATTGCACTCGTTCCTCTGAAAGTGAATGGGACACCCAAAGGGAACAAACCAACCCCAAATTTTCCCCTCTGGAACTCTTTGTACCGGCGCAAAATTGTTGTCCGATGTGGACAGTCTTTCCCCAGCACAGGAGTAGTCATTTCCTCCAGGCACTGGTCAACAGTTAATCCGCGAGCAAAATTGTAGCGGATAATCGCGCGATGTTCACCTTTAGACCACACTGACATCTTAACTTGCTTTCAATCCCACTGCTTGGTAACAACTGTTGCGAAGGTCGCGCCTTGATGTCTTCTAGACAGGTTTTCACCCCTCTTTTCATCCCCCACCATAACAAGGGTGTCCAGCAAACCGTTTTTGCGTATTGCAGAACTTTCCTAGAGCCCTCTGTAGTTCTATTAGTCTGCACGTTTTTTGTTTTTCTTTAGATAGTCAATATTAATATTCATTTCAGGAATTGGACATATGGAGGGAGTGAGGATAACTACTGTGATGACCTCTTTGCGGCGGGTGTCATGTTTTCTCGATAGCATGTCCGAGAAGTTTCATTTCTTGCAATAATATCTCTAACACATTTCAGGCCGTTCTTTTTCTGTTCAGTTTCTAAATTACTTAAAAATATTAAATTTTGATTCCCGATATTTTCCGGACAGGTTGTTTGTGATTTTACTGCATGAATTCAATTATACTATATTCAGTTTTGTAAACTGCATTTATCGAAAATTAATATTGAAATAATCAATACTCTCTCCCGGATCTATGGTTTCCGAAATTATGGGAGACCTCCTGTTAACAGTATGGTTGTGATTTTTCCTATAACCCATCAGTGTAAATATATTTAGCCTTCTTTATTTGATTCAATGTTAAAGAATACTAGAGTTAAGAACAGTGATGTTGAATTTTATTTACCGAATATCATAGGGATAGACAAAATTATTCATACATAGATTTTATTACCATTCATTGATAAAATTTTACAACTGAAGCTCTTCACATCAACTGAACATGCGTCATTTTGTCGATTCACCGCACGTTTCTTTTTTCTTGCCAGATAGTGGGTAGAACTTCTCCTAAGTCCATACCACCAAATACGATGAGGGTGTCTTGTCTCCTTGACTCAACCCAGGAAGCTTTTGTTGAGGTGATGGCCCCTCCCCGCCATCACCCGTGGCGACCATCCAGTAAGTCGATGCGCTTTGTCGCCCCCGGAATCCTTTCGGACGCGCACCTCATCCCGCGTATTTGTTAATATCCCCGAAGTTTCAGTCGTTTCCGACACTCGGGACTGAATCCCCAAACAGAGGAACCCCCTGTTCTGAGGAGCAGTGACCTCGTGTCGAGTTCGACTGTCACCCCGACGATGTTAACAAGTACAGCGGGGGAGTACCAACTGCGATCGCAGCAGGCTTCCCCGTAGTGACGGCCCCTCCCCGCCATCACCCGTGGCAACCATCCAGAGAGTCAGCACGCTTGATTGCCCCCGGAATCCTTACGGACGCGTGCTGGGTGAACGGGGAATAGCGAAAACCTTTCTTAGCCTTCTTATATTAATCGAATGCGGACTGCACAGTAAGCGACCTGTTCAACAATATTATGTTTCTGTCGTATCTTATTGTTGACTGTGCGCCGAATGTGTTGCGATTATGGAGCAGAATGAAGGCTTCTCCTAATCCCATTATTTCCTACCAGAACTTAAAATTATAGGTATATTACACTAAGGAATAAGGTCGTAAGAAAATAGAACTCAGTTTCTCTCGTATATTATATTGTTTCCTTCCGGAGGATTGTATAATTGGGCTGTGAAACTTCTGTCCTCACATTCTGTTCTGGACAGTTATTCCTTTAAGGATATCAAATACCGTTGTAGTGTTTCTACCTCACTCCTGGAGATGGTGCATCACGCTCAGTGATCAGTGACTACTATGCATCGCATGCATTACAAGCTGCCATTTTCTTATACATCAATACGTTCTGTGGCAATAATAAGTTTGTACGTTTCCTTAGAAACAAGTCCGACATGTCAAGCTTCCAAAACCTGAATCGTAATATTATTTCCAGTTACTGCAATTTCCGATCTTTTACGTTTCAGGCGTATATACCACACATGAGTCAATCTACAGTCCATGATGGTAAAGGTGTCAAGTTTATATGGTCTGACACCGTGGTTAGCCGGTTCGAGACCCATTGGCGAAAAAAAAAAGGCCACCATAAAAATGTTGCCCGGCAGGGTAGGAGAAGTGGTGCCATACAATTTATAATCACTAGATTGAATGCTAAAAGCCTGGATTAATTTCCAAATCCCTCTGCAGTGTTTTATGTTGAGGGCATTTGACGCTGTTGATGGAGATCCATTCGTCGGTTGAGGATGTTAAGTCTAGAGAAGGCTCCCAGGTGTTATTCGACAGAAGTAGGCTATGTGCCGACACTAGGTTTCACCTTCACCCTATCTCATTATCATCATCCCACATACAGACGAGCAGGTCGCCCGTGGGTGTCAAAAAGACCTGCACCAGGCGAACCCAACATATCCTCGAACATTCTGGCACTAAAAACCATATGATAAATAACACAAATAACCGAATGAGGAATAACAATAATAATAATAATAATAATAATAATAATAATAATAATAATAATAGTAATAATAGACCCGTATGGGGATTTACCGGTTACCTCCATCGGGCGCGTCCCATTGGAATTGGGGAAGCTCGCTGGCTCTGCCGCCAGCAGAGTCAGAGGGTAGTAGGGAAATAAAATACCACCGTGAAAAAAAAACTGGTCCCTTGCCAGGGTTACGGCGAAGACTGGTAAATGACCAGAAGCCAGAAAACATCTTGAGGCAACCTCTAGGGCTAACAACCCTAGTTGTAAAAGGATGGGTACCCGTCCAAAGCAAAGTCAAGTCAAAAAGCATGATGGCACAACATTTCAAGAAACATACCCCAGGGGGTAAATCTTCGGATAAATCCCTCGTCGTGAATGCCACGGCGCACGAGTCTCGTTCGGATTCTGGGGGAGACTCGACATCATGCAAGAGACGAGTCGGAGCGTCTCGGTGTATCCCGAAGAGTCAAAAACTCAGGCCAAAATCTAAAACCTTTCTAGCAACTTTCAACATAAATTCACTTACACAAACTGGCAAGCTGAAAACCCTCACCAAAGCTCTTCACGAAAATCAGATATCCATTATGGCCCTACAGGAAACAAGGTACCCAGATGAAGAGATTTTTTTAATCCGAAGGCTACCGATTTTTCAAGAGCAAAGCGCAAAGAGGAATCCTCAATGGAGCTGTGATGCTTGGAACCGCGTTTGCTGTTAGAACCAAGATCCTTAAATCGGTTGCAAATTTCGAACCTGTGAATGACAGATTGTCTATACTCACAATTAAATGCGCGAACAAAACCTACGCCCTAGTTAACGCACATGCTCCTACAAACGATAAGAACAAGTCTGATCCAGATGAAGTTGATAATTTCTGGGACCTACTGGATGAAAAATTAAACAAAATCCCCAAACACCATGTCAAGCTTCTTTTGGGTGACTTCAATGCCCAACTAGGTCGTGAACAGAAGTATAAGAAAGTTATAGGAAATTACCCTGCTCACAAAAGAACCAATCCCAACGGCAAAAGACTGGTGTCCATTTGCGAAAATCACAACCTGCAGGTCATGTCGACCCACTTTCGCCATCTACCCAGAAAGCAAATGACTTGGCGTTCTCCCGTCCAAACTCTCGGAGAGTTCCAAATTGATCACGTTGCAATCTCCAGGAGAAACAGCCCTGAGATTATGAATGTGAAGGTAAAGAAAGGCATCAATGTGGCCTCAGATCATTATATGTCTCTTATCAAATTCAAATCAATTCCCGCAAACACAAGGAAGACAACCGAACAGATCACACGCTTCGACAACGATAAACTTCGGCAAAGGGTCGAGGAGTTCCAGGAGAAGGCTAGACCAAATGACTGTGACTTTAACAACGCCAAAAGTCTTCTTGTTGAGGCTGCCAAAGACGTTGCAGATATCAAGAGAAGCAAAAAGCATGCCTGGTGGAATGGTACCTGCGAATCAGTCCTCCAAGAAAGACTCAATGCATGGAAACAGTACTACTCTACGAAATCAGAAAATGATTGGGAAACCTGCAAAACCCAACGTGCCCAAGCAGCTAGGGTGTTCAGAACTGAGAAACGTAAATACGAAAAATCTCTCATTGAAAAGATAGAACAAAACTTTAGGAAGAATGAAAGCAGAGAGTACTACAGAGCCTTCAAAAGCAAACTCACTGGCTATAAACCACCATCTCTATGCTTTGAGCGAAAGGACGGCACACTGGCGACGTCAAATGAAGAAAATTGCAGCATTCTGGCAGATTACTTCAAGAATTTTACTTAATTGCTCTAAACCGCAAAGCGCCATTGAGACCAAGGAACCCTTACTCAGGTACCCAGATTCCAGACCACCCGACAGATATGAAATCAAGCGCCACATTGCTCGTCTCAAAAATAACAAAGCGCCGGGTGAAGACTCAGTAGTAGCAGAACTATGGAAATATGCCCCAGAGGAATCACTTGATATCTTGCAAAAGCAAATAGAAGAAATTTGGAACAAGGAGACCCTACCTGAAGATTGGAAAATAGCTTTAATCCATCCACTACACAAAAAAGGCAGCATGAAGAACAACAACTACAGAGAATATCTTTGCTACCCATCACTTACAAAATTCTATCACTTCCCATCCTGGAGCGTTTGGAAGCACAAGTCGAACATGAAATAGGTGAATACCAAGGAGGGTTCAGAAAAGGTCGCTCAACAGCTGAACAGATCCAAAATCTCAAAACGATCATCAGATATTGTACACTAAGGTCCAAGCAGTATGTGTCTGTCTTTGTGGACTTTAAGCAAGCGTACGACTCCATTGACCGGGAAGTCCTGCTAAACATCTTAAATGAATATGGAGTTGATTTGAAACTGCTGGCAATAATTAGAGCCACCCTGACCGATACAAAATCCAAGGTGAAGTTCCACGGATGTCTCTCGCATTCCTTTGACATCAAAACAGGAGTCCGACAAGGTGATGGGCTATCCCCGATACTCTTCAACTGTGTTCTTGAAAAGATCATCAGAACCTGGCGGGTGAGATTACAGGAAACCAACTACAGTCCATTGAGAATAGGAACCAAATCCAAGGGGATCGCAACAGACTGCTTAGCATTTGCCCATGATATTGCTGTTCTCTCAAACGACATAGAAACCGCTAGAGCTCAAGTTGAAATTTTAAAGGAAATTGCCGAACAAACTGGTTTGCAGATATCGTTTGAGAAAACAGAAGTAATGACTAACATCAAAGAGGCTCCACCAAAACTCCATACAAAATGTGGGGACATCACCCGAGTAGACAAATTCAAATACCTGGGTGAGATCATCATGAAAAATGGACTGGACAAAGAAGCACTTCAGGAGCGAGTACGCAAACTGGAAATAGCCTACCAAACATCCCGCACAATCTACAACAAAAAATGCCTTTCCCAAAACACCAAGATACGTCACTTTGAAACAGTTCTGAAGCCACTAGTTCTATATGCAGCCGAAACCCTGTCTCTAAATGCCAACAAAGGACTCCTTGAAGAACTGGAGAAAAGAGAACGCAAAATTGTGAGAGGAATCTTGGGATCAAAGTACAGAAATGGAATCAATCAAAAGAGATCCAACAAGGAAGTCTACAGCAAAATAGAGAAAATTACCGACACAATCAGAAAAAGACGGGCACGATTTTACGGTCATCTGAAAATAATGGACGGAAGAAAGTTAACTAAAGAAATCTTTCACTGTTTTTATTCAAACCCCAAAACCACAATTCCCTGGTTTAGAAATACCAAAGAAGATCTGCAAATGCTACATATCTCAGCTGAAGACGCCCTTAACAGAGATCTCTTCCGCAAGAAAATATTGACGAACGGGTTAAACAGAGACGAGCAACCGAAGAGAAGACACGGTGCCCCTTGGACAGAGGAGCGTAAGCAGGCCCACTTACAAGGAATGAGGTAAATTTGGGCTCTAAAGAAGGCCAAGTTCAGTGTCAAATGCAACAAGACTTAACGTGGTC
Source organism: Anabrus simplex (assembly GCF_040414725.1). NCBI lineage: Eukaryota > Metazoa > Arthropoda > Insecta > Orthoptera > Tettigoniidae > Anabrus > Anabrus simplex. The sequence continues at coordinate 370,775,087 of NC_090267.1, read as the reverse complement.
CTTGATGGCCCCAGCGAATTATATATATAATAGAGATATTCGCGACAATTAGACACATTTTTCAGAAACTTCCATGTATCCCCATATATTAGATCCACCGACAGCGAGCATCGTTGATGTAAAAATACTGTTCAGAAGTGCTAACTAGCAATGATGTTGGCTGTTGTGATTTTATATGGTGAAAAATTACATGCTCATCGGCTCCTACTGGTCAGAGAGATAATGAAGGTTACCATCAAAATGAGAAGGAAAGCGTGAAGCAACGATCATCACAAGAACAAGGGAGAACGGAATCACAAGAAGGAGGTGGGGGTGAAAGAACCCCTTAGGCCTCGGATGACGAAATATCACCGAACCAGATTTGTTTTCAAGTTCACCATGGGAGTCCAATGGGGAATACGAGACGGGAGATATCAGAAGCCAAGGCAGGCCCTTCAGGGTCCCCAGCGTAACCCGTCAGCGACGCGTAGTAGGCCTACAGTTAAACAGAGTACGTACTGCTTACGGAACGTTTACACAAGCTATTCTTATAAGAATTATTTCCCCCAACATATTTTCAATCACAACACCGTATTCAAACGAGGTCAGCAAAATATTTGACCTATATTGTGATAAGGTTCATAAATTCGTTAATTTGAAGAGAAGTTAGGATGTCTGAATTTCGTCCCGCAGAAGCTCCTCAACATGCTGAAGGCTTAACGACATAGAGTTGTCACATTTAAACATCTGCAGAGGCTACAGATCTCAGGCAGGATCGAACCCAATTTTTTAAAGACAACGATCGACCAACTGACTGCGTCACTACTGGAAATAATATTATTTCCGAAGAAGATGACTAAGATAATAATACAAATTTGAACACGTATCAATCTGTCTGTATGGAGGGCTGCCTGGCCGAGGCGGTAAAGGCGTTCTCGGTTCACCCGGAAGGACGTAGGTTCGAATCCCCGTCAGGAAGTCGTAAAATTTAAGAAACGAGACTTCCACTTCGGAAGGTGCACATGGCCCTGAGGTTCAGTCAGCCTACACCGAAATGAGTAGCAGGTTAATTCCTGGGAACAAAGGCAGCCGGGCGTAGAAGTAACCCCCATCAAGTGCCGGGGTTAGGGATAGTGGAAGCCTCTACCTTCCACCCCTCCAAGGGCCTTCACGGCCTGTACGGAGATGACTTTACTTTGCTTATCAATCTGTCTGTAGTCCAAAAGTTAAGCATAAGTTACGAGCAAGCAGGGCAACAGGAAATATACCGAAATTCGCACGACATATGCACCTACCAACCTTACGTGTTCGCTCCGCATAGGAGCCCCTTTTGGACCCCGTTTTGCAGGGTAGAATACTCGGCCGCCTGGAAGCAGGTCAGCCACAGACCGAAGTCGCCGTATCCTTGAATGTGCCAAAAAGTGTCATTTTCAGGCTTTGGAGACGTTTTCGAGACGCAAGAAATGTTACTCGTAGGCCAGTACCAGGTCGATCAAGGGTAACCACCCCACAGCAGGACCGATATCTGGCCTTAACCGCCCAACGAAATCGGAGTGCACCTGCAAGGCAACTGTCGGCGGAGCTTGCAGCCGTCTCAGGGTTGCCGTTTCCCGACAAACTGTGTACCGGAGGCTCAGAACAGCAGGGCTGTTTGCCCGACGTCCAGTGGTGTGCGTCCCGCTCATTCCAGCACAGAGACGGGCCCGTTTACTGTGGAGCCGTCAACAACGAAACTGGACCATGAATGAATGGAGGCATGTGCTCTTCACAGATGAATCCAGCTTCAGTTTGCAGAACGATTCCCGTCGCACATTAATCTGGAGATAACCGGGTAGTCGATACAACTACAGTAACATCGTGGAACGGGACAAGTATGGTGGTCGTGGCGTCATGGTGTCGGGCGGCATCATGTTGAATGGCCGTATGGACCTGCACATCTTCATGGGTGGTCCGAGGAATATTGTTAACGCTCGGAGATACAGGGATGAGGCACTGAGACCACATGCGGTTGGTCCAGACTTCCTCTTAATGGACGATAATATCCGACCGCACCGCGCTGCTCTGGTGGATGAATTTATGGCTGGGGAAGACATTCATCGCATGGACTGGCCAGCGACTTCTGCGGATCTGAATCCTGTACAACATGCCTGGGATGCATTGGGGAGGCGAATTGCATCCCGTCATCCGCCACCAAGGACCCTCCAAGACCTTCACACTGCCCTTTCGGAGGAATGGAATCGACTGCCACAAGAGCTCTTGGACCATCTGATAGAGAGCATGCCACGTGGCTGCGATGCATGTGTGGCCGTTAGGGGTAACCATGCACCCTATTAACAGCATTTGTTTTTGTTTGTTTGTCGAAGACATTGCCAAGTTTTGTTAGTTGTTGTCAAAACCTTTCTGACACTGTTTTTTTGGACAAGCTGTGTGACATATGGTGTGTGATTCAGCTTCCGTTTGTTCAGCAATTCGTCTGATATTCTTATTAGGCGGTATGGCCTCGTTTAGGGATTATGCTTAACTTTTCGACACTGTGTACATAAAAACCGTCAGTCCTTCTGTCTTTTGTAATATAACTGCAATACTTGTCCCACGGCAAACGCTCCGATGACCTTTTATAAATTTAATGATTCTACTTGACTTGAGCTTACTTGAAATGAATAAAAATAATTGTAATAATCTGTGTGTAATTTGAGCGCCAGGAAACCGATCCGTCGATTTAGATACAGCATGTGAAATGTTATCTTCTCTCCCAGGCCGCATACATGAAGCTGTGCACTGATACAGCTACTATGGGCCTTACCTCAGCTTCTGAAAACGAATAAAGGGGTGGGTAACTGCACCAGGGTTATCTACCTTATATAAAATCTCCACAATAACGTGGAACGAACTAGCTACAGTATGTTTTAATATGGCACAATCCACGGAGATCCGCTTAGTCAGATTCTAGTAACAGCATAACGACAACACTGCAAAATAAACAAACGAAATACCCGAAAGTTTTCCCTTAACGCACTAGCGTACAAATACAAGTCTAAAGCTGAAATACATGAACTACTATCATTTATAGTAATCGTATAAGCATCGGCGAATAATAACGCCAACATACATCAGCTGTAAATTGTCTGTAAAAAATATACCATTTTCAGGGACTGTTCTATTGACACAGCAAATTCAGATCTCCTCTATCTCCTCTATGACGACCACCATGTGACTTGTTTAGTGAAAAATACCTTCTATGAGCGAAGTGAATCAATCATCTTCACCATTCTGGCGTATGCATCTAGAACCCTTACAGCCAAGTTGGGAGGGTGACATCCAACAAATTTTGATCGCGGACGGGTTCATTGTAGGTATTTCCATAACAGAGATACGCAACGCACAATGGGAATTTCGTACGCCTAATTCATTCTCAATGCAATATTTCTCATTCAGTGCGATTAGATTGGTATTTTAGTTCACGTATCAACATTAAAATCATCTACTGTAGTAATTATGACTGCCGACCCTGTGTAAGTTTTATTTTTCCAATCTGCTTTACGTTGCACCGACACAGATAGGTTTTATGGCGACGATGGGATACGAAAGGGTTAGGAGTGGGAAGGAAGCGACCGTGACCTTAAGGTACAGCCCCAGCATTCGCCTGGTGTGAACATTGGAAACCACGGAAAACCATCTTCAGGGTTGCCGACATGGGGTTCGAACCCGCTATTTCCCGAATGCAAGCTGATAGCTCTAAGTTTTACTCATAAGATACTTTAACATGTTCATGTCACATTTCCATTTACTTTGTACATAACGGTAGTAATTTTGCCTGTCGACGATAAACTTACATACCAGTTATGAATTAGGCAACGCGGTCCTGGATTTGCAAGAATAGATCTTCAATAGCAGAATACTGCCTTAGCGAGCACTAGGGATAGCAGACACCTCTCATCGGGCTGCAGATGTGCAAAATCGTGTTGAATTCTAAACGTCTTGGGAGACAATAATTTACGAGTCAGACAACGATTCAACAATTGGACGAGAAATTATAAGCTTAGTGAATCTCACAGTGTATTTCGTCAGGAGTAGGCTACTTACCGACAAGGGTTCCCTCTGCTTCCTACTTCATAAGTTTGCTTAAAACTTATGTAGCATCCCTTAGTGGCTGGCGAGATTCACAACTAAACCCAGGTCTCTTAGTCCGCCATTGCTTCATTTTTGGTAAGATCTGTGCTCTATGAACCGGCTTAGGTCCAGTGAGTGGGAAACGGATATTATAAACACGATTCACTACCTATACAGAATATAACCTCATTCACATCGCAACTGGACCGAAAGGAAAACATCGAACATCTCCAGCCTCTGTGCAGTGAGCATTCTATACTGTGGGATACAAACCCAGATATTCGCCATTAACACTTAGCTGGAAGATGGTAGACGGAGAAGCGGGGATAGAAACGCGTACATCATCAGAATAGGGACCACCACAGTAGCTAGAAGAGAGACGGTAGATGTCACGAAACGGATGCGCAGTAGACTGCTGTGGTCGTGACGTCACTGGACCGCCCCTCCCATTACACTACGCATAGTTTGGCTTGCTAATATCAGTCTATATACTCTTTGGTGTAGGTGATTTCACTCAAGCAGTGAAATTCGGTGCATTGCTGTTCGTCTGTGGTTTGCACATTGTTTCTTTAAATATCTAATTACTTTCGAGGCTTGTGAATGTTTTGAAAGTCGTGAACTTGTGCGTATAGTTCGTAAATGAAGTGAATTCCAGTGTATATGTCACTTTGGTTACGTAAATGATGTTAATCCACGAAATATCACGGTAATATTTGTCGCAAATGGAAGATAGTAATTGCTTTTACTCAAATAGTCTCAAATCCCAGGTTGATTAAGAAATAATACGAAATATTTTATTTTAGAGAATATATACTTTACTGCCTTACAACAACTATTTCACCTACGTCGCAGCGCTTCCGTAAGTGCTTTGTTTCTCCAACACGTCTGTGATGTCTTTGCTCACTGAAGTTCTTTGGTGTCGTTTTATTGATTTTGCTCATCCGATGTAATTTGATGGGCTGTCACTTCATGTGCATTAACGTATTCATTAAACGATTTATTGATCCAGGGATCATGCTATTTTTCAACAAAATACCCGCACTCCCATTCGCTAGAAAGAGAGCTCGTTGGTGCCAGCCCTGGACCTCGAGAAAAAAAAAAAAAAAAAAAAAAAAAAAAAAAAAAAAAAACCGACGGCGCGAGCAGCGGAATGCAAGACATATGGCCAAAGATAACAAAAATCGCAGACATAGCACTCCCATTCATCGGTGCCATCCCTGGACCTCAAGAAAGAAACAAAAGACGGCGCAAGCAGCGGAATGCAACACCATGGACTCCTATTCACAGCCAGTAAATACGTATACATATTTCTTGCTAGTAACGACGGTATTTCTTAATCAACCTGGGATTTGAGACTTTATTTGAGTAAATCAATGATTACCTTTCGTTTGTAACAAATATTACAGTGATATTTCGTGGATCAACATCGTTCACGTAACCTGTCGTTTCTGTGCTGTTAAAATGACGTGCTGTGCGGTTGCAGGCTGTACAAACCATCCCAACAACGCCAAGTATCGTAAGTTGTCATTTTATAGATTCCCAAAAGACCCAACTCTACACAAACAATGGGTATATTTTTAAAAAGAAGAGATGCTTTTAACTCTAAAATCGCACGTATATGCTCCAAACATTTTCTGTCCTCTGATTTTGAAAGAGATTTATAATCTGAACTGTTAGGCCTTCCCCCTAAGCGCTTGTTGAAAAAAGAACAGTTCCTTACCAAAACATCCCCATGTTTTCTGCAGCAGTAGACAACTCAGAGAGAAATACACACACCGAAAGGCGGGATTGTAAAAAAGTTATAGAATCGCTAATAAGCAAATCTGTAGAGAAATCAAGTGAGCTTGATGGCCTTTCTCAGGAAAGACAAATGAACGAACAGTTACAGGAAAAGAAAGACAACTTGCCCTTGAAGTGTGAATTACCCGGTGTGATGGTCGAAAATGAAGAATTAAAAGAAAGAATAAAATTACTTACTGTAGATCTAAAAAGAGCCCAAACCAAAATAGTGAAATTGGAGGCAATTTTAAAGAACTATGAGGAAATATTTTCTAAATGTCAGAAACAATGTTTACTAAAGGGAAAGTGGACAAACTGGTCACCTGAAGATGTAGCCAAAGCAGTTACAATTCGGTGTATCTACAAAAAGGCTTTGTCATATGATAGGGAAACTAAAATATCCACTTCCTAGTGAAACAACAATAACACTTCGGTTGTCACAATGTTCAACTCCGCCTGGGTTTTTGGATATCAATTTTAATCTACTAAAGGGTCAAGCCAATATTATGAATTAAAATTTTAAAAGAGATGTATTGATGAGCTTTAACGAGATGAAAGTTAAATCTGATATATACTACTATAGTGTCGAAGATGTATTTAGAGGGCCTAATGTAAATGTGCAGGGTATTATAAGAAGTGGTAAATGGAAACAACCTGATTACTATTGCTTCGACCAGACCATCACTACTGATTTATTTTATGAAACGTAAAACTTGTTGAGGAAATGGAATTTCGCCTAAGGGCTTTTGAGAGTGATATGGGTGGTTCCAACGGAAAGTTAAGCATCGACCTGGTAATAAGTCCAGAGAAGTCTTCCATAAAAAAATTCCATGTACTGATGAATGTGTGATTTGAGCGTTTTGTGACGTTCCTCGTATCCTTAAGTTAATAAGACCATCTGTTAGACCAAGGATACACGCTTGCATCTGGAAAAACGGTTACAAAAGATATCTTTGTAGACTTAGTACAGTACTAGAAAATTGCGGACTTAAAGTTCACTCACAAAATAACCGAACAACATTTGCTAATAACTGGTAGTGAACAACAAAACGTAAGAAAAGCTGCTGAACTTCTCTCTGGCACTGTGGCTAAGGCTATATCGTATGTTTCTCCTGGGAATGAACATGTAGTACAGTTTGTTGAAACTGTTAATGATGGATTTGGTGTTCTTAATAATAGAATTCCTCATCATCCAACAAACAAGTTCAGAAGGGCTTATGGAACAAGTTTAGAAAAACAGGATGTTCCTGAATAAAATGTTCGACCTGTTTTCATCAGCAAGAGTTATTGGAAAGACTGACTTACTACCTTTTCAAATGGGCTGTATGGTTTCCATCCCTAGTTTGCAGGGATTAATTCGAAACCTGAAATCTGAAGGATATTAATATCTACTAGCATCGAAATGTAATCGAGATGTTTTAGAGTCATATTTTTCTATGATCAGGGGCTTAGGTCGGTTTTATGACCATTCCCTGCCCACAACAGTTACCCAGAGAATAAAATCCCTATTACTGAGCAAAAGTGCGTATGACGTAATTAAAATTGCAAACTGCAACAGGGAAGAGTGTGACACATTATCGGTAGATGTCCTCGACCGAGTAGACTGTGCTGTTATTATAGACACCACAGAATCAGTCAAAAGTAACTTGAAAATTTTTGATTCCGAGTATGGAGACTTCAACTGTACAGTTGACTCATTAATAGATCAGTTTACTGAGCAGCACAATCTCGAAGATTGCTTACATAATGAAAATAAGGACTTACTAAATATGTTGCATACCGAATTACGAAAAAAGGAATCGACACTAGCTTCATCTACGGAGGAAAAACTGGAAAATGCGTTAATATTAGGAACTCTGACTGGATCTCGGCTTCGCCATCTCCCCAGTGGTTCAACACTGCGAATAAGAGATTTTCAAAAGTTCCACGGAAATGGTCTGAGGAAGTGCCCCAAAACACTGGCAACAAAGCGAAGAGCACAAAGTCAAATTCTTATATCCGCGGATCTCATTACAACATTGAGAACTGAATTATTTTCACCATGCAACACCAATGCAGCGTTGGTCGGGAACGGCACTTGTAGATCAGATAGTTCAGATAGAAAGCTACTTTGAGAAGTATCATAAAGGCCACACTTAAACAAAATGTGGTTGAGATCGCCATCCTCCACATACTAACATCGATAGCGCGGTGAATCCAAACCCCCTATGCGATGTAGATGTGAAGGGAATGATCCATGATTGAGCCTCATTCGGATTACTGAAACAGTTAGACCTCGTGAACGATGAAACTTATAATACCATGGCTTAGGAGGGATGTTGGGTTGCTGTTCCAGAACATAAACTATGGGTTGTACGAGAGCATAAGCTCTACCTTTATGCAGCTAGGATGTTTCCCATTCCATAGACCATTTGTGACGAATTTTTTGTCGAAAGTGGAAATAAAGTTCATCCATGGGAGTTGAAGCGCTGTAGGTAGACCTTCCGATGCATCACGTTTGGCCAGTGCGTCAGCTTTTTCATTGCCAAAAATTCCACCATGTCCTTTCAGCCAAAGAAATGCTACGGAGCAACCTGAAGAGTAGATGTTAAAAGCTCGCTCCGCGATGTCATACAAGTAACCATGCGTTTGGAGATTCCACTGGAGATTTTGTAATTTCTTCATGCCACTTTGGGAGTCCGTAATGATGAGAGTGGAATCGAAACGCTTGTTTTGGCAAAAACGAAGTGCAGCACATATAGCTAAAATTTCCGCTGTATAAATAGAGGTTTCAGGCGGTAGTTTGAAGTTACCACATTCTCCTGTTTGTTGGCGGTAATATGCATTTCCCACCGAGTCTTCGTATTTGGAACCATCCGTGAAGATATAAGTACTATTGGGCCACATGGAGCGAATCAGAGCCGGAATGTACTGTAGTTCTGTGTACGAGATTCTGTGGTGAGATATCTAGGTAGATAGTATATCGGCAGTCGAGGTGAAGAACACTGAAAAAGCTGGCTTCAAATCCGGGCATGGTTCGTGTATTGAGAGTTCGTGAGAAAATAGTTTTCAGTTCGTTGTAGCAGCGTAACAGAAGCTGTGGCTTGTATCGTGAGCGTCATCCATCTCTCTCCTCGATAACGGTCAATCGTTGAAGTGGAATAAGAATGGGATGCTGTGAAATAGCTGAATGTTGTAACGCAAATTCCTTGTCTATCATTTCTTGGCGCATTTACAAAGATAATTCTCCAGCTTCTATTAAGAGAGCATTTGTTGGCGTGGATCTCACAGCATCCAAACAGATGCGGATCGCCCGAAATTGTATGGTGTAGAGTTTCTTTGTGACGTATGCAGGAGCATTCCCATACAAAAAACTCCCATAATCGATCACGGAGCGTATCATGGAACGATACAGAGACAAAAGTATAACAGGATCAGCTGCCCACCAGGCACGTGTCACAATGCGGAGAATATTAATCGTTCGTTCAATTTTTGGAAGAATGTGAGCAATATGGCAACTCCAAGTTAGTCGACTATCAAAGTTCATACCCAATAGGCGTAATGATGATTTTACTGGAAATTCGAATGGTCCTAAATGGATATCACCAAGGTGAGATAAAGTCCTCTTCCGGGTAAAAGTCACCACAGTAGTAGATTTCGATGGAGACAATTCAAGACCATTATTATGCAACCATTTTGCCAGATCTCAAGCCACATAATGTAAACGATGAGATGTAACGTCGAAGCTAGAGGAAGTAGTGTAAATACACACATCGTCCGCGTATTGTAAATGCCCTGTGGGAGACCTTCACACACACGACGAGGGCAACGTAAACGACTGAGTCCATCTCGTACGTACATATATCGTTCTTGTAAAAATGTCTGAAGACCATATATAAAAGCTGGAGGGATATGGAATGTTTGAAGCTTACTGAAGGAAACTGGTATACTGACGTTATACGCTGAGTTGATATCCAGTGAGAGAGCCGTAAGATACCCATTAATCGCAAAAGCATGTTCTATTGCAGAAGTGAATATACTGAGATGGTCCAACGTTCCTCTCCCACGGTGGAATCTATACTGCGACTGAGGAAGCAGCTGCTGGTGTTCTAACCACCACTCGAGTCGTGGTTTCACCATCCTTTCTAGAGTCTTTACCTCACACGAGGAAAGGACAAATGCTCTATAAGAAGGGTCACTAGGGTCCTTTCCAGGCTTCAGAATAGGGATAACAATTTGAGTAATCCAGTCCAAATGTCCATATGTTGTTAAAATTGTCTAGTAATAGAACATGCGCTGGGCGAGGGAGATGGGCTAACATCGAGTACTGGATGTAGTCCTCACGAGGGGCAGTATTGTTATGTTTTAACGCCAGCTGTAGTTCCGTGTAAGTAAATGGCCGTAACAGAAAATGATTGCGATCCCAGTTGGGTGAAAATCGCCAACCGGGCAATTGCGGCACAGTGGGTAGAGTAGTATGACTATGAAAAGCCTCGACGCAAACGGACGGAAATGAAGAACGTGGGGAGTCACTCCCCACCCCTTTTAAGGATCTTACTTTATTCCAGATTGTAGTAAACGGGGTTTCTCTGCTAATTTCTTCACAGTATCTTCACCAACTGGATAGGTTTTTCAGTTTTAAAAATCTTTTAACCTGTGCGTTGATACGTTGATAAAGTGGAATAATTCTCCCAGGAAGAAAGACGTCGATATTGTATAAAAGCAAGTTTTCTTCTTGCAATCATTCGGGAACATTCTGTGCCCCACCACGGCGTAGGGATATGTTTCGGAAAACAGAAAAGCTGTTTCACTGGGATATTAACCAAAGCTGCGGCATTTATGATTTGTATTAATCAGTCGTACTTTTAAATGGGTCGGTAGGGAGAGTTACAGTACGAAGTTCGGAGTCTATGTTCCCGCTGAAGGCAATCCAATTTGCTCGTTTGGTGTTGTGGTGGGGTAGAAGGTTGAAGGTAAGACGTAGCTATTCTGTAAATTAATTTCGATAGGAAGATGATCAGATCTCAGGGAGTATCGTCGTGCATCCCAGGTTAAGCTGGCAGCAATGGCTGGAGAACAAATAGTTACATCTACTGCCGAAGGTCGATGTCCAGGCCGAGATATAAGGGTAGGACTACCGTCGATGAGTATGACCAGGTGGTAGTCATCCATCATATCTTGAAGTGCTATTCCAGCGCGGTCCGTAAAAGCACACCCCCAAGGTACACTATGGGCGTTTATATCCTCACATTGTTACGAGCTCTTTTCTCTTACCTTATGTGATTTCACCGCTTCGATTTGGTGCATGTTATACTGCGCGACTCTACGAACTGTCTGCTTGCTAGTCTGTCTTACTACTGCTTGGGCCGTTGCCCCTCTCTGCGCATCCACCCTGACGTCATCTGCCCCCAGTAATTTCTAGATTCCGCTCCCTGCCGTGTATATGTACTCGCCGCTTTCCTTCGTTCGGCGATCAGCTGTGATCTCGGACACTGTAATAGGCAGTGGGAGTTGTAGTAGTGTACACGGCTGGACCGTGTGGATTTTAACTTCACTTCGTTCTTCTCTACTGACCGGGTGAGCAGATACTTATTATTACTATCATGTTTTGATAACTGCCCTTTTTTCCCCTGCATGGTCTTTGCTACTGCTGAAACTTTGAACTCTAGTCCCTTCAGGAATCGACGTAGCTGTGATGCACTAATACTTGCATGTGGAGGAAAAGGAGTGCTGGACTTGCAACAAAATAGTAACTTGTAATCTTCTCAGGTGGTGTAATGAACATTGCTTTCCGTCATCTTGAGCTGGGGACTCGGCAGCCTGATCTTCCCAGGACTTCCCATCCCACCGTTCTCGCTTACTCACTTTTCTTTCTTGCTCTTTTTTTTTACTTCCCTTCCTCCCACCTTTCCCGATTTCTCGTCAGTTAGATTTAATCATAGTGTGGAAGTGATTGTGGAAATGTTGTGGTCTGCCTATTCGATTGTAATTTTAATGTTTACCTTCCGAATATTCTAGCATATTGCCCCTTTCAAGTAACCGTGTTAGAGCTCTGGGGGATCAGATGTCATTTATAGTTGCTCGTTCACGAGCCTTGGGAATGTTCGTTTCAAAACTTGTTGTTTGTGAGGCTCACAATTCTTGTCAAAGTCTCCGTTTTGAATCTCAAATGTAATAATAATAATAATAATAATAATAATAATAATAATAATAATAATAATAACTCGCATTGTTCTCCTTTTGTACTTGTGCTTACCAAAGATGAGCGTAATAACGAGTGTAATTCCTCTTTCATTGTGTCCTTGTATATAGACTACTCAAAGCAATTGTAACTTATATTTTTCCCCTTGTTTTCGTGTTCCTATTTGCCAATGATAGATATCTGTAAAATTTTAGCTGTGCATACCAAAGACAACAATAATAAGTAGCGTATTCTCCCTTTTTCCAGTATATGTATGCACCTGCGATAATAACAATAACTTGTGTGATTTGCACATAACTTATACTTGTATGTACCCAAAGATGATACATTTTATCTGTTCCTGTGGAAATATCTGTCATTACCTTTGATATTGTTCAATATATTTGTTATTTTCAAAACCCGTTGTTTGGGGAGTTCTTTCTTACATGATCCCTTCCTCTTTATTATCTAACATGTACCTACTGCGGATTTCCTCTAGGGTTATGGCCCAAAATACTCCTTGCACGTTGCTTTGTTAATGTATTGGGATCTGTGGTGACTTAAACATGGCCTTCGAACTGTGTAAATTTTCGAGTGTTTTACGCTTCCCTGCGCTCTGCTTACTCCATCTTACCCCCGGGCACATTAGACCTTGGATTGATTTGTGAGATTCGCCTCCACATTAGTTTGAAGTGTTGTTTTGAATTGGCCTGCTTAACTACAACTACTAGAGACTATATCATAATTTATATATTGTTTATTACAATACTCATAGTAAAGGGGATCGCGACAACATATAATGTATGGAGGTTCCAGTCGGTTAAATAAACTGTCCCATTCGCCTGGTTGAATTACAATACGCGATGGACAATAGATAGATATTAATGTAAATGCCACCGTGTGGAGGTAGATACGAGCCGCTACCACTTGGAATGAAAGAATTTCGGGAAAAAGAAGGGATATTGCACTGTGACGAATATTGTTGCCTATTAACAGACCACTACCTCCATCTCCATCATCTCTGTCTCGACGCAGAACACGATATCCTGGAAACATAACTGGTATAACAGCGCGAAACCAAGTCTCAGATAATGCTGCCAAGTTGATGTGCCGATCATGTAATTCTTTTTGAAGACTATGTTTATGTGCCAGCGCTGACTGGCTATTCCACTGCAGTATTTTTATTTTAAAAGCTTCCATGAATGTTTTTTTTATGTTATCATTTCACGAAGTTCCGATGCCGAAGGGATACCACAATTTGATAGAAGAATTCCGTGTAGAAGCTGTGTAACTAGGTTAAGGATGCCAGTAATAAGGGACTCTGACAAGGTAAGTGGTTGATTAGAACTGCCAGGCAAGGGACTTGCACTAGGGGGTGCTATTAAGTGCGGCTGAGGTGGATAAGGATTTTGGCCTATTGGCCCCCCACCGACTTCATGGGGATTGTAAAATATCGGTGGGTGGGTGATAGATGTTCTGGGTAACCCCGGAGGAGGTCGCCGACGTGGAAAAACGGAAATGGTGTGATTTTGTTATCTTGGTAAGAGAGGAAAAACTTGTTCATGTGTGAGAGGTAATGGCTGAACCACTTCAGCATATGATTTCTTCATAACAGCTTCCTTAGCTTCCTTGAGTAGTATGTTATATTTGGCCGAAACCTCGTTTATCTCTAATCGTTTGTTATACTCGGCGCACTCTTTACTGAGGGCATTGTCTTGACCTTGAATATGTACGCACTGAGGCTGATGCAGTGCTCAGGGGTTTGGGGTGTGTGCCACACCACAGTCATTGCATCTACCCTGAGAGCGCATTGTTTACTGTGTCCGAAGCGCAAGCAATGGTAGCAAATACGTACTGGCGCCACATATGGAGAATCCCTACAACGTGCCCCATTTATAGAAACACTGTCTGGAAGAGTCTGAGAGTCAAAGGTAACCACACAAGTCCGTATTGGAACAGCAGTTGAAACATTGTCCTTTACTCTGCGCCTATACATACGACGGACTCGTCTGATTCTTAACAGAAGAATATCACTTGTAATCGTTCGTCTTCCTCTATTTCTGTATGTACATCTCGAATGACACCCTGTTGACTGATGAAGTGAGAAAGAATGTAACCTTCTAATTGATGTGAGGAAACGAAAGTAGAACTAACGAACCAGTTTGCTGCTTGTGCTGAATGAAATTCCATTTTAAGACGATTTTTACCAACGGAAGAAATATCTTTCATATTCCGACGTTGAGATGGACATTCCCGATAAATCATTTTACCAAACGCCATCGGATGTAGTTTACCTATGTTTTCTTCTTTCCCTTCCACATAGATGTAGTAAGGCCCTGAAGAATCAACGGGATACCGGTTAGCTTTGTTATAATCATATGCACTGAGCCGAGGCGGTGCTCCGCTATTTTGAGGGCGAAGCATAGCTGGTACCGCATTCAAGTCAGAAATACTATCACCTTGACTAGAAGATGAGCTAGACCCTGAAACACTGGGAGAGTACATCTGTTTTGAAACATTACCTGTAGCGCTTCCTGGTGTAACTGCTTGTTTCTTATCGATGTTACCTGAACGTTCTTCTAATGCTCGCTTGTTTGCCGGCACAACAGATGGAAAACTCGCCTCCATATTACAGTCGTAAGTAGGTGGTGGATTTTGCACCACCAGAGCACTCCCGACGCTATGAGACGCCTGCTGTATACTGTTCGGTATGAGCACATTACACGGTGATATGGGGGAGGACCGCCATCGCCATATAGGCACCCTTCCACAGCACTAACTGCTAATTAAAGTGCGAGGTATGTCATTAGGCTACACACTAGTAGACGTAGTCACCGAAAGGCACGAATAAATGTCCACACAACTACTAAGTCCGTACTGCCGTACGCTAAGTGAGAAACGTAGTCAAACACAAGTCAGATCACAGTACTACACTGTACTACTAGTCTTTTTTATTTTCCTTTGAAGGGAGGGGATAATACCAAAAGGACAGCATTCAACTACGACGATCCAGACGGCATTCTAATTTTGGAGGGCAGCCCCAATATGGACCGAACTGGTAGAATATTTTGTACAACTGCACAGCAAGGACTTCATCATTCTAACTAAATCTGTTCAGCTATGCTTACTACGACGCAATTCAGGAAGCGAAGACAGTAGGCCCTACTACAGCATGAACTACTACTACTACTACTACTACTACTACTACTACTTTCTAGAGGTTTACGAGATCCTAATTTAGCCAACTGACGTGCAGTAATGGGAGCTTCTGCCATCTCATATGCCCTTCATCCACATTCTTGTTTAATGATGTTCATGTTAAAGCGAACGCAATGTTTCAATATTTATGAAACTTTCTTTTTAAATCACCATAAGAGCTGTCTCATCACTCAGGCTTTCTTTTTAGGAGATATGCACTGGCGGGGAGAGGGTTAACTGGTCTAAGTCACATTGTGCGAGAAAAATATAGACATTTTCAACAGTTTTATTTAAAACTCCTAAGTTAAAAGCAAGTTACTTTACGTCGCACCGATAAAGAGAGGTCTTACAGCGACGATCGGATAGGTAAGGCCTAGGAGTGGGAAGGACGTGACCGCGGCCTAAATTAAGGTACAGCCCCGTAGTTAAAAACAAAATATAAGATTCCATACATCGTTATATTTATTCAATAATAAAGGCAAGAGTAAATAAGTATTCGGACCACAAAGGGATTATATATTACAGAACAGAAGTTGCTTCAGCATGGGTAAAGTTTGCGTAAATATACAAATGTGAGAAATATCAAAAAGAAGAGCATGGATTCCAATTTTTTTAAACCGCGAGAGAAAGTTACGAGTTTAAGTATGACAGATTTCTAAAAATGCAAATAGCGGAAACCACGTGATATTTATTTAGATACGATGTATCAAAGGATTCCAAACATCTACTGAGGGAGAAAATTCATTTTACGACTATCATCAGTGCCATCTATACAGTGAAACGAGGAAATGACAGTTCGTTGTACTCTCCCTTCAAGGCAGTTTTTTGCTTGAAACTTTCTGTACCAAAAAGAAAGGAAAAAAGGCAACAAAAAAAAGGCTGTGCGACGCTCAGGCTACTAAATGGAAAACGCAGAAGCGATCTTCACGGAAGCGTGGAGTTGTGTTATCACACGACACACGAGCTGGGCAATATTCGACCCTATATAGGACATAACGCGGCACTTTCGTTCCAAACACGAGGAAGCAAAATTTCTCCACTGAGAGCTTAAAATAATCGCTACTTGTTTTACGTCGCACCGACATACATATGTCTTACGGCGACGATGGGACAGGGAAGGCCTGGGAATGGGAAGGAAGCGGCCGTGGCATTATTTAAGGTACAGACCCAGCATTTGCCTGGTGCGAAAATGGGAAACTACGGAAAACCATCTTCAGGGCTGCCGACAGTGGGGTTCGAACCACTATCCCCCGGATGCGAGCTCACAGCTGCGTGCCCCTAATCGAACGGCCAACTCGCTCGGTCTGTGACGATTATATCTCTAAGGAAGATGTATTTCCCCCTGTATTATCGGGACACCATACATAATATTGACAAATGGAAAGAAACCACGAATGCAGTTGAATCATTTCATTCCAGATTCAATGCCTCCTAACGCAGTGACATCTTCAAACTCTTAAGCACCATATTACAGGTCCAGCAGATTGGGAAGAACGTAACGTCAAAAACTAAATATCAGCCCATTTCACACTTAGGGATAGGATAGAATAGGAATGGATAGGAATGGTATGAGGGGGAGTATTCATTCTCGTGAAAGAAGAATTTGTAAGCTACGAAAAAGTTAAAGACGACAAGCACGAAATTCTAGGGATAAAGCTCATTTCTAAAGATAATAGGGAACTAGATGTCTTTGGAGTGTACAGACCGGGAAAGGGTAGCGCAAATGCTGATTCAGAATTATTTGATAAGATAATCAGCTATGTGGGAAACGATAAGGAAAGGAACGTGATCGTAGCGGGTGATCTCAATTTACCAAATGTCAATGGGGAAGGTAATGCGAACGACAGGAAGAATGACCAACAAATGGCAAATAAGTTAATATGGGAAGGGCACCTGATTCAGAAAGTGATGGAACCAACTAGAGGGAAGAATATTCTGGATGTGGTGCTGGTAAAACCCGATGAGCTCTGTAGAGAAACCGAAGTAATAGATGGTATTAGTGATCACGAAGCTGTTTTTGTGGTAATTAAAAATAAATGTGAAAGAAAGGAAGAGATAAAAATTAGGACTGTTAGGCAGTACCATATGGCTGATAAAACAGGCATGAGGTGGAAAACGGTAAATAAAATTGTAAACAGACTCAGGGATGGGTTTAAAGCAATTGTTGAGGAATGTGAAAATAGGTTTGTACCTACAAAGGTGGTAAGGAATGGTAAAGATCCACTATATTATAACAGGGAAATAAAAAAACTGAGAAGGAGGTGCAGGTTGGAAAGAAATAGAGTTAGAAATGGCTGTGGAAGTAAGGAGAAATTGAAGGAACTTACTAGGAAATTGAATCTAGCAAAGAAGTCAGCTAAGGATAACATGATGGCAAGCATAATTGGTGGCCACACTAATTTTAGTGAAAAATGGAAGAGTATGTGTAGGTACTTTAAGGCAGAAACAGGTTCCAGAAAGACATTCCAGGAATAATTAATGAACAAGGGGAGTGTGTATGCGAGGATCTTCAAAAGACAGAAGTATTCAGTCAGCAGTATGTAAAGATTGTTGGTTACAAGGATAATGTCCAGATAGAGGAGGTGACTAATACTAAAGAAGTATTAAAATTGACCTATGACAGCAATGACAGTTACAGTAAGATACAAAAGTTGAAAACTAGAAAAGCAGCTGGAATTGATAAGGTTTCGGGCGATATACTAAAGACAATGGGATGGGATATAGTACCATATCTGAAGTAGTTGTTTGGTTTTTGTTTGCATGAAGGAACTTTACCAAAAGAATGGAGAGTTGCAATAGTAGCCCCTGTATATAAAGGAAAGGGTGATAGACATAAAGCTGAAAATTACAGGCCAGTCAGTTTGAAATGCGTTGTATGTAAGCTTTGAGAAAGCATTCTTTCTGATTATATAAGACATGTTTGCAAAATTAATAAATGATTTGATAGAAGGCAGTTTGGGTTTAGGAAAGGTTGTTCCACTGAAGCCCAACTTGTAGGATTCCAGCAAGATATAGCAGATATCTTGGATTCAGGAGGTCAATTGGACTGTGTTGCGATTGACTTATCTAAGACATTTGATAAGGTAGATCATGGGAGACTACTGGCAAAAATGAGTGCTATTAGACTATAAAAAAGAGTGACTGAATGGGTGGCTATATTTCTAGAAAACAGAACTCAGAGAATTAGAGTAGGTGAGGCTTTATCTGTCCCTGTAAGAATTAAGAGGGGAATTCCTCAAGGCAGTATTATTGGACCTTTATGTTTTCCTATATATATCAATGATATGTGCAAAAAAGTGGAACCAGAGATAAGGCTTTTCGCAGATTATGTTATTCTGTACAGAGTAATAAATAAGTTACAAGATTGTGAGCAACTGCAAAATGA
This sequence comes from Anabrus simplex, assembly GCF_040414725.1. Lineage (NCBI taxonomy): Eukaryota > Metazoa > Arthropoda > Insecta > Orthoptera > Tettigoniidae > Anabrus > Anabrus simplex. The sequence goes on along the minus strand of NC_090267.1, from coordinate 370,756,476 downwards.
CCTCGATAATGTTCTGAGATGGACCGTAGGCAATGGTATGATGATAAACGGGGATAAAAGTCAGGTTGTGAGTTTCACAAATAGGAAAAGTCCTCTCAGTTTTAATTACTTTGTTGATGGGGTGAAAGTTCCCTTTGGGGATCATTGTAAATACCTAGGTATTAATATAAGGAAAGATCTTCATTGGGGTAATCACATAAATATGATTGTAAATAAAGGTAACAGATCTCTACACATGGTTATGAGAGTATTTACGGGTTGTAGTAAGGATGTAAAGGAGAGAGCATATTTGTCTCTGGTGAGACCCCAACTAGAGTATGGTTCCAGTGTATGGGACCCTTACAAGAATTACTTGATTCAGGAACTGGAAAAAATTCAAAGAAAAGCAGCTCGATTTGTTCTAGGCGATTTCCGACAAAAGAGTAGCGTTACAAAAATGTTGCAAAGTTTGGGCTGGGAAGACTTGGGAGAAAGGAGACAAGCTGCTCGACTAAGTGGTATGTTCCGAGCTGTCAGTGGAGAGACGGCGTGGGAGGACATCAGTAGACGAATAAGTTTGGATGGTGTCTTTGAAAGTAGGAAAGATCGCAATATGAAGATAAAGTTGGAATTCAAGAGGACAAATTGGGGCAAATGTTCGTTTATGGGAAGGGGAGTTAGGGATTGGAATAACTTACCAAGGGAGATGTTCAATAAATTTCCAATTTCTTTGCAATCATTTAAGACAAGGCTAGGAAAACAACAGATAGGGAATCTGCCACCTGGGCGACTGCCTTAAATGCAGATCAGTAGTGATTCATTGATTGATTGATTGATTGATTGATTGATTGATTGATTACGTCAACTATACTTGCTAAAGGAAATATCGGGATTTAATTTCATGAAAAGAGCTGCATATTTAAATAAAGTTACAAAGTAAGAAAGCCCGCACGCATAATTTTAATTTTTAATTCATCAATTAAACTAAAAGAAAGTGTCCAAACATTTTTAACTCATCTAAGCATTGCGCGGCCAGTCCTCGGTTAAAATGAGTTTTAAGATGGTCGAGGAAACCTGAAGTTCATAGAGAACTCGTGTTGCCGGAGTTTACTCATTGCTGGTGCGGGAATTTACATTCTCTGTGTGAGAATTTACGTTACTTGTATGTTGTTCTTGCATGACAGTGCAGGAGTTTACCGTTTTCCAATGACGGTATTGTTATAACTGTTGTGATACAGCTATACTGTTGAAGTGTTACACATAACGCATTTTAGGATGATCGAAGATGGGATTCGAACACCATTGTCCCCAAATTTGGCGCCTCAGTGAGCTAACGTAATCTCGCACTTTAATTATATCAAATAATATTCCTCTCGAACAGTCGGTGTCTATATTATATGTAGGCCTATATTATTAAATACACAAACAATACAAACAACTGGTGCAGATTCTAACGGTGCATTTGGAGGAAGAACAACATTGCACTCAAGAACAAAATGTGCTCCTTTCGGACACTCACCTTCCCTATACTCATGTATGGGCCTGAAATGCGGACACTCCTCAAAGACCACCTAGACAAGCTCGAGGCATTACGAATGCTGTGCCCCTACGTCAGATAATGAGCATTTCTGCACGCGATCATGTTCGAAAAGAAGTCATTCATGAAATGTGCGACTACCAGGTACCAGCGACCGAATTATATCAAATAAAATTCCTCTCGAACAGTCGGTGTCTATATTATATGTAGGCCTATATTTTTATTAAATACACAAACACTACAAAAAACTGTTACAGATTCTAACGGTGCATTTGGAGGAAGAACAACATTGCACTCAAGAACTCATTCATGTTTGTCTAATGAACATCACTTGACGAGAGCACCAACTCCTCTGGCGATATCGATCAACCCAATGGAAGATCAAACGAACTGTCCCAAAAGAGAACCTGGCTCAAGAACATCGAAAAAGATACGAAGGGCCATTGTTTTAACATCGGTGACATTAGTCAACAACCGCAAAAAAACGGAAGCAGATCGTGCGCTATGTCCACAGTCCAGCAACAATCGCAGCAACTACGGCCTATAGGGTTGCCCCCACTGCCAGTCACCAGCTAGAGATCGAAGAATAAAATACAAACATCATCCTCTTTAGACAACCGTTAGGTGTCGAGGTGCTCAAGGTGAAGCGCAACAACATGGCTTTCTTCTTAAGGGGCAGGCTTTTTCTCGCTAATGGTAGGTGCCTTCGTCACCGCAGTTGCAATCAATCATGTCCTAGGAGCAGAATAATGAGCATAGTTTTATTACAACTCGAGGTAAGACCAATCATACTGCAAAAAGTTTCTCCTGACGAACGGGGATGTTAAATGCAAGAACTGTAATTTGTGTCCCGTTACCTTATGATACAGACTAATACTCAAGGAAGCATCTCGAATGTTTGTCCTTCTAATGACACTGACTTGATAAGCTGCTTTGCTCAACTTGTTTAAATGCTCGCTCATTCTCAGCATATAGAATTACACAAAGGAGTAACTTACTCCTGCTTCAAGCAAAAGGTGACGGTAGTAGCAAAGGGGCAAGAGGAAGCGGCTAGGTGATCGAGAAGAAAATAAGAAGATAAGAGGCGTACAGAAAGATGAGGATACACTATAGCAAATATATGATTTTTAGTGATGCGTATTTGGCTCACAGACAAAATGCTGAATCATTATAATAATAATAATAATAATAATAATAATAATAATAATAATAATAATAATAATAATAATAATAATAATAATATCCAGTATCTACAGGAAAAACCGTACTGCTAACCAAAAACCACATGCATCACCCAAAAGCCTCTAGAGAAAGGCTCACTTTGCTCCGTTCTGTAGGGAATCGAGAACACAGAAACAGAAAAAGAATTACACAGCTCACAGATTGCATCACTTACATCTTACTTCTATAAAATACACTTCACCATTGCGAAGTGCAGTAGTAGCCACTGACAAGAATTTAAGACCGCTCAATCTTGGTGCTCCAGAGACCTCCTCACCCCAGGATAACACTACATAGCATACAATATCACGATGTAAACAGAAGTCTACTAACGAGCGGTACCCGAATTAGTTGGATCAGCTGTATATCGTCCTTGCCGGGACAAAACCTCCTATGTGATAATAGTTTTGGAGATATACTGACCCGCAGCACATACATTATGAAGAGCGAGAATGCCTTGACTACATTCACACAATATTGCACCTTAGATGATAGAACCTTACCGGCCAAAGTTCTAAGCTAAAATATTCCACATAGGAGGTTTTGTCCCGGCAGCGACGATATGATAAAAGAGCATCGCACGCCTGACTGACACACACAAGTGTACCGGAAACGGAAGGCTATATGTTTGCCATTCAAGAACAAGTAATTGCAAGTAGGAACTACATACTGCAGGACCAATCTTTAGAATATGATCTCTGTCGCCGATGCTCTACTTCTAGCGAGACAATACAATTCATCACCTTTGGATGCCGATTTCTGGCAAACGTAAACTACAGATGCAGGCATCATCATCATCATCATCATCATCATCATCATCATCATCATATTATTATTATTATTATTATTATTATTATTATTATTATTACACTCGCGAAAAAATATCCAAACACGAAGAAGTAGTTTTGTTAGATTAACGAACGTTGGTATGCGTGTTTATACATCTGAAAGATGACGCTGATTCAAATTTCCCGCAAATCGCATTAGTGTGGCGCTAGAGCGGCCCCATGACGTTGCACATCAGGTTTGCTTTAATTGCGGGCTGTACCGTGCGAGAGCGTTAGTTACCTGTGAGATTGGACGGAGTGACTGTTAGTGGGTCAAGAATGCCTTTATGTCGACGAAGAGGCCAGTATCAACAGCTCACTACGGTTGAACGAGGCCGTGTAATAGTGCAACGTGAAGGTGGATTTTCCTTCCGCGCTATTGCAGACGACTTGGCAGGAATGTCTCTACTGTGCATACGTGCTGGCAGCAGTGGTCACGAGAAGGTACGCTCGCAAGAAGACCGAGCACCGAACGTCCCCGTAGCACCAGCGAGAGGGAGGACCGCCGTATTCGTCTACAGCAGCAAGTCGAACGGCAGATGGCATCACAGTGACGCAAGGAACTGTTCGAAATCGGTTACTTGAAGGACAGCTCCGAGTCAGACACCCTGCGGCGTGCATTCCACTTACCCCAAACCACCGCCGTCTGCGACTTCAGTGGTGTCAAGCGAGAGCTCATTGGAAGATGGAGTGGGAGTCCGTTGTGTTTTCCGATGAAAGCCGGGTCTGTCTTGGTGCCAGTGATGGCCGTGTGTTGGTTAGGAGGAGGCCAGGTGAGCGTCTGCATTCCACCGGTCTGCAGCGTCGACACGCTGGACCTACACTGGGAGTTCTGGTATGGGGAGCAATTTCTTATGACAGCAGGAGCACTCTCGTGGTTATCCCACGCACCTTGATTGCAGATACGTACGTCCGTCTGGTGATTCGACCCGTTGTGCTGCCATTCATGAACAGCATTTCCGGGGGTGTTTTCCAACAGGATAATGCACGCCCCCATGCCGCTGTTGTAACGCAACGTGTTCTACAGCGTATCAACATGTTGCCTTAGCCTGCTCGATCCCCCGATCTGTTCCCAATCGAGCACGTATGGGACATCCTTTAAACAACTGCAGCGTCATCCACAACCGGCATCAACTGTCCCTGTATTGACCGACCAAGTGCAACAGTCATGGAACTCAATCCCACAAGCTGACATCCGGCACCTGTACGACAAATTGCATGCACGTTTCCATGCCTGAATTCAACAGTTAGGCGATTACAGCAGTTATTAATGGACCAGCATGCCACACTTGCGATGGCTTTTCTCGGGCGGATATCAACTTGTAGTCTTGTATCTTTAATCAATTAAATAGGTTACCTTAACAAATGTATTGCCAATATTTCTGTATTCTAATTCTTTATTTCATGGTGTTTGGATATTTTTTCCGCCAGTTTATTATTATTATTATTATTATTAGTAGTAGTAGTAGTAGTAGTAGTAGTAGTTTTACACAGCAATAACTTACGTTGTGGGAGACGTTGAGGTGCCCAATGTTTTCCCGTAGGACTTATTATATGAGTACCTTCAAATACCACCGGGATCCAACCTGACAACTTGGGCTCAGAAAGCCAGGGCTCTACCGTCCGAGCTAGCCCGGCTATAACAAAATGGTATGTGGTGGTGATTATTATTGTTCTAAGAAGTAGTTCAACTAGGTAACTATTTTAAAAAACGGTATGTGCAGGGTTTTCCGCATAAAACCTGACCACTCGCGCGCGGCTGAGCAAAGGCCTTGATGTTCAACTTTGCATGTATAGGTATTGTACATTACCTTCGTCAGATTTATAATCTTGTCCGGGACCCCAAAAAGTATTCAGCCTTTCACGTTTGGCTTCGTTTGATGGAATCGAATGCTTTCTCGATTTCCACAAAAACCAGATACACAGGCGCCTGGAACGCCGTGAACTGCTCCGTGATGATTCTGAGTGTGTGGATATGGTGTATGCATGGCTTTCCTGAGTCCTGCCTGTTCCGATCTCAGCTGTTTATAGATCGACTTCAACCAGGATTATCCTTGTCAGGACTTAGCGGGGGATGGAGAGAAAATGCCTCTCCAGTTGTTGTATTCAGATAGATCGCCCTTTTTGTGGACCTTGACTAGAATTCCTTTGTTCCCTTCTTCAGAAGTTGTTTTGTATCCCGAATTACTCTAGAAGGGGTTCTAGCACTGTCGCGGTCTGTTGGGGATCAGCTTACAGTGCTTCTGCAGGGATGATGTCGATGCCTGGGGCTATTCTACTCTTAGCTGTTGGACGACAGTGATGATTAAAGCCTTCGACAGTGAGAGGGCGGGGATTCACGGTTTAGGTTGAAGCTATGTGAAATAACATGCTTAATCCAATTTCCTGAACTGAAAAGGGATGTGAGAAAGTCATAATAAATTATTGTTCCCATACCGATCGTATTCCTGAAAAAGAAGAGCACAGTTCTAGCATTCGCCTGGAGTTAATTTGAGAAACTACTGGAAATTAGTTCACGGGTAGTCTATATGAAATCCAAACCCAATCGTCTCTCAAGTTCAAAGTTACTCGCCAGCTGGCTGGTTCTTCGACAGGTGTTGTGCCGAATGAGACGATGCCGCGTGCGACCGGTGCCGCATGTAACCATATAATCCGTAACCGTGTCGGATGCAATCGGCAAACCGTACCCACAGCTTTGGCGAATACCATGAGCTGGACATGTACCAATCGAAGACCGGCGAAACAGGATTCCAAAACAGTGAAGTCATTTTGCTATGTGTTAGTTGTACTTAGTTGTGATCTATCATGGACGCGCCTCTTGTCATCTCAACAACGAAGAAACTGAAGCCATCTTCAGCATATGGACCTTACATTTACAAAGACTATCTTTGGGATTTCAAAGAATTAAGTTAAATGTAGCATTTTTTATCAGCAATGAGAATTCAATAAGTTAATCCAAAATGCTATTCATTTTACTTATTGCTGATTTTCCTGGATGATTATAAATACAGGGTGTTTTCAAATACGTCAGCCTCGTGTCGGCAGATTGACTGGCACGTAAAATAACTCCTGCGGGACAAAATTTCGGTACCTCGGCGTCTCCGAAAACCGTCAAAGTAGGGTTTTTTGCTATTTGCTTTACGTCGCATCGACACAGATAGGTCTTATGGCGACGATGGGATAGGAAAGGCCTAGGAGTGGGAAGGAAACGGCCGTGGCCTTAATTAAGGTACAGCCCCAGCATTTGCCTGGTGTGAAAATGGGAAAACACGGAGAACCATCTTCAGGGCTGCCGTCAGTGTGGTTCGAACCCACTATCTCCCGGATGCAAGCTCACAGCTGCGCGACCCTAATCGTACGGCCAACTCACCCGGTCAAAAGTAGTTAGTGGGACGTAAAAACAATAGCATTATTATCGTCCCCCGGCTTAGTATAGCTCTTTAATAATGCCATCAATATTTTTTCCTGAAACCATACAACGTACGGTGAAGCGATGTGAGGATTTAACCAACTTCTGGACCCTGCTCTTGTCGGAAAGGAATAACATTTGTTCGGAGGGATTGATATGAAATACGAAAGTATGTGTATGAAATGGGAAAGTGAACATCACGCTATACGTATTGCGAAACCCAGTTTGAAGTTCCATACTTGTAAACCCTTAAATGGAATTGAGCGATGTTTGGAGAGCATTATCAATCCAAGGTAATGGGAACGTCCCGCTGGTATAAATTCTGCTAAAAAGTGATGTTAATTTCTCCAGCGAAAGGTCTATTTATCGTTAGAAAGGCTCGTGATTTTGTGTCCGCCCCTTCTCATCACGGGTGGAGTATGTAATGAACGAAGTGTGGGTTAATTGCTACACTGCAGCAACACTAATGAGTGGCCTACATGTCACGGCCGGGTGGACAACAGGAGCAGCCAATTAGAGGAAGTCCTTTATTTAATAACTGGGCATCTTTTGTTGGATGCTTCCTGTCGAGAGACAAAACAACACCACATTAGCGTAGGCGTACATGCCTACGGCAAACACAAAAATACACTCTACCAAACTTCGAAGGATTTTTGTTATGTTCCCTAGTTATAAACCAAAACGCAGAGAAGATATTGAGTAGGCTTACATGTCACGTAAGACATTCATTTGAAGGTACTGACAACACTAATAAAATACTTAAAATTACTAGTACGTTATTCATAAGGGTTAGGCCCCGAATCGTCGTTCTATACATTATGTAACCAGTTATCGATGCCACACAGCGGACTGTTTGACCTCAAAATTTTAACATAATCATTAAATTGGTTTTATCGAAATATCATACTTATGAATGATATTAAGTAACAATTTAATGTGATTACACATGGACGGATAAAAAATGCACACGTCCTAAAATGGATTATTACGCATCTAGTTATCTGAATCCTTTATCCTCGTCTTCGTATGGTATGTCCTCTACACATTTTGCACATTTTTGTACGTCAATGCCGTTGTCACTTCTTATCACTTCTTATGACTTGTAATAACTTTTAATTAATCAATAAGACTGACATCTCATGTGTTTGAAAGTGCCCTTTACTTCATCCGAACATTTCGCATTTTTATAGCCTGTTTTCCGTTTTTTTTTTGTTTTTTTTTTTTTTTTTTAACAGATGATCTACCAGTCTCTCAGAATGTTGTTTCATGAGTTGGTAAATATGTTTTCTGGTCATAGTCTTCACAGCCTTTACGGATTCTACATAAAAAGAAAAAGAAAAGTAATAGGCATGTGAAAACCTACAGTAGGTGTATGGAGAAGCGCCAGGAAGTTATGTGTAAACATATACTGTACATATTAATCAATGGTAGAAACTTTTCTCCGGTAATCATCAGTTGAAAGTTAAATCACAGATTTCGTTGCCCAGATCTACATAGAACACATTACGGACGACGTTACGGATACAGAAATGCACTTTTAACTACCTAGGGACACTACCTCGTGTCGTGTAGAAGCACATGAGTAGCACTGAAAACAAGATACTGTGTTGTGTTCGATGTAGATCTACAAAAGGCATTTGACAACGATGACTGGATCAAGCTATTTAAGATTCTGAAGGTAATCGGGATCAAATGCCGAAGAAAATGAGTTATCTACAGCACGTCCGGCGAGTAGTGAAGCCTCAAGGTCACGCTGCAATATCAGTAGTGGCGAGCTGTAGCGTTGGAGGGGAAGACCCCTCGCGTGGCAGTCCGAATGATCCACTTCTCTCAAGAAGAATTAATGCTATGATTATAAGCGATGTCAACAGCATGGCGAACGGTGACTCGCTCAGAGAGCTGCTACCCTACCACTGAAGCAAGGCTGGACACCTGCCTGCTCAAAAGTGGCCAGCACGAACTTGAGACTTCACCACTCGCCTTTCTAGCTGTACAATCTACATAAAAATCGCCCAGTTCCACGGCTAAATGGTTCGCGTTCTGGTCTTTTGTCCAAGGGATCCTGGGTTCGATTCCCGGCCGAAACGGAGATTTTAATCTCAATTGGTTAATTCGTCTGACTCGGGAGCTGGGTGTTTATGATGTCTACAACATTAAAATCATCTTAGGTAGAGCCCCATCCTCACGGCATGCAGGTCGCCTATAGATCGTCTACTAGAAAAAGACCTGCACCAGGCTTCTCTGGAGGCCATACGCCATTATTATTATTATTATTATTATTATTATTATTATTATTATTATTATTATTATTATTATTATTATTATATAAAAATCAGCCTTCAGTGATAATTTAAGGCTATAAAAAGCAGCAGCTATTCAAAAAGAAGCGAGGCAGGGCTGAAGTTTGTCCAACCCTTGATTATCTAGGATCGCAAGATAACAGCAAGGTGGAACAAAATACAGCTAGGTATAGTGGTTGGTTCACGTAGTTCCTATCTACGTTAGTTCTCAAGAAAGAAGTGACCTTGTAGACGAAAATTATAATCACGGTGCTCTGTTCTCCAGCCGACTTCACTATACTGACATAGAAAGCTGGGGGGAAATATCTATTTAATGAGGGGATCCTGCATTTCGGTTTCTGTTGAACAGCTGCGGTATTCGAGGGGACATTAAAACTTTGAATGAGTTCGAAAGCGTGAGTCCGATACCACAGTGAGTACCGTTTCACTTTTCTTCAATCGCATAAAATTGTCCAAGTTGGAAATGTTGGAAATGTTACGGGGATCTATATAAGAAATAAAAACACAATACGTAATTAGACTTGCCGTTTTTCTTTTTAGAATCTTCTTGTATAATAATAATAATAATAATAATAATAATAATAATAATAATAATAATAATAATAATAATAATAATAAATAATTAATAATTGTACCGCGAGGGTACACCCATAGAGGGTACACCCGCCCCGTTCATTTAAATGAAGCGCCTTGTAAAATGACATCTTACACTTAAAAACTTGAAACAACTAGAACAAGAAGTTTGGACTTTGGTCAATAGATGTCGACACTAAGGTTATGAATTAATTTTGTATTCCTAGGTTTACTACACTGAGTTGATTATCTTTTGTTTCTGGTATGTTAAAGTTGCCAATACTTCTACCTCTTCCCGCCAACTTGTGATGCTGGCCAATCGAAAAATTTTTATATTTCATTTTCAACCAATCATCGTCTTCCTGTACACATTTAATTATCCAATATAATTTGGGGGGGGGGGGGTGTCGGGCCTTAGTCCAGATGTCTCTCAAACCTTCCTCTCGCGTATAAAAGCCGGCAATTTTTCCAGCTACCTTGTCTTCTTGATCGTCCAGTGTACTGAGTGTGTGCTTATAGTGGAGGCGGGGGCGTCTCGCCCTTCATCGAGCAGTACAGCGCAGTAAGGTCATGGCAGCCATTTAATAACTAGGTGTAGCCTCTGAAAGCTACCTCGAGGGGAAGTATTTCCTATCTTTAATTATGTAACCTTTAATTTCCAATTTTCAATAATGTAAATATCTTCAAATGTAAATCACAAAAGTAGCCTAGAAACTTAGCCGAAATTCGGGAAGAGAGATTGTGACACCCTCTCGAGTTCCCCATCAACTTGTATTTGAGGTGACTATGTTTTTGTAACCGTTTTCTATCCGTAGCCTTGTAACTTAAATTTTCTCCATCTAGTCACCTCAGCAGAATAGGTTTGGCCTCTGTAACATCGGGCCAGAAGTCCAAATAGGGTTTTAATCTCGTGTGCAAATTTCAAAGAGAGCAAATGTCTGCCTTTGCATCATTTTGATTTTTGGGCCAGTAACTTTAACCTGTGTTTTTTTTTTCTTCCCACAAAGGCCCAGTAGAATGAGTATTTGATACTCCTGTAGATTTCTGTTAAGTGGTGAGACCGTGAGAGAAGACAGTGAATTCTGCTTGTATTGTAAAATGTAGGCTGTGCCTTGAGAGGCCTGAAAGTGTACATTTTAGTGAGCAAATGTGCTATGGTTGTTGAAGGTTGCCGTGAGAAGGCAGTAAAGGTATAAGCTTCGGAGCGTAGTCTCCTAGATATTCATGGAGCATAGACGCTCTTTCTATTGTTGTAGAAGTGTTATTAAAACTCTGTAAAGGAAAGTGGGAGACCTGTCTCCTTGACTCTTGAGTGTACGGAGCAATGGTGCTCAAGTAACATTTGTAAAATCGGGGCAGCTTCAAGCTCAGAGGATTCATTTCAAATTTTGTTGATTTTCTGATTTCTCCTACTTTGGATTTTGAACTACTGTACCTCAAATCTTGTTCCGTCGCTGAGCGACTTGTTTTGTTAATATTTTCCATTAAAAAAAGAGAGGATAAAAGAAATATAACTTTAATTTTAAAGCTTTTAATTAATATTTTGCTTGTAGTAGATAGACCCATTCACGCCCGCACCTTCCTTCGCCTCTGTCCACCACAAAAACACGGTAACAATCAGGGGCGGCCGTACCTTATGTGCTGAAGTGCTGCAGCACAATGCCTATTGGGAAAATAAATTAGTTTAAAAATATTATCTACAGTCAAATACAGTGCATTGAAAAAGACGTCAGCCAAAGAATAAGAAATTATTCAACTCCCCTCACAACTAGGTAACTACTGGTGCGCTCCACGCCGCGTGCTGTGCGATCACAGCTCAGCGAGCTATTAGCCAGAAACCAGGAACTCTGCATTTTGCGCATGCGTGCCGAACTTTTCCGATACAAAGAGAATGTGTTCCGATAGGCTGTGGAAAGAACAGCCAAGACATCACTTCACAGCGATTCTTCGTTCGACCACAGAGAGGCAGCACTAGCACTAGTCACACTTGCATTACGACAGATATGAGAACGTGGCAGCTGGCACCCTCTTGACTCAGCGGTAATATTTAAGAGGGGATCGCTCAAAGCAAACGGGAAAACAAAATACTATAGAGCCGTTCGCGCCAGGTCTTTTAATACCAAAGAGGATAGAATACTACCAACTTGCCTATTCAATAGCCACATTTGTAAATCGATGAACTATAAACATTGTACTTTTTATGTTGTCAAAATAAGGACATGATATTGTGATTTTCTTTAATTAAAAATGTCTAGTTTATAAATTACACTATAAAAACATAACATATAATTTTGCATTACGACGTTGCTGGTTTTATTGAATATTTTGTCATTGCAGGCGTTACTGTGTGTTTAATTATATAGTTTTATAGTCTTTTTATGAGGAATGTGTATATGTGTTGGGGTTGTTTGCGTGTTTGTTCAGTGAGGAAAACTCAGTGGAGAGCCTCTTGTAAACCACATACCGGTATGTTTCTAAATATTTTTATTTTTTGGAGTGGGGATGGGTTACAGCACACAACTGATTTTCTGCCCCAGCCGCCACTGGTAACAATAATAATAAACATCCCAACGGCAGAAAAATCGGAACTGTACTCTGTACTTCAGAGAAGCGGTTGTAAAAGGCGCCTGTACTCCAGGAGAGCGGCCTACATTGACATCTGGCAGCAGGTATAAAATGCCTTCAATGTGAGACGGAGCGACACGTCTGTTTGAGGATTTCTCAGTAGTATCTATATCATGTAATGCCATTTCAGGATTCGGAACAACAGGTTACGGCGCGCCTGAACGGCGTAAGGAGTTGACGAGGACTACCCACTAAGGGACGAGGTGGGCTAAAAACGAGTCTAATTATGTCCTGGCACACTCAACATCGGTACCATGGTCGGAAGAAGCCGCGAGCTAGCCAATGTCCTTAAAAACCACCGAATTGAAATCGCATGTGTTCAGGAGTCAAGTTGAAAGAGCAAAGTCAAGGGGCATTGGGAAAGGTTTCAAACTTATAACGGCCATAGGTGAACCGAGAATAGTATTAGTGTGGTGGTCAGCGAGAAGCTGCTCTGCACCCTGTTCTGCTCCACATTCGCACACTTAACTGACTTGTCTCGCCTCTACAAGCTGACTCTCCACCTATACGTAATCTCCTGAGCGATTTCCACGACGCCTAATCTTTTACGTTACCAAGAAGAAGAAGAAGAAGAAGAAGAAGAAGAAGAAGAAGAAGAAGAAGAAGAAGAAGAAGAAGAAGAAGAAGAAGAAGTATTGACACCAGTCAATAATAAAGAATACGGAAAGGTAAGGGAAGTAAAATGAATGGCTATTCCAAGCCTTTAGCTTCGTTGAGTGTCTTTTTCTTTTCTTTTTGCTAGTGGTTTAACGTCGCACTATCACATCGAAGGTTTTCCGCGACGCAAGGATGGAAAGGACTAGCACTGGGAACGTAGCAGCCGTAATTAAGGTACAGCCCCAGCATTTGCATAGCGTGAAAATGGAAAACCAAAAACTTCTCAGGGCTGCCGACGTGGTGGTGTAGTTCAAACCCACCGTCTCTTGAATGCAAGCTCACAGCTATGTGGCCCTAACCACACCGCTAACTCGCTCTGTCGAAAATATTGTGTTGCTATGTTTGGAGAGAGGCTATTTATACAGTAATTAACAATATCTCTTTTTCTTAAAGTTCTGTTTTCCTTTTCGTATAGAATTACAAGAAACGAGAACAATCTTCTTATTGAGTCACTTAACCCATTCCGGTGGGTCATAGGTGTGAACTGCGTCATACATGTAGACGTGGTCATGTTTTATGGCCGGATACCCCTCCCGCTGCCAACTCTTGTGGAGGGATGTATTCACTATTTCTTGCACCTGCGGTGGTTGGTAGTGTGGTGCGTTGTGGGTTTGTGAAGGGGAATATATTGGAACAAACACAAACACCGGGTCCCCAAGCTGAAGAACCGACAGGGAATTGACCCCATATACCTTTGAACCAACGACCTCGACACTGACCATTCAGTCAAGTAGGTAGACTACAAGGAATAAAAACAATATTAACAAAATAATCGTAAATGAACAGGGAAGACGGCGGTAGTGTTGGTGATAACTCGGAAAAGGATTTTAAGGTGGAAAATATGGTTAGAAAAGACGGGGGGAATGGTTCTGAAAATACATGCGAAAAAGGTGGAAGGAAGGTGTTGATGAAAGCAGTTTATTAACGTTTAAACCAGTTATATGAACTTTCTGTATCCCGTTTACTGAGTTCTAATAATTAATAAACTTGTTATATTGAATTACACACATCATTTCAGATGTTTTTGAATGTAAGTCGCTGGCGATCTACTAATTAATAAATTTGTTATATTGGATTACCCACATCATTTTGACTGTAAGTCGCTGGCGGTTTGAAATCAGTAGATCCTTCCTTTTTTATGTAGAGAAACTCCGCTAGACATCTACAGAAATCAAAGGATTGTCAGCACTCGTAAAGAGAGTTCAGTCAAAGTTGCAAAGGTTTCCACACCTGAATTGTTCTTTAAATTTAATTCGAATTTGTCTTTAGCAAATCAATCAAGATTGTCCCAAACACTAATCAGTTTCTTCCACTGTTCCTCCTTGTCCATACCTCCTTCTTCCAAACTCTGAATCACACCAGGCAAAATCTTGTAGCCATGCACTGCAAAAAGTTCCAACTCTAGGTGTTTGTTGCTGAGTAATTGTTGGACCTGCTTGATGGCTGCTGGGTTCGTTGAATCTAGGGCACAACCCATTGATAAGAAAACGGAAATACCAACACATTCAATCTTTGCAGCTCATCAATAGTTTCATCTAAAATGTTTGCCGACCGCCTCTCTTATTTTCTGAAAGAAGTTCTCATAAATTGACTGTATGTATTTTTCTCCAAGTGCTCCCGTCCGGTATTGACCTTTGCTTGTACTTCTCAAGGAATGATTTGAATGTGGGATTGTTTACCTTGTGGACTGGAATTCCTGACTGGATTAATGCCATGTCAAGATCCGCACTGAACTCACGCAATCACTTCAGATCCTGAAGCGAAGGGATGTATCAGAGTAGTTTGCTTAGGTTTCGACTTGTAAAGCTCAATGTTCTTTACATGTTTGCTGTACTAGATGTGCTGGTTCATTCTGTTTCTTTGATGCTTGTCATCGATTGCAATATTTACTTCGCAAACGGCACATCGGAGAATGATGCCATCAGTTTCGATAAAGTGCATCTTGAATTCTTCTGAAAGTGCATACAACTTCTCCGTCTTAACCTTCGGCTAATTTTGTGGTGTAAAAAGTAAGTTCTAGTCCGGACTAGTAACACACTAAGACGGCCAAAAAGAGTCAATAGGTGGAACCGTTAAAATCATGCCAGTACTAACTGAAATTAGTTTAAACTGTTGCAGATCGCTGTTTAAATTTTAATTTGTCTTCACAGCTGTAGATTGGCCATTGTTGCCCGGATATGAATTAATGGCGGCTTGCATAAATTAAATGTTAATATTGATTTATTGACTACAGTTGACTTTTGATTAAATGAAATTTCAAAAATCTATTCAAGAGAAGTAGTATGTGCGGAAGGAGGTGGGAGGGAGTTGCTGAAGTATGAAATATAAGGGAAACGGTGGCAAAATGTAGCAATCTCACAAAAAGTTCCAAAAGGTGCAACAAATTGTGTTTCTTCCGCTTCATTTCATGATTTACTGTATATATGGCAATATTTTTAGAAAGATGCTATACCTTAAAATCCCGTCACTAGTGATAGCGATGAAAATTAGGAACTTGAGAATCTTGACCATCAGCTTCGATTAACTTGCAGGAGCAAGAATTGTCCAGTGACAGAAGTCTCTGTGATGTCTATAGTTTTATATGACTTTATTCTTGTCTAGGACAGTTTAGGACTGCTTGCCTCACGATTTTAAGTATTACCGGTACGTTTTTCTGGAATAAGCGGCGATGGGAGTGATTATTGTTTTAAGAGGAACTATAACTAGGCAATCATCCTCTATATATCGCTAATCAGAGAGGGGGAAAAAATGGAAGGGATCCGACACTTCGAAAAATGAAGGTATCGGCCAAAGGAAGATAAGTGCCACGAAAGGCGTGAAAATGAAAGACTCCCTAGGTCTCGATACCTAATTCCGTCGGGGTCGGAAAAGAATAGCAGTTGACCAAGGCACGTCGGATAGGATAGATAAAAGTGAGGAGCCTGGCACAAGTAAGTGGGAGTAATACCAGGACTCAGCTGCGGGCCCCGTGGTCGCCAACCCACACTCCCAAGTTCACAGCCCCCGGAGCCCGTTTTAGTCGCCTCTTACGACAGACAGGGGATACCATGTTATTTTACCGCTCCCACCCACAGGGGGAAATAACTGGGGGATACCACGGATAAAACACATTCTGGACAACCACAGTTGGGCTACTGCCGGGATTCAAACTTCAAATTTTTTTAAAAAAGCAATAAGGTACCCCGAGTCGAAACGATACTCTCCTGCATATAATGTACAGGTGAGAGTAGGTTTTTTAATTTTATTGATCTTCTTTACCGCCAATCAGAATTCAGCACTTGATTTACAATTATTTTAATATTTTGCTCCCTATGTCTAAAATTGAATATAACACAGAATAACGTTATGAATATTGTGAAAAGGAAAATAAAAGAGCGTATGAATATCCTCAATCATATCGCACACACTTCCTTGCTGATAAGCACCATGAACATTTGCTTCTGTCTTTTGGCTATTATATGGATAAGGATATATGCATGACCTTTAAAAGCTTCTGAGATAAACATTTCCCTAGTTTCGAGGAAGAATTGGACATACAAGGAATACAAGCGGAGCGAGATATTCTGTCATGAAAGAACCTGCAGTCCACTGCAGCATAAACGGCATTTCAATACCGTAACAGTAACACACCATTCTTTGTTAATGAGTAATGCATTACATGGACAAATACCAATATCACACCAAACGAGCTTTCAATGACGGGTGAATACTACGACTGCAGGTCATTAACTAGACCCTTCGATAGGTAAATAATAATAAATAATAAATAATAATGTTATTTGTTTTACGTCCCACTAACTACTTTTTAAGGTCTTCGAAGACGCCGAGGTGCCGGAATTTAGTCCCGCAGGAGTTCTTTTACGTGCCAGTAAATCAATCGACACGAGGTTGTCGTATTTGAGCACCTTCAAATACCACCGGACTGAGCCAGGATCGAACCTGCCAAGTTGGGGTTAGAAGGCCAGCGCCTTAACCGTCTGAGCCACTCAGCCCGGCAAATAATAATCAACTCTTATCAGTTTCAACTTTAATAATATGGACGGGCCAGAAGTATGAGCGATGTTAATAACGTCATCCCTTACACAGCCAGTCTTTGAGTTATGTGGTGTGGAAGTTTCACTCACAAGGTCAGTTGGTGTGTCCATTCCAGTGGTCTTGGTAGACTGACATGTACGAGCACCTTTTGCCTCGGAGAGAGAAGCAACGGGAAGCTACCCCACTCCTCATTTCTCCAGTACACTTCTTCAGTGATGCCTAACCTATCTATGAAAGCTAATGTTGTAGCTGTTTGAGATCCAATCAGCAATTGCTGAGGACTCGACAAACCAAAATGTTAATCACCCCATTTGGTTACTTTTTGGTAACTAAAACTAATTAAGAACGACACCCCGTCAGATACTACAAATCAGCATGCATGAACTTTCTAGGTTATTATCAGTAACTTACGAACAATCGGTATCCTTACGTAATCATCATCCAGATAGCACCAGTACTCACCTAGAAAAGAAAGAAATACAACATTAGAAGTTTTGTCAAGGTTTTCACAAGATAAACAATAATCTTTAATCCAGGATCGACATTGCAACTTCTCTGTTAGAACCTTTCTAAGCAAATGCTTCAAATGAAGTGAGAGAATGGAGCCAAAGGTTCACTGCACTATGTGAAGAGATCAAATATAATATCGAGCCCTTTCAAGTCAATAAGTTGAAAGTACACAGTTCAATAATACTTATTTGAGAAATATGCTGTGGAAGAATAAATCTGTTTCACCACAGATTTAGCATTCACGTGAAACAAAACCAGCCGAGATTTTGGCGAGACTTTAGGGTTCATTAGATGATCAATGTAAGGATTCGTGAATGAAAAACAAACACTGGCAGATTTTTTCGATCATAATCGGTGAGTACTAATAAGTTTTTATTTTGCATAACACGCATGCAATATTTATATATACCGGATGGTTCCACCAGCTCCTTGCGATCTAGTTTTATGCAACCCATCACGTTTGTTACAATTCTGAAATACATTGGTCCCTCTCCATAAACCGGGGTAATATAATGAGATGCGTGGTTAGGGGTTAGAAGACAGCACGAATCGCGAGCGCGCCTTAAATTCGTTATAGGTACCCCGAATGAACCCGTAAAACGAGCACAGACACGAAGAGCTTACAACAGGAGATGCACACACAGACCACGACAGGTATTGCGTAGGCTGGGTACTGTCCGCTGCATGTCAAGCCTCACAATAGCTCACTTGGCAGGAGCACGGTCGGAGATGCATAAGTGGACAGTGCTCGAGAGTACGGAGATTCCAGTACCACCCAATTATTTTTCCCTTTACCGCCAATTGCCTGGGACGTAGCCAGGTTGCATACTTAAGAATTGCCACATGATTCGTTTATTTGGCCCTGTTAAGGGCCGTTGGAATCGTGACACAGTATGAAGGCTATCCGGATAGACGACAGCCGACAGGCATGACATTTCGGAGTGTCTGCGGGCTACTGCATCCTTGGGAAGGATACGGCCTTGTCGAGATAATCCCGTGACGTTTACTTACAATGAAGAGGATGTGTTGGACGCTACCCGGCATAACCCTCACACTAGCACACGAGCCACTGCACAGGAGACGAACATTAGTCGGGCATCTGCTATGCGGATACCGCAGACCAAGCGGTTTTACCCGTACCATTTGCACTTATACCAGGAGCTAAAAACAGTGGCCTACCAAAGGACCGCTGCTCATCTCGAAGACCTGCAGATAACGAGGTGTCGTGTGGTCGGTCACGACGAATACTCTCTTCCGTTATTCTCAACTTTCAAGACCTGGGCCGCGATGTCACCGTCAGACAGTTCCCCAACTGCAATCCGGTAAGCTGAATGAACCTCGAACCAGCTCTCAAATCCAAGTAAAAATCCCTGTCCTGGCCAGAAGTACCCATAATTAATAATGATAAATACTGCACTTCACAATTCTATGCAATATCGCAGAAGTTTATGAGACCAGTAACGGTGTCTGTCCTCCTTATGCACTCCACGATTACTGTTGAGGGTACACCAAAGTTAAATTTCAAAAGCAACAGGAGTCACTATCTCACGCGTTTCAGCCTACAGCATACGAATTTATAAATCACTTCCACGATGTTCATCAAGTACAAGTCTCATGCCGGGGACCCTTTGTTTGATAAAGTACGCCGTTCAAAATAAAACACCTATATAATTTCAATTCGATAATGAAGGAGAGGATAATGTCGCAGAGCGAAGCTTAAATATATCTAAAAAATATCTCTTTAAAATCAGATTTTTTATGAGAAAGGAAAGGAAAGAAAAGGAAAGGCAAAAGAAAGGAAACGAAAGTACTTTTACGTGACAACTGACATCACCACATCAACTGACAACTGATCGTAGTCACAAGAGGTCCAATTTTAGGGAAGCTGAACAATAGGAATTTTATTTCAATTAAAAATTCCACATTAATTTTCCGTTAAATGAAGTAAACTACGTGGGCGGATAATTAAATAACGCACAAAAACTTTTTCCTGCAATATTAATGTGGGTGAGTCGTTGAAATTTTAAACTTTGAAGTTTGTACTAGAGACGTCATGAATTTTATTGTCGCCAACTTGTGAAGAGCAAACGGGTATAGTTCATATTTTGTGGACAAAATGACTAAACGTTTAGTTCATCTTTTGTGGACAAACGGACTTAACCCTAATGAAATACACAGGGAGATTTGGGCGTAAAATGAGAATACTGTATGGACCGTAGCAGGATCTCCAGGATGTGCACATTATTTGAAAGAGGCCATGTGAACCTTGTTGACTCGCCACGTTCCGGGCGACCAGAAACAGCTGCAACGCCACGGAATGTCACAGCCATTGAGCAGGCAACTGGTAACAAACGGATTATACATCTACGAGCCTTGTCGCATAGGTTCAACATGTTTTCTTAACGGTATGGTGTACAATATCGTGCATGACAAGCTGAATTTTCGTCAAGTTAGTGCCCGTGGGGTACCGATGAAAATGACAGATTAACAGAACGACGAGCGAATGATGACATGGTCGAACGACTTAGTGCGTTACGCTGCAGAAGGGCCTTTCTAGAAGAAATCGTAACTAGTTATGAGTCCCAGACGTACCACTACACGCCTAAAACAAAGCAGGCCTTTATGAAGTGGCAACATTCCTATTCTCCAGCAAAGAAGAAATTCAAAGTGACGCAATCTGCGAAAAGGTTCTAGCGATTTCTCCCGGTAGAATTTCTTAGACAAGGGACCAATGTAATTGCTGCAAGCTATGAGAGAACATTAATTAAGTTGTGCTGTGCCCGTCGTGACAAACGCAATGTAGCGTATATCAGATTGCTGCATGACAATGTTCCCCCCATGTTGCAGTTTCTGTTCGCGGCGGCAAAATAGAGAAATTTTGTTGTGAAGTGTTCCAGCACCCACCATACAGTCCAGATCTTGCATTGCAAGACTTTTACTTGTTTGGCCCAATAAAGACATTCCTGGGCGGCTAACGCTTCAATTCCGATGAAAAACTGCAATCGGTTGTGCGCAATATCTATACTCCCAAAAGACGGAGTTCTACCAACAGAGTACAGTGAAACTACTGTCAAGATGGAAAAAAAATGTGCTGAGATGAGACTTAGCTCCTATGTTGAAAACATAGTTAAAATATGTGGCTTCATTGTGTACAGTTTTTGTCTTACTTGCTGCCTGCTGCTCGACTAAGCGGTAGGCCCTATGTTCCGAGCTGCCAGTGGAGAGATGACTTGAAACAGCATTAGTAGACGAATAAGTTTAAGTGGTGGTTGTAAAAGTAGCGAAGATGCTTCTTATTTAAAGGGACCTAACATCTAGGTCATAGGCCCAAGTAGGAAAGATCACAATATGATAAAATTGGAATTCAAGAGGACAAATTGGGGCAAATATTCGTTTACAGAAAGAAGAGTTAGGGTTTGGAATCATTTACCGAGGGGGGCGGTCGATAGATTTCCAAATTCTTTGAAATTATTTTAAAAAAAGATAACTGACAGGGAATCTGCCACCTGGGCGACTGCCCTTAATGCACGTCAGTGGTGACTGATACTAAACTTTTTAAAACTAATTGCTGTGCGTTACTTAACGATCCGCCTGAGTAGGGCCTACTTGTATATAGACCATATAAATTCCACTGGACCGAGTTGGCTGCACGGTTCAAATAGGTAGAGACAGTGCGCAACTAAAAGCGATCCTCGGCAAGAGTATCCCAGTTTGATGAGCTCATATTATTTATCATCACTTTCACAGTTTGCTTAATTTGGCCTTTACAACGC
Organism: Anabrus simplex; assembly: GCF_040414725.1. Lineage (NCBI taxonomy): Eukaryota > Metazoa > Arthropoda > Insecta > Orthoptera > Tettigoniidae > Anabrus > Anabrus simplex. The sequence goes on along the minus strand of NC_090267.1, from coordinate 370,735,030 downwards.
CTGAAACGGGTTCCTTGGGGGTCTTATGGCGGAGTGAAGTTCTCCATAAAGGATTGGGCGAAGAATGGTAAAACTACTGTACTTGCATAAGCGGGAATGCCCTGTCCATTAAAGACTATACAATGGCTTCTGCAACATCGAATGTTACGAGGAATGGACCGTTTCATTACACAGAAAAAAGATTTATTCTGATAGTTTAGGAGTATAATACAGCTCAAGGAACTGTAGTGAATCGCTCGGTCTCTTAAGTCTACACGGTTGTAAGTGTTGAGAACCGTCTGCATTCCATCCTGCTGGCGACTGTGGAAGTATTTATTTGTAATCATGCAGCTGGGCTCAGTACGTGGGACTTGTCTCAATACTCACTATCTATAAAACCCTCTTTTAAAGGGCCAGTAGTTAAAATCGTGATAGAGGGAAAGTGTTTAGTACTGTACTTAGTCTTCCGGTTGCAGAAGTATTAGAACTTTAGGGTAAAGCGATTAAGGCTTTCTGCATGTTCTTAAAGGCGCAACGTCGTTACCTTGGAATACATTTGAATAAGAAGACAACTATATCTTCAAGTATGAGTAGAACGACAGCGAAGTTGTTAAACTACCTTCGAACTCTTTTGTGTCAAGATATCAAAGAGAGATTTTCTATTATGCTAAGAAAACATTTGGACTGTTATTAAAGGCGGAGCTCTGGTTATTCAAAATAACAACTCAACATATGTCTGTACGAATAACCGTAAAGCCCAAAAATACACAAAACAGAAAATATTGCAACCGAATATATTTGTTCTGAGAGCAGTTTATTCCCTCTTTATTGTTAAAAATACGTATTTAGGTGTAGGCAAGCCGTCGAAATCCTTTATTCGAAATGACGGACACCCTTTGATATCATGAATTTCAACTATGATATCACGATCATTTTGGCAAATTATACAACCAGATTTTCGGTTTATTTTGTAATTCTTATGGTGCTTATTCGGAAATTTTACTTTTAGGCGCCCGACGTTTATTTTAATCCTTGTGCGATCACCTGTCTTAAAGCTTGGTTAGTTACGGACTGTTCGTAATGCCGAATACAATGGATAAGTGCCCCATGTTTTCTACCTCCGTTAAATGTTAGCTTCTTAGAAGAAAGTAATCACAGCCAATTCATTATTAGCTGCTCGTTATTACTACTAACACCAAGCTATGCGAGGTGCATTGAACCCAGTACCTTAGGGCTGGATAGAAAATTGAAATTGATAAGAAGTAATTACGCTCCACCATCTCAATCAGACTCCTCGTTAAACTAGGCATCGCCAGAGATAGTAGCAATCGTGTTTACGAACTGAAATAAGGTGCCACTTTTATCTTATAAAGGTCGCCATCTCTGGTTCAGTCAGCATCCTCAAATGAAATCACTTTCTATTTCGAATTAAACTAGCGCTCAAAATTGAAATAATCAGCGCTCTTGTAGCGGCTACGAGGGACATACAATTCAATTATTATCAATCAACCCTCAGTCACGTGTGGAAATGTTCTTTTACAAACGCTGTCCAGCACTATTATCGGAAATGACAGAAAAATAACTGATAAATTACAACACGAGCCCAAATGAAACACTAACAAGAAAAAGCTGACATAATGTTTACGGTGTCAACAGCCATTCGAATACACATAGGAATCCAGAAACAACTACAGCCCATTTTTAATTTACCCAGGCTCCGTTTAAAAGCATAGTGTATGTAACTACATCAGATTTATTCAGCGCATGCCTTACAGTGCCGGGAGTGTCCGAGGACGCTCTTGGACGTCTGGTTGCGAGATGGTGGTGGTGATAATAATGAGGTAGGGAGAGAGTCAAACCCGATATCGGCACATAGCCTACTCCAGGCGAATAACACCCAAGGAGTCTGCTCAAGGCTCAACGTCTCCATCGGACCGACGAATCACCATCAACAGCACCATATGCCCCCACTTCATATGAACACTACGGAGAGGTTTCGAACTGAATCCAGGTTTTTTGCACGCAATGCAGTAAATAAAAAACGCCTTTCTTATCCACCCGGCGAATATTCTGATGGTGAAATGTATTTTTTCCACCAACAGGACTCGAACTAGCTAACCGAGTCAGAGCATTAGACTTGACGTCTTAACGATCATGGTCACCAGACGGGCTAAACCTTTGATGATACAAAGTAAATAGCTAATGATGAGGTAACTGAAGACGTATTTTGTAATGGGAACAATTTGTAATCATTCTCTCGTCCACCAAAACATTAATTTTTATTTATTTTTATTTTTTTGCTAGTGGTTTAATGTCGCATTAACACATTCAAGGTTTTCGGCAACGCAAGGACGGGAAAAGGCTTGGGAAGATACCGAGCGTGGCTTTAATTAAGGTACAGAATTTGCCTAGTTTGAAAATGGGAAACCACGGAAAACCATCTTCAGGGATGCTGACGATGGGATACGAATCCACTATCACCCAGACGGAAGCTCACTGCTGAGCGACCCTAACTGCACGGCAAAACAAATTTGTATACGCCTGGCACCTGCCAAGAGGTACGTGAACAGAAAGACCTGATGTCTGCACACCAAAGGTAGGAACCAACTTTTTACAGAAAATATTATCATCTTGTCTCTTAAAACAACACTACATCCACCGCCCGAATATCTAAATCGCCAGCTTACAGCAACTTTGCAAACTATGAAGCTCACCATTAAAAAGAGCAATTCTGTAAAAAGTCATGGACTGTATCGGTGGTGGTGGTGGTGGTGGTGGTGGTGGTAGTGGTGGTGGTGGTAGTAGTAATTGCCTTTTTACGAGAAGAGTGCATCATCAGCCTCTCGCAATATTAAGAGAAGGGAGAAAAACGTTACAACTTTCTCGGCAAAAAATCAAGATTATAGTTATTCGTGATTTTTGTGATATCGTGATCATACCCATGGAACCTCCAGTTTTACGTGGAATCCGAACGGCAGACACGTGACTTTTCATTTCAAAACTCCCAAATGCAATGCCCGCGATTCACGCAGCGGCCGCATTAATGAGAAGGCAGTGACTACGTCACTCTGCTACCATGCCCCTACACAAACTCCTCGGGTAATTATTTTCTCTGTTGGCTTTACGTCGCTCCAACCAGATACAGATCTTACGGCGTCGATGGGATAGGACAGGGCTATGACTGGAAAGGAAGAGTCCGTGGACTTAAGGTACAGTCCCAGCGTTCGGCTAGTGTGAAAGTGAAAATCCACGGAAAACCATTTTCAAGGCTGCCGACAGTGGGATTCGAACGCACACTCTCTCGAACGCAAGATCGCAGCTACGTGACTCGAACCTCAATCGGGTTAAATAAGATTAAGTCATGAACGCTGGGAGAATGGTGAACTAGACATTAGCAATACCGTCAGGCACAGGAAAAAAAAACCACAAGACTTTGTAGTAGTAACAATAACAATGTTATTGGCTTTACGACCTACTAACTACTTTCGGAGATGCCGAGGTCTCGAAATTTAGTCCCGCAGGAGTTCTTTTACGTGCCAGTAAATCTACCGACACGAGGCTAACGTAATTGAGTAACTTCAAATACCACTAGACTAAGCCAGGATCGAACCTGCCAAGTTGGGGTCAGAAGGCCAGCGCCACTCAGCCCGGCAATAAGAGAGACCAGACAGAAGATATTATGATGATGTTATAGATTTTCAGTCGCACCGACAGGTTTGTTGGTCGCTGGCTTTGCAACAAATGCTACAAAGTAGTAAATCGAGCTCGGTCGGAACAATATTTCCTTGATAATATGCATGCATTCTTTACACATATAAGTTAAGAGAAAAAAAGAAATACAGGCAAATGTGAGGATTAGATAACCGAGTGCTCAAGAAAACGTGCGGGTATAGCACTGTCGACTACTTAAGAATAAATTGATAATGTTATTGGTTTTATGTTCCACAAACCACTTTCACAATTTTCGGAGACATCGAGGTCCCGGAATTTTGTTCCGTAGGAGTTCTTTTTGAAGTGCCAGTAAATCTACCGACACAAGGTAGAAATCAAACTGACTCAGCTGCCATCTTGGGCTCAGAAACTCAGCGCTCTACCGTCTGATCCATTCAGACCGACGCTCACATTTACAGTTAACACAGAAATTACAGGAGTAGGACTACTACTCAATGGTGCAGCAGCAGCAGTAGTAGTAGTAGTAGTAGTAGTAGTAGTAGTAGTAGTAGTAGTAACTACCCGTTCTAACAGCTAACGGTCTTTAAACCCGTGATTTTTACCTGTTATCTTTCCTTAGTTTTCGCTTCTTCAAATTTTAGTACTGGAAGTGACAAATCAGGTTATGTACAGAGGAATTTATGACAGGATGATCACAATGACAGGTCACTGTGGGAAGAGGGAACAATAGAAAGAGGATACAAGGACAAACATGGAAACACAAATGGACTAAGACAATCTCTACATTTCCATATACGGCCATCTTCTCCAGAGCCCAAGAAAATAAAATAGAAATACTTACATACGTTAATGAGAGTCTTTTCTACTTTATTCACTCCATCTGCTTTGCTTCTTTCTGGTGGTTTAACATCGCTCTAACACAGACAAGCTTTCGGTGACGATAGGACAGGACAGGACAGGATAGGATAGGATAGGACAGGACAGGACAGGATAGGATAGGATAGGATAGGATAGGATAGGATAGGAGCCAGAAACGGGGAAGAAGCGACCGTGGCTTTAATAAAGGTACAGCTCAAGCATTTCCCCAGTGTGAAAATTGGAAACCTCAGAAAACCACCTTCAGGGCTGTTGATGGTGGGGCTCGAATCCTCCATCTAACGAATGCAAGCTAACAGCTCGGTACAAAGTTCGAATCCAGCAGCCAACTCGCTCGGTCCAACGATATTTAAGTTGTAGCATTTAAACAAGCTTAAACGATACCAACCGAGAACAACTTCTATACTTCAGATTACCGGACGAGTTGGTCGTGCGGTTAGGGGCGCGCAGCTGTGAACATGCATCCGGGAGATAGTGGGTTCGAACCCCACTGTCGGTAGTTCTGAAGATGGTTTTCTGTGGTTTCCCATTTTCACACCAGGCAAATGCCTGGGCTGTACCATAATTAAGGCCACGGCCGCTTCTTCCCATTCATAACACTTTTCTATCCCATCGTCGCCATAAGACCTATCTGTGTCGGTACGACGTAAAGCGAATAGCAATATATATATATATACTTCAGATTTGTGGTACATGAGATCAGGGAAGAAGAGCAGTGTGATCTATTATTTTTAACCTCACAATTAACAAATAAATTCAAGATATAAAATCATCATTTTGGAACACTACATGGTCCGAAGACCTCACGACACCTCGTAATCTGCAGGCCTTCGGGCTGAGCAGCGATCGTTCGGTAGGCCGTGGCCCAATGTGTTTTTTGTTGTTTTGTTTTGTTTGGTACAGGTCCGAAGATCGAAGACGTGAATTCTGGGGAAGACTACGATCACTAACTATTTGCAGGCTGCTACTCTTCCCAGGAAATCTTCACAAAATTAAGTTTTCAAAAGTACACCCACATAGGCTACTCTCGGACAACCGTCAGAATAGAACGCAATTCACATATACAAAGCACATGCTGATAACTGTGTGCCCGGTTCCTTGGCTGAATGGTCAGCGTAATGGCCTTTGGTTCAGAGGGCCCCGAGTTTGATTTTCAGTCGGGCCGGTAATTTTAACTTTGTATGGTTAATTCCTCTCGCTTGGTGTCGCAATAGTGAATACACCCCTTTACATAAGACAATAGTGAATACACCCCTTTACATAAGATTGGTGTCAGGTACGGCATCCAGCCGCAAAACTGGCCCAAAGATGCTTATAGTTACGTACTCTCTTCTCACCTTTCACAATTACTACTTCTACTACTACTACTACTACTCGTCCTCCTCAAGCATTGTGTTAGTTCGACTGTACACGTTTATTCCTAACAACTAATAACATCACATTGGCTCTAAGCATTAAAGCTCATAAATAAAATTCTTACGCTGAGATACAAAGACCTTAGTCAAGCCATCAATCAAAAATACTTACTGGAGTTTAAAAGAAGTGGTACTTTTCTCCTCAAGCATCACAGTGTTCAACACATTCTTTCGTGGTCACAAATCCTGAACGATCCACGATAAATGTATCGGCTTATTACAGACACTAGCACATTCCAAACCGTCTCCCACACCAGCTGGCTGCTCTCTCCGTTATTGGAGCAATAAAGTCCGGGATTGAGCGAGCAGGGCCGAACTGCGGAAATACTTTAGGGGAACTAAAGTGATGGGAAGAATGCTTCCCGCAAGGGGAAAGAATCCAATGTTTATGAAACGTTATTCAGCTTGTACATTCCACCCGAAAACGTTCAGTTTCCGCAAGGACACCACAGCGACAATATGCTTTCCTTTTCCATTTCCTTGTATGAATTGACACACTTAAGAATGAAATGGCGTCTGTTTCTCTGCCTTCCTGAACGGCATCAATTATTCTAAACCGCTGGATGGAATTAAATGGATGAAATTTTGCACAAACATTCTCAGACGGAACTCTCACATGATTAACTATTTTTTTTAAATTTTAAATATTGATCTGAAAATATATCTGCGAAATTCGCAAACAATTCGGGTAATGACTTAAAATGAGACCGTGTATGTCTCTTCCTCGCTCAAATGAGCAGCAGTATGGCATGGCTGTCGCACCCGTCATTGATGAAGATGATGTTTGTTTAAAGGTGCCTAATAGCTAGGTCACCGGCCCCTAATGCTACGAGGTGAACGAAACGAAAATGAAAACTTCGAAATGTGTCCACTGACTAGAATCTAAAACAAATGATGAAAAAATGGTCGTGAAACAAAACCATCAGTGCGTCCAATTCACAAGTCCCAATTACAGGAATGATGCTCATTATCTAAAGGGGTCCAAAATCCAGGTCAACAGTCCCTCATAATGGTACCATCTACTGGTAAAGCAGAACCATGCTGTTCCTCCTATAGTGGTACTAATCACAGGTATCGTAGACCCATGGTGTTTCTCGCACGGTGGCACTAATGGGTAATGTAGACCCACGGTATGTCACACACAATGGCACCACTCACAGGTAACACAAACCTATGGTGTTTCGTACAGAAGGGTACTACCCACAAGCAACGAAGACCCGTGGTGTTCCTCACATAGTGGGACTAATCACGGGCGCCGGTATTCCCGTGGTGTTCCTCACTGTTTAGTGGAACGAATCACATGTCACGTATACTCAACGTATTGCTCATAGGCGATATAGACCCATGGTGTATCACATATCATGACAACGCCCACAGGCAACTCAAACCCATGATATTCCTCACATAATGGTACTACTACTCTCAAGCAACGCAGACCCATGGTGTTTCTCACTTAATGGTAATATTACTCTCAGGCAACGCAGACCCATGGTGTTTCTCACATAATGGTACTACTACTCTGAGGCAACGCAGACCCATGGTTTTACTCACATAGTGGTACTAAATCACGGGCGCCAGCCAAACCCGTGGTGTTTCTCACTTGAGTGGCACTAATCACAGGCAACGTAGATCCGTGGTGTTTCTCATAAAGTGGCACTACTCATAGGTAAGGCAGACCCATTCTGAACACAGTGGAACCGACCGGTGGAATATACACGATGGCCATTATCACAAACAACGCCCAGACCCGTAGTGTTTCTTGCATAATGGTACTGCTCATATGTGACGTAGACCCAGGGCTTTCCTCGCAAGGTGGTACTAGTCGCAAGTAACATCGACCCATGGTGTTCCTCACGTAATTGCACTAATCACACCCCTTGGTCGTCCTTTTTAGTCGCCTCTTACAACAGACAGGGGATATCGTTGGTGTATTCTTCGTCTAAGTTCCCCACTCACAGGGGTCATTGACGGGGTAGCTTTTATATAATTGAATCAACAATGTCATCTAGCTGAGATGAGTGGCAGCAGAAGAGTCAACTAAAATTCAAATAACAATAGTGTATTCTATATAAATAAAATTATAATTCTATCTGTACACTTCCCATTTTTTGCCTCATATTTCGTATTTATCTCGGATCAGGAATACAAAAGTTGAAAATATGTTCACTTCAATTTTATCTGTTTGGATGTTTGTACATAATGGAAAAAAAGCCCGACAGAATAACTTGAAATTCCGTATTTAAGTTCAGGAATACCCGAAATGTGTCCTAGGCTATATATTTTTTGTAAGTACACGGTCGCGTAGCAATATTAATAAAATATCAAATTTCTCCGTTAATATCGAAATACTGTAAAAAAAATGGTATGAAATATAATTTCCGACCTGTTATGTTTTATAAACTCATCAGTCTAGCTCGAGCGGTCGAGGAGAGAGGTCGTGTAGAGTAGTGCGTGCGGTGAATATGGTTGGCATCGAGCAATACCGGGCCGCTATTGGCAAATGGCAGGCGAAACGGAAGAAGGAGAACAAGAATGGATTGGTGATAAGTAAGGACGGATTAAAAATGAGTGAAACGGTGCTGGTAGTGGCAGTGGTGCTACTGGTTATTGGGAGGGGGGGGGGGGGGGGATGGAATTAAACCCAGGCCCAAATACCAGTGGAAAATATAACACAGAGGATTTGGCCGCACTCAGGGTGGTTGTGAGTGAAGTCATGCAGGAGAAATGCCAGTGGGAGAAAGTGCAGGAAATAAAGGACATGATGGAGGAGCAGAGAAAGGAGATAGGCAACATGAAGAAATGGTTGGAAACGAGGACGGAGGAATCAAGCAGAAGAGTGGATAATAATGAGAAAGAAATCGAGTTATTGAGAGGGGAAGTGAAATATTTGAAAGAGGAGATGATGAGGATGAAGAAAGAAGGGGAGGAGTACAAGCAGGAGAGATGGAAGAAAGCCATATTTATATATGGAGTTGAGGAAGATGTGAGGGAGGACAAGTTGGAACTGATAGGCAAGGTGATCGAAGTTATACGTGATACAATGAAGATAAATTTCAGTAGTGTTGACATAGACGATGTAGAGAGAATTGGTAAAACTAGAGGTCGGAGGCCAATCAGGGTAAAATTTTTATCTACCCTAATGGCAGAAATTGTGGTAGGTAACAGTAAGAATTTACAGGGACAGAAAATAAGGGTGAAAAGAGACATGGGAAGATAAGGAAGTGAAAATTTGAGGATCTTGAATAGGCACCTATGGAGAGCGAGGGACCAGGGGCTAAAGGCCCGAATAAGAGGCCTGAGATTGGAGGTGACAAACGGGCGATGGGTTAGAGTACATTCAGTGACGAAGCTAAAGGAGATGGACGAAAACGAGAGGGTTGAGGGTGGTGAGATGACAAGGCAAGATGGGAAGAAGAAAGAAGAAGAGGAGAGACGTGGCAGGAGAGGAGAGCATCTCAGAAGAGAATGGGCAGTGCAGCCGGGAGACAGAAGATCAAGATAGTGAAGTGGACGGTGGGAGTGAGCAGCAAGAAACTGGGAGAGTAGAGTGTAGTGTTGCAGTGAGCAAGAAAGGACAAGGGAAGGTGGATTCAGAAGTCCTAAATAGTGAGGAGGTGAGTGGGGGTGAGCAGCAAGAATCGGTGAGAGCAGGGTACAGTGGTGTAGGGAACAAGAATGGACAAGAGGAGACAGATCGACAGGAAGGTAAAAAAATTATGAGTAAAGTCAGAAGTAGGAGCTTAAAAGACATATGGGGAAAAGTACGTAAAGGGATGGAAGATACAGAGGACATGGAACGGTATAGGTTGGTTAAAGAAGGAGGAATGGAGATGAGGGATGAGAGGTCGATAACTACTAGAAGTAAGAATAGAGGGGGAGGCCTAGAAGGGAGAGAGGGAAAGTTATAACTATATTGGAAAATAGGATGTGTGAATATTGAGGGACTAAGGAACAAATTAGGAAACAAGAAAGTTAGGGAAGTAATTGAAAGTTTTGATGTTGTGGTACTCTTGGAGACGTGGCTGGAAACAGGGAGGGAGATTTCATGGAAGGGGTTTGTGATAAAATATAAATATAGAAGAAAAGAGAGGAATAAAGGACGAGCACCAGGAGGGATGATAGTTTTAATTAGGGAAGAAATTAGTGAAAGAGTAGAGGATATAGAGACCGATATGATAGAAACCATATGGTTGAGATTGAATATGGGAGGGGATGAGGGAAGGAGGAAGAAAATAAATCTAGCTTTTGTTTACTGCCACCCTAGTAATTCAGCATATGCAAATAAATATTTTTTTGAAGAGTTATTGGTAGATATTGGTAGGATAAGAGGAATGTTTCCAGGTGAAGAGGATATGTTGTTATTCGGGGATTGGAACGCGAGAATAGGGGAACAGAGCCCAGTTTAAGTAGGGAGGATGGAATGTGTTTGTTGGAAAGTAGAAGGAGTGAGGACAAAATTACAAATAGTTATGGAGAGAAGCTCCTAGAGATGTGTGCCGTGGGAAATTTGTATATTCTGAATGGGTGGATAGAGGGTGACAGGACAGGGAAATTGACATATGTTACTGAGAAGGGTGGTAGTGTGATAGATATGGTTTTAAGTTCGGAAGGGATGATTGGGGAAGTTGTAAGAATGGAAATAAGAGACTGGATTGAATCACACCATTTCTCGGTGAGGGTTATGCTGAAAAGGGGGGAAGAGAAGTGTACAATGAAGGAAGATGAGACAAATGATAAACGAGGGAGTGGTTATAATAAGTATAAATGGACAGAGAAGGTGGGCCGGTATTGGAATAGGGTAGTAAAAGAGGAGTTACAACTTCTGAAATATGGGTGGGAAGGGGCGTTAGAAGAGAATGATACTGATAAAGCCTTGGAATTGCTGCTACATCCAATAAAGATAATAGCGCAGAAGGCGAAAGCTAGAAAGGGAAATAAGAAAGAGGGAGAAGAATGGTTTAATAGGGAGTGTGAAGGAATGCGGAGGAAGGTGATGGACGCGTTAGGTGAATATAGAAGGAAAGGTGGGAGCCAAGAAAGAGAGTTTTTCTGTAGATTGAGGAAGGAGTATAAAAAGAAAATTTGTAAGACAAAAAAGACGTGGTTAGAGGAACAAATGGAAGCCATAAATAATTACTGCAAGACAAATAATTTTGAGAGAGTTTGGGATAAGATTAATACAATTATTAAGGGTGGAAGGAATATGGAGAAAACGAGTATTGAGGAAGTGCAATGGGTCAGACACTTTGATGAATTACTAGGGAAAAAGGGGGATGAAAGATGGAGAGGTTCGGGAGAAGAAGTAATTTGGAGGAATAGGAGTGTGGCAATTTATGAGCTGGATAAAGAAATCACAAGGGAGGAAATCCTGAGAGTGATAAGCAGAGCCAGAGCGAAGTCGGCCGGAGGGTGTAATGGTATAAATAACAAGTTTTGGAAGGAAAGTAGCAAAAATGAGATAATGATAGAGGGCATGGTTAAACTATTCAATAGGATATTTGAGGGAGGTAATTACCCTAAGGAATGGGAGACAGGAATTATATGCCCTATATACAAGGGGAAGGGTAGTAGGAACAATGTGAACAGTTATAGAGGTATATCTCTGTTGGATTCTTTGAGTAAAATATATACTGGGGTGTTAGCGAACAGAATAAGCGGCTGGGCGGAAGAAAATGAAATTTTGACAGATTACCAAGGGGGATTTAGGAAAAAGAAAAGAACAGTGGATAATATAATGATAGTAAAGACTATTCTAGAAAAGTATAGGAATATGGCTAGAAGTACGGTTTATGTAGCAGCAATAGATTTTGAGAAAGCTTTTGACAAGGTGAATAGAGAGGCCCTATTAGAGAAATTAGGCAAGCTAGGGTTTTCGGAGAAGATGTTGAGGGCAGTGGAAGGAATATATAGGGTTGTCAGGTTTTGTGTATAATTGGGAGAAGAGAGACTGAGTGGACCCTTAGAGTCCAAGGTGAGTTTAAAACAAGGATGCAAGTTATCGCCAATACTGTTTATTTTATTTATCAACGATATTTTAGAGGGGTTTGGGGCAGAAAATTGGGCTGTGCCGGTGATTAATGGTTTAGAAGTACGAGGACTGATATTTGCGGATGATGTGTTATTGATGACGATAACTTCAGGGGCGATGAATAGGGCCTTAGAGTCAGTGACGCTATTTGCGAGGAAGTGGGGATTGAGAATTAATGGAAATAAGTCTAAAATATTAGTAGTCCAGGTGGACAAAAGAAGAAAGATAGAAGGTAATTGGGTAATTCAGGGAGAAAGATTGGAACAGGTAAGGAAGTTGGAATATCTAGGAGTTATTTTTAATGATAAAGGAACGTGGAATGACCAGATCAAAAGGGTGAAATATAGAGGATTGGCAGCCTTAGCATCAGTCAGAAATTTGCTGGTCAAATACCCGGGGATCAGTTATAAAACACTGAGGCTAGCGTTCAGGTCGGTAATCTTTGGGAGGGTATTATACGGCGCAGAAGTTTGGGGACTGGATGAGAAAAGAGAGGAACTAAGAACTATTGTTAGTAGTTTTGCTAAGTTAGTAATGGGCTTACCGAGGTGTACAGCAAATGTAGGGGCGGAATTAATGTGTGGGGAGGATTTGGAATCAGAGGGTGTGAAAAGAATAGTTAGATACTGGATGAATTTAAAAAGACAGGAAGGTGGGAGGGTATTACAGGCAGCGTATGAACAGCAATGTAAGAGCATGTATAAGGGTGGATGGTTAGAAAAAATAAAGGGATATTTGGAGAGGATAGGATTAGGACACCTGTGGGGGGAGGTTTGGTCGAAGACAGAAGTGAGAGGGATGAAGATACTGGAAAGGAGAATTAGAGATATCCATAGGCAGAAATTATTGGGGGAAAGCAGACTAAGAAACTCGCTGACTGTTTTGACGAAAATAGAGGAGATAGCAGGGTTGAATATTAGATACGTTGATAGGTCAAAACGGTATGGGATGATGTGGTGGCTTTTAGGTTTGCAAAGGAATACAGGGTGGATACAGGGGAGGGATAAGACAAGGTGTGTACTTTGCGGAGATGTAAATGATGATTTTCACTTGCTAAGAGACTGTGAGGTAACGAGGGGGTTAAGACATGGATTATTGAGTGCCGAGCATCGGGAAATATTGGGGAGAGGGGATGAGAACGCAATCCTGAGATGAATTATTAAACAATGGGAAAAAGGGGGTGAATTGAACAGGTATTTATGTGCGACAAGAAAGGCCTGCGAGAGTAAAATGAAGGAGAGTGAGTTAGAGGGTGGGCAGGGGAATAGGGAGGTGGAATAGTTATGTATATAAGGGAAGGGGATAGTGTGATAAAATTCTAATGGATTAGGGAATATAGGGACCGAGTATTTAGTTTTGTGGAGTTGGGTAATGATACAGGATTGCATGGTCTGTTTGTTTTAAAGTTAGCTGGAATGCAAGTGCTGAAATGCTGAGTGTTGTTGTTTGATTTATTGATTAGGTGTAGGTCAGGAACAATAATGTGACGCAAGTACAGAGCAGAATAAGGACACTGGATGAATGTTTGAACATTGAGTGAGTGACTGCTACAGCTAATGACTGCTAGAAGAATACTATATTATTCTTATTATTATTATTATCCTTATTATTATTATTATTCTTTATTATTTATTTTGCTCTGCATGCGAACATGTATAGGGGCGATGTCGCCTGTTATGTTCAATAAATGTTCAATGTTCAATGTTTTATAAACTGTACTTCTACCTTAAGAATAACAACAACTACTGAGATATTCTCGATTATTTCAGTTTTCACACGCTTCCAAATATCTCCGAAAATATTAGTTCTATCTAAAGAGTACACATAACGACAGGAAATTTGTTTTTCAATCTTTTATGTCAGATGTATTTTTACCATAAGAGCTATAATAATGGAGAAAATGTTTTCGCAAATTTAGATTATTTTTGCCAAGTCCAATGGCAAGCAACGCTGGCGTATGCCTTTTAGTGCCGGGAGTGTCCGAGGACAAGTCCGGCTCGCCAGATGCAGGTCTTTCGATTTGACTCCCGTACGCGACCTGCGTGTCGTGATGAGGATGAAATGATGATGAAGACAACACATACATCCAGTCCCCGTGCCCGCGATATTACCCAATTACGGTTAAAATTTCCGGCCCTGCCGGGAATCAAACTCGGGGCCCCTGTGACCAAAGGCCAGCACGCTAACCATTTAGCCATGGGGCCGGACGTGGAAATATTGTTCAACCGTAATAGGAACGAGCAAGCCGGCGATGGTCGTCGTTGCTGTGGTTGTTTTTATAAGATGATAAACCGTGTCGTCATTATCCCTAATTGATAAGGAGGATAATGAAGGCTAACGAAATGAGAAGATAATAATAATAATAATAATAATAATAATAATAATAATAATGTTATTTGCTTTACGTCCCACTAACTACTTTTAAGGTCTTCGGAGACGCCGAGAGGACGGAATTTAGTCCCGCAGGAGTTCTTTTACGTGACAGTAAATCTACCGACACGGTGCTGTCGTATTTGAGCACCTTCAAATACCACCGGACTGAGCCAGGATCGAACTTGCCAAGTTGGGGTTAGAAGGCCAGCGCCTTAACCGTCTGAGCCACTCAGCCCGGCGAAATGAGAAGAAAACACGAAGGTGCGATCACTCGAAGAATGAATGAATCACAAATGAGGTGGTTGGAAACCTAGGCCTTAAAAGATTTAACATCGCTCAGTCGGAATAAAACAAAATGTGATGGGCTACTATGTCTTAAGTCCCTAAAACATAACCACTTCACACTGACTGACTATGGTTGATAGATGAGGTATGATTCGTCTCTTCTGCTCCCACTCGTCTCGGCTAGATGGCATTACTGCTGCAATTACACAAAGACTAACCCGTCAACGAGGATTACCAATTACGAATACATTCTTCAAACATAAGGCTATTCACCGCTGCACATGGGAGGGTAGGGGCACCAGATTCATAACAGACTAGGTATATCATAAGTAACCGACTTTGAATTCAGAAAATTTGTTAGGAATGTGAGGGTATTCCGGGGAATTTTTTAGGATACAGACTACTATCTGATATGTAGTGAACTATCTAGGCCTAGTATAGAGAAAGTGAAGTCTGTTTGCAGACGAATAAGGGTAGAAAATTTCCAGGACGAGGAAATTATAAGTACATGGATACGATTAATGAAAAATACCAAACGATAGACAGCAAGCAGGTTCTGGATATAGAAGGAGAATGTGTCGCATACGGGGACGCTGTTGTAGAAACAGCAAGGGAATGCCTAGGAACAACTGTGTGTAAAGATGGGAAAAAGCGAACATCTTGGTGAAATGATGAAGTGAAAGCAGCTTGAAAAGGGGGCGTATTAAAAATGGCTCGAAATAAGGAGTGATGCAGACAGGCAATTGTATGCGGATGAAAGAAACACGGCAAAACAAATACTTGTCGAATCCAAGAAATCGTCGTGGGAAGATTTCGGTAATGACTTGGGAAAAGCATTTTCGGAATCTTAGGGAGGGATAAAGGAAAGTGTTTCGGGTAAATCAGGTAAACTCATAAGAGGTCTCAAGGAATCACTGGACGTGTGGAAGGAATAGATTATTCTCAATGTAAAAGGAAACTTTTCTGGTGACGTCGCTAAGAACCGAGCTCATAAGGAGGACAATGATGTTGTGAAATTACGCTTGAGGAAGTAGAAAGGATGGTAAATAAAGCCCAATGTCATAAATTTGCAAGAATAGTTGAAATCAGACCTGAAATGGTGACATTATTATAGTGGGAAGGCAGGGATGAAATGGCTTCACAGAGTAATACGATTAGTGAGTACAGAAATTTTCACGAGCGCATTGTACTAGAAATTAACTTTCAACGTGTCAGGTCTTGTTCAGTACATACGGTACATACTGAAGAGATGTTAAGTACAGAACAAAAATGGCCAACCGGACACCAGTGGGATCCGAACCCACAACCTTCCGATTTCACCTCGGTTGCTCTATCCAATCTAGTAAGATTAGCATGGTATGTTAGAATGGTACCTTGTGACTGGGCGAAAGCAGTAACTGCACCTACTGTAACTATAAGCAAGGAAGCAGAAGGGATTGGAACTACTATCGAGGTATTTCAGTGATCAGTATACCAGGTAAAATATTCACATGTGTTTTGGAAGGGAGGATGCGATCCGTGGTTGAGAGGAAAGAACCAGTGTGGTTTCAGATCACAGAGGGGCTGTCAGGATCAGATTTTTAGTATGCGCCGGTAATTGAAAACTACTACGAGAGGAATAGGCAGTTATGTTTGTTTCGTAGTTCTGCAGAAGGCATACGGCAGAGTACCGAGGGATAAGATGTTCGACATACTGCAGGTCTATGGGATTAAGGGTGGAGTATTAAAAGCAATCAAAGGCATATATGTTGACAATTGGGCTGCGGTGAAAACTGATGGTAAAATGAGTTCCTGGTTCCAGGTACTCGCAGGGGTTAGACAATGCTGTAATCTTTACTTTTGTTGTTCATAGTTTACATGGATCATCTACTGAATAGTATAAAGTGGTCTTGTTCAGTACATTCAATTAGTGGAAATCTAATAAGCAGTCGGTCTTATGCCTGCGACTTGGTCTTAATGGCAGATAGTGCTGAAAGCCACCAGTCTAAATTCTTTGAATTTGGAAATAGAAAATTAGCCTTTCCAAGACTAAAGTGATGTACAGGTATAGGCTTCCACCATTGTTAACCTCGGCACGTGATGGGGTAGAGTGGTTAGCTCTACGCCCGGCCGCCTTTGCCCCCAGGAATTAACCTGGTACTCATTTTTGGTGTAAGCTGAGTGAACTGATATGCACTTCCGGAAGTGGAAATCTCGTTTCTTAAATTTTACGACTTCCTGACGGGGATTCGAACCCACGTCCTTCCGGGCGAACCAAGCACGCCTTTACCGCCTCGGCCAGGCAGCCCCTCGAAAGTGATGTCAGTGGGTAAGAAATCTAAGAGAACTGAATGTCATGTTGGGAATACAAAGCTGGAACTTGTATATAATTTTCAAGTATTTAGGATGTGTATTCTCCCAGGACGGTACTGTAAGCGAGAATGAATCAAGGTGCAATAAAGCTAGGGCAGTGAGTTTGCAGTTTCAATCACCAGTATTCTGTAAGAAGGAAGTCAGCTCCAGGACGAAACTATTTCCATCGGTCTGTTTTCAGACCAACTTTGCTTTACGGGAGTGAAAGGTGGATGGACTCAGAATATCTTATTAATATGTTAGAAGTAATAGACACGGAAGTAGCGAGAATGGTTGCTGGTACAAACAGGTGAGAACAGTGCCAGGAGGGTACTCGAAAGAGTAGATAACGGGTAAGTTCGGAATGAACTCGACTGATGAAGCTGCACGCATAAACCAGCTTCTGTCATAGGAGCATGTGAGGTGAACAGAGGAGGATAGATTACCTACGAAAATAATCCACTCTGTCATGGAGGGTAAGAGAGGGAAAGGGTTAGGAGTGGGAAGAAAGCGACCGTGGCCTGGTGTGAAAATGAGAAACTACAGAAAACCATCTTCAGGGCTGCCGACAGTGGTATTCGAACCCACTATCTCCCGAATGCAAGCTCACAGCTGCGCGCTCCTAACCGCACCTCCCTCGGTGGCAACAGAAGTAGAGGAAGATCAAGACAAATCCTCTCGGCCGTTATTCTAGGTTTTCTTAACCGGGGTCACCATTTCACTGTCAGATAGCTCTTCAATTGTTATCACGTAGGCTGTGTAGATCTCAAACTAACCCCTAACTAATCCCTGACCTGGCTGAGAATCGAACCCGGGATCTCCGGGTGAGAGGCACGCACGCTACCGCCAGACCGTGGGGCCGGCTCAAATCATATTTTGCCTAATATTTAGACTTATGCTTTCACGGCCCGTAATTGTAGACATGGCGTGGACTTGTGGACTTTAGCCGTGTCAAGAAAACAAGGTCAAATTCTTTACGTTTCTTAGAGAACTTTGCTCTGTGTCTTCAGAAGAAAATATCGGCCATCATGAAACTTTGGCATTGCATTGTTTACGTGCTCAAACGAACACTCGTGCAGTGTTGAGTTTCTGAGCATTTCAAGACGCGAGTTACGGGGCTTCAAAATTTGCGAAATGTTCTTCGGAACGCATAGTGCATAGGCAACTCTCTAGCCATATCTATAGGGTCTAGTGTGGAATTCTTGTTTAATTAGATCAGGGCCTCTCAAACGCCCAAAATCTCACGCGTGCAGATCGAGGCGCAAGAGCTCCGTGCACTGTGCATCGGTGCCGCTCGGCATGGCTCGCATCAACGCTTCGTCTCTGGGATACTCGGCTAAGCTCGGATCTACTCGGCTATACTCGGCTCAACTCAGCCCGGATTTGGAGCGCTACGGCGCAAGTGGGGCAGAGGGAGACAGTCGGAGCGAGCGAGACAGGCGTGAGGAAAGAGAGAGTAAGCGCTATTGCTCCAAATCGAGGAGTGGGGGGGGGGGTCTGCACTCTGGTCAACCAAGCCAAGTCGTCTTTTGCACCGTGCACAGTGCATGCACCACGCGCATGCACCCTGAGAGGCCCTGAATTAGATTAACGTTCGCTGATAAGAAGATTAGATGATGAGACAATGATCAGTAACGAAGTAAATGCGCATGTAAACATTAAATACAAATTAGATTTTTTTTAAATGTTCAATGCTAGGGCCAGGCTTTTAACGCACAATAAAACACAAGAAAATATTTTATTAAACCCTAAAAGTTAAAAATATGCTCCAAAATTTTTTAAGGACTGCTCTTTTATAAACATCACATAATTATTTTACCAGTTCCGTATTGCCATGCACAAGTAACAGATTGTCAAACGACAACGGCGACTGTCTCTCTGTAAAGACTTGAATATCGAGAAGCTTCCACCGATACTAGAGGAGCATACTTGAAGTAAAGTAGGCCACTTAGCTTGTAAGTCCCAGGCGGTTCTCCAAGACAAAATCTGGCATCTGATAGAATATCACCAACTGAACATAGTGTGCCAAATCCTCCCTGCTGTCCCCCTGTGGGTGGAGGCGATACAATAGCACGGTTTCACCTGCCCGTCGTCAACTCTTGTTCTTTTCCGATCCTGACGATATTAGGTTTTCGAGGCTTAGGAAGTCTTTAATTTTCATGCCTTTCTTTGGCCGACACCTTAATTTTTTCAACTGAACTGATCCCTTCCATTTCTCTCTCTCATCAGTGTTATATAGGAGATGGTTGCCCAGTTGTACTTCCTATTAAAACAATAATCACCACACCACCACCTATATTTCCCCTCACAAACAGCATCAATTTCTAAGCCACTTCCTTTCCCACTGCCCCATTCATTTTTTCTAAGTCCCTTTCTACAGTTGCCATTAGGTCTCGTTGTTCTACCAACGGAACTCCCGACTTTTCTAACCGAGCTGAATCATCACGTAGGAATCCAAGTTTTTGTATGTACAGAAGCTTGCCTGTAAGGTCTTTTCTTTTTAGAAAGTAGTTCCTGTGCAAATTTTATAGAAAATGCACCACTACAGTCAAACGCGTCAGTGATCTTCTTCACCACGTCGATGTTCTCGGAGCAGTAGTAGCATGCTTTTAGTCAGGTGCCGCATCTTGTTGGAACGGGAGCAGGAGGCAAAGGAACTTCGGGATCTTCGGACTTGAATATCGTCGTTGCCGGGACAAAACCTCCTACCCTACATGGTGCCTTTTTTTTTTTTTTTTTACGTCGCACCGACACAGATACGTCTTATGGCGACGATGGGATAGGAAAGGCCTAGGAATTGGAAGGAAGTGGCCGTGGCCTTAATTAAGGTACAGCCCCGGCATTTGCCTGGTGTGAAAATGGGAAACCACAGAAAACCATCTTCAGGGCTGCCGACAGTGGGGCTCGAACCCACTATCTCCCGATTACTGGATACTGGCCGCACTTAAGGGACTGCCGCTATCGAGCTCGGTAGATGGTGCCTTAAGGTAAATACTTTGAAATGTTTCGTTTTCAGTTTCTGTGTTGCTTTTGAGATTAGACTATGATACATGATCAACATTTATCAGACAGCAAATTAGTACCCGATGGGCCGCAAGTTTGTGACCGTTTATTTATACGTATTAACAGAGATATATTTTTGTGTATTGCTTCCGGCTCCTTGGCTGAATGGCTTACAATTCAGAGGGCCCAGTGTTTGATTCTTAGCCGGTTCTGGGATTTTAATTTTGTCTGGGTCTAACTCGGGAGCTGAGTATTTGTGTTCGTCTTAAAACATATCTTCATTTACATACATCACATTGCACTGAAAACAACCACAGAAACACGCAACAGCGAATATATCCTTCCACGTGTGCTTGGCGTCTGGGAAGACATCCGCTTGTAATAATCGGCTAAATGGGCACATGCAATGTGTCGACCCCACGTAACATGCACCACTTTTAGTACAGAGATTGCACAGAAGTAGCCGCTTTGACCATATATGGTGCAGTATCGGTTAACAATAGCAGTGCGTTGTCGAGTTCAGTGCTACTGAGGTGTAACAGACTCAAAGAGCTAACAAACATCGAAAATTTCACTTTATACAGCTGTTCACAGTTAACTAAAAAGAGGTTCATCTCGAATATTTTCTCCCAATATGCCTACAACAAAGTTAACAACATAGCGTTCTAACAAACCTGTACTTTCGCCTATACAAACACACATTTTTCCCTGCCACGTTTGCTCTAACCACCACCCCGCCCCCCGTAACATCTGCCTACATACTTTGATCGTACTGTTTGTGTTGGTGAGTCTGGTATAGGCTTTCCAGTACACTTTCCTAAGAACGCATTATCGAATTATTAATCGTACTCACAGTCAGAGCAATATCTGCAGAAATCAGAGCTTCGCAGAGCTCTTCAAAACGGATGGATCCACTTGTTCCCGTTTAAAACAGGCGATAACAGGGAGGCAGTTTAATACTACTTTTAGTGAAAGACTAATATTTCACAAGCGAAATGCGACTCGAACAAAACCGTAAATCGCTTAGACCTCGGAAGAGGAGTCATAGACAGACATCACACTGAGTTAATAATAGAGGAAGACAAAGGGTAGGGAAAGGAAAGAAGTCTCTGTTGAAACGTAAATTAAGAAAAGGCCACAAAAACTTGTTCAAATACACTATAATGAGTTGTTCTGCAGTACGCATGCGCCACGGGAGTGTTGCAGCTCATCCATCGTATCGACCCGACTGACTCTGGACATCACTGCGGGTGAACCTGTAGTGAGATTTCGCACTAAGTGTTTTTTCTTGTCGCTCACAGACATACAATCTGTGCCATCAAGATTAAATAAGTAAGATAGCTTCACCATTGTCTTTGTGTGTGTGCTGCGCCAGTTTCAACTGGACAGTTATTAAGCAAATGAGACTGCTTGAAAACACTGGAATCATATTTAGCATTCGTGGGCTATTACATACTTAGTTCTGGAGATGCATTTTGCATATGGACACATTAAAATGAACGTTGATTAAAAGTTATGTTGAATATTTATCACATACGACATGCAAAACTGGATCCAGACTTTCTTACAAACATTTTAAAAAAATGAAATTTCATTTGAGAGGGACGTAAGAAAATCATGCTCTTACTTTAAAGCAAATACACTATGGTAAAATCAAAGAAGTGATGATGGAAAAAAGACTAGATTTATTTACTTCGTTATGTTCTTAGCTGTATTGCTCACAGAGTTGACTGTCGAATGTTATGTCTCTGACATACTAGTAAATGTTACACTAATGCGGACATCTTAACAAACCGAAGTTCGAATTTAGGAAAGTATAAAAACATGTGTTCGTTCGTTATCTAAATATCCCCCCAGGTCGTCTACAAAGAAGTAGTCTGTAGGTCGCACAAACCTTCGATTACTATAAGATCACATCCAACACCACATCTCAAACGTCTGAATACGATATGTCAGGTTGGATTTCAGTGTCCACTTTTCACCGCCATACAAATCCCATGGATAAACAAATATTTTACCAAATCGGGAAGGATTTTAAAACACAACATTTTGTTTCTATGAAAAAATGCTTTCGAATCCGCATTTGCTAGATGAATTCTCCAGCTGCTGTATACGGGAGATTAAGCATCCATTATGATAGGTAGTTTTTCATCATCACCGGGCGAGTTGGCCGTGCGGTTAGAGGCGCGCGGCTGTGAGCCTGCACCCGGGAGATAGTGGGTTCGAATCCAGCTGCCGGCAGCCCTGAAGATGGTTTTCCGTGGTTTCCCATTTTCACACCACGCAAATGCTGGGGCTGTACCTCAATTAAAGCCACGGCCGCTTCCTTGCAACTCCTAGGCCTTTCCTACCCCATCGTCGTCATAAGACCTATCTGTGTCGGTGCGACGTAAAGCCACTAGCAAAAAAAAGTTTTTCATCAATATCGATTATACGAAAGTACTCCCAAAACAATATTCTACGATTCATTAGTAATTATTCAAATTCAACTAAGCAAACAGCAGTGGCGGTTGGTGGTATCTGAAGCTGGGTGTTTCACCAACATTTTCAATGTCAAAAGAAACGATTATTATAAATGATCTGCATTGCTATTAAAAATGAAGTATATCCAGCAATTAAAACACAGGAAATAACAGGTCCGGTACGGCGTGCCCTACTGGCGTGGAACAGAAATTACCGTTGCGGACGGAGAGAAAGCAGGAATTAAGTCATCTCCGCAGAGTGGTGCAATCTAAAGAGGGCATTTGGAATTGTTTCTCGATAAGGGGCTTAATGGTCTCGTACAACACCCAAGTACATGCGTGCTACCTGATGCTACGTACAGGCTTAGGCTCGTCCCGCTTGAAACTGCATTGCACTGCGGGAGTTGCCGTAGGAAAGCAAACACCCTGAGTATGATTCGAAGCCGGCAGCGATTACTGGTCCATTATGAAGGATTAAAACATCGAACGACCATAGATGGTTGATTGTAACATATTTTAGAATATACGTTAGATTTATTAAACTAAAAACACAGAAGAAAAGATGACACATGAAGTGTAACATTATTGGAAGTTGTGCAACACTGCAACACTCCTACGCACCGTCCCTGGGAAACAGATGTCTTCCCAACAAGATTTCGCAGAATGATCAAGATACAATAATGGTGGCAGGAAGAATACGTTACCGTACATAAGAATTACCGGTACCTACTTATAGATAGTTTATCTAACTGTTCACTATTCCCTCCTAGAAACCATCATGGTAACTAACAGAAACAACTCTATTTATTTTTGAAGTAGTGTATGGCGGTGCATACTGTGGCAAAATGGTAAACTTTATTCCTCACATAATTAATATAAATCATCGCCCCGATTGTAAATTATGAGAAAGTTACGTTGCGATGTATCCTAATGTTACAAGGCAATAAAGACGGAAATGTGAATAAGAGAATATGGAACAGCTAGATATTACACTGGGACAAACTCATGATCGACTACTGTTCCGTCAAGCCATCCGACAGGGAGTTTTACCAACGTCCCTTACAAGTAAGAAGACTACAGGAACTAATTGGATAAAGGAGAGGAAGCTGGCTCGTAGTCAGCAAATGAAAGAGTATTTAAAGAAAAAGAAAGCAACAACCTTACCGAAGAGTAAATACGAGCCCCGTGGTCCTCAGTAGGCCTAAACGACAAAGAAGAAGGAGATAATAATAGGAGAAGAAGAATACTACTACTGTTGTTCCAGGCCACCCTATCCTGTGCTAACCTTTTCATTTCTACGTAACTACTGCATCCTACACCTGCTCTAATCTGCTTATCATATTCATACCTTGGTCTATCCCTAAAGTTCTTCCTTCAATAAGCAACTGAACAAGTCCTGGGTGTCTTCAGATGTGTCCTATCATTCTATCTCTTCTTTTCGTCAAATTTAGCCAAATCGATCTTCTCTCGCCAATTCGTTTCAGTATCTCTTCATTTGTGATTCGATCTATCCATCTCACCTTCAGCATTCATCTGTAACACCACATTTCAAAAGCTTCTATTCTCTTTCCTTCTGAGCTAGTTACCGTTCACGTTTCACTTCCATACAATGAAACGCTCCGCACGAAAGTCTTCAAAAACATCTTTCCAATTCCTATATCAATGTTTGAAGTGAGCAAATTTCTTTTCTTACGAAAGCTCTTCCTTGCTTGTGCTAATCTGCATGTTATGTCGTCCTTACTTCTGCCATCGTTAGTTATTTTACTACCCAAGTAACAATATTCATCTACTTCCTTTAAGACGTCATTTCCAAATTTAATATTTCCTGCACCACCTGCCTTCATTCGACTGCACTCCATTACTTTTATTTTGGACTTATTTATTTTCATCTTGTACTCCTTACCCAACACTTCGTCCATACCATTCAGCAGTTTCTCGAGATCTTCTGCAGTTTCATATAAAGTAACAATATCATCGGCAAATCTCAAGGTATTGATTTCCTCTCCTTGGATTGTGATTCCCTTTCCAAATCCCTCTTCGATTTTCTTTACTGCCTGTTCTATGTAAACGATGAAAAGGAGAGGGGACAAACTGCAGCCTTGCCTCACTCCTTTCTGGATTGCTGCTTCTTTTTCAAAGCCCTCGATTCTTATCACTGCACACTGATTTTTATACAGATTGTAGGTAACTCTTCGTTCTCGGTAACTGATCCCAATCACCTTCAGAAATCTTAAATAGCTTGGTCCAATCAACATTATCGAATGCCTTTTCTAGATCTACGAATGCCATGTACGTGGGCTTGTCCTTCTTGATTCGATCCTTTAAGATCAGACGTCAAGTCAGGATTGCTTCACGTGTTCCTACATTTCTTCTGAGGCCAAATTGATCTTCTCCCAACTCAGCTTCAACTTGTTTTTCCATTCTTCTGTAAATAATACGTGTTAAAATTTTGCAGGCATGAGATACTAAACTAATGGTGCGATAGTTTTCACACCTGTCAGCACCGGCTTTCTTGGGAATAGGTATAACAACATTCTGCCGAAAATCGGATGGGACTTCTCCTGTCTCATACTTCTTACACACTAAATGGAATAGCCTTGCCATGCTGGCTTCTCCTAAGACAGTCAGTAATTCAGAGGGAATGTCATCAATTCCAGGTGCCTTGTTCCTATTTAGGTCGCTCACAGCTCTGTCAAACTCTGACCTCATCAACAGCCTCTTCTTGTTCCAAAACCAAATTATCTACATCTTTACCTTGATACAGCTGTTGGATATGTTCCTGCCATCTTTCTGCTTTGTCTTCTTTCCCTAGAAGTGGGTTTTCACCTGAGCTCTTAATATTCATTTCCTTTCTTCAAAGGTTTCCTTGATTTTTCTGTATGCAGCATCTACCTTTCCTATGTCCATACAACCTTCGACATCCTTGCACTTCTCCTTCAGCCATTTTTCCTTAGCTACCTTGCACTTTCTATCCACTTCATTCTTTAATCGCCTTCTTTATTTTTCCACGACAGATTTCAAACATGCACGAAAGCAAATCATTCTGAATGTCTTTCGAGGTGCTTTTGAAAACAGTAGCTTTGGGCAGATGGTTCCTTAATAATAATGGTGTGTGGCATCCGGAGAGGCCTGGTGCAGGACTTTTTATTTGACACCCGTAGGCGACCTGCGCGTCGTGATGAGGACGAAATGATGAAGACGGCACACACATCCAGGCTCCGCACCAGGGGAATTAAGCAATTATGTTCAAAATCCCCGACCCTGCAGGGAATCGAACCCGGGACCCCTGTGGCCAAAGGCCAGCACGCTAACCACTTAGCAATGGAGCGGGACAGATGGTCCCTTAATGCAACGTCAATTTCGGAACTAAAATTAACGAGGCCTCGAAATACGCCAGGCAACGGCTGAGTGGCCTAGTAAGTGGTCCTGAGAGTCGGGATACCAGTTGTTACGGAATGGGAGTGGGCATCTCGGACGTATTCTGAGTCATGGCCCTCCTTGTGCTCAGGCGGCTAGGGCTATACAATCCACTGGTGGTCTCTAACCCGTTAGAGGGGAGATCCTCACTTGGACTATGTGTAAGAAGGGTAGCAGCCTGCTTCACTAATTTACCGAACTCAGAACATTTTAAGCAAGCCTCGATCCTATGGTAGTAACAGAGTCCCACTCCCATTCGACAGGCGAGGGACTCCTTGGAAAGAACTTGGCGAACGAAATGGAATTCGATGGGGAGCTATCAATATTAATGGGGCTTATGGAATAAAGAAAGTATAACTGGCTTAGTCAGCAACGAGGATGCATCTGGATGTGCTAGGAGTAAATGATACTCAGGTACGGGGAGATAACGAGGAAGATATAGGAGATTATAACTAGAGCCCTGCACGGATGCGGATATCCACGGATTTACGTTAGAAGGCCAGCGCCTCAACCGTCTGAGCCACTCAGCCCGGCACATACTTTTTTTTTGCATGGAAAAAAATTCAAATGTTTATCCAAAACAAGACACACTGTACAATCAGACATTCTTAATGACGACAGGTTGGTATTATTATGTTTATTGAACACAGACTTTTGTTTTGATTAGTGAACAAATATTTTAATTTTGATAAATGCAACACTTCATGAAGTGAACTATTTCCATCAATATCAATATTTCCAGGGTATTGTTTTAAGTATATTTGGATGGTGCATCAATTCGAATCACATTTTACAGTATATTCGGTAGTATGAATAATCTGTACTCGTCATCATGGGGTACCAAATCGTTTCTCCCACACACTATATTATTATATCAAGGAGTATTCGTCGATTAGTACGTACCCTTAGGATGATTAAGTGCAGTATAGCATGGTCCAGAAATATACTGCTCGTCTCGTGTCTTATTTCATGATGTTCCTTTCAATGTACAGCTGGATTTCTAAATTTTCTTTTTACATTGAGTGTCCAAAAGTTATGGGAAGATACTGATTGTTATGTTGGTAACGAGTTGCTCCTCCGCGAACCTACAAAACAGCAGCAATACGGCGAAGCATCGACTCTAATCATTCCGGAGGGACCTGGACCCACGCATCTTGCACTGCTACACGCAATTGGTCTTGTGTAGTTGGTGCGGGGTTCATGGAGCGTACACCGGCATCGACAGCATCCCATAAATGCTCGGTTGGATTAAGATCGGGGTATATGGAGAGCCAACCCATGGTCGTAACTTGACTGGAGTGCTCCTCCAACAACCTGCGTGTCACCACAGAGCGGCGACATGGCGCATTGTCCTTTTGAAACATGACATCTCCATCAGGGCACTCTAGGGCCAGAAAGGGATGCACATGGTCTGAAAGAATGCCCACACAGCGCTCCCTGTAGCCGGACAATGGGGCCCAATTGCGACCATGAGAACGCCGCCCAGACCAGAACTGAGAAACCTCCCGCCTGGACACAACCTTGTTGACACGCAGGATCCATAGCTTCATGGGGCATAAGCCACACTCTCACGCACCCATCATCTCGATACAACTGGAACCGGGATTCATCGGACCATATCACACGCCGCCACTGTTCCATGGTACATTGCCGATGTTCGCGGACCCATGCACGTCGCTGAGCTCTGTGTCGAAGTGTTAGCAAAGGTATACGGGTTGGTCGTCGGCTGGTGAAGCCTATGCGGTGCAGTTGCCTCTTTACAGTCCAGGCAGCATTAGGTTCCTGACTCCCAACATGCAACTGGGCGGTGCGGTGATCTGACTTAGGCTGATTCTCCACGAGCAGGTAAAACGCCGCTGTTCGCCCGCTACAAACCCGCTTGTGGAACAGAACTATGGGGTATTTGTAGAGCTGTCTACACGGGCGATTTGCACGCCGCGGGTGGACGCGTCCATGAGCGGGCAGGCGGGTCTAACGCCAGCAGAGGCGTCATTCCCGCTAGCGGTAGAACAGCGAATCATACTCCACGAGGCGGCAGTGAGCAGTTCACCCGCCTCTGTCGCACGATGGGAACTGCCTGAAGTGTAGTATATGCTTTGCTAGCTGATGTACCCCTGCTTCGCTACGGAATTCTACATTGTATACAGAATTCTAGGTTAGATAGTGTACACGTTGTGAGCAAGATTGTATTAAATTCCATAGCTCTTAACATTACCTTAGAAACACGATGGGGAAGTCACCAAACGTATTTTTTCATATGAAGACAGGGTTAGGGAATATTCATTGTAACGGTAGGCCCGCTTGGCTACCATCAGTCACAATCAAGATGGGAAACATTATAATGGCAGACACTCAATCTATCTCCACCTGCCTTTTTACATCCTCAGAAAGACCATTTTACCAACTGAAATGAACATAGGTCATTACAATGAGTCAGTAGGAATGGCACGATTAAAATCAATGTTGTCATGTTAAATACTCGATCAAATGATAAACCACACATTTTCTCAATTTTAACGAACAGTACTACGCTTCCGATCTAACAATCCAAATTTTCAGAGCTGGAATGACCAAGCCGCAGACAGCCGTGATCCGTGAACACTCTTCGTCTTTTTTTCGGCGGAGGTGTCGAATAGTGGAGAGTCCCAGGGCAAAAACTATGTCATTTTACTACTCTGTTTCCTAGGAACACACGATAAATCGGAAAATCTCAATTCACTACACTGGCGGCGAAAGAAACTATCTGACTTGGAAGCAAATTCTTCTCCAAAGCCAGAGGAGAAAGCCCCTCTTCACTGCTAATTTGGAATAAAATGAATATAGATTTAATAAAAGTGAAGCGGAAGAAGTTTTCTTAAGAAACGGCTCTTTTCAGGGTTGAATTTTGAGTTAATTTAGTGAATTGTGGTGCTATAATTTGGAGTAGGCCTAAATTGTAATTCTAGACCAGGTCATACTAATACTACTACTACTACTACTAAGTGAGCCTCTGCCTTAAATGTGCACACTGTTCATTCAAAACAGCGCGTCAGAGTAGGGATCGAATGGCTGGAATACTATAATGAACCAGTGTGTTACGTATGTATGAACCAGAGGAATGGAATGCTAAAGAAGAAAGTTTTCTAACTCCCCAGCTATTTCCCGCCAATATTCAGTCAGGCTGTTATACTCTGTACGCAGGAGTAATCCCATCTATCGGAGTTGAGTGGCAGCATAAGAGAAAAAGAACATCACAACAAACAATGGTCAATATCATGTTATCGTTGATGAATGTTAGTCGCTTTCGATATCGTAGGCCTCACATTTAGTTTTCTAAATACCACTCTTATCATAGTCGGTGCGGTAAAACTGAATAAAACATAGAGGTAAGGGTGTATTCTGCCCGAAGGCAGGTCCGAACCTCCGCAGAGGTGTGCCTGAGCCGGAGTTTACGTGCGGTAGGCGGCCAGTTCTTTTCCGCTCCTCCATTCCCTTACCCCCCACCAACAGCGCGTGGCAACCCATCCAAATCTTGACCATGCCCAATGTTGCTTAACTTCGGAGATCTCACGGGATCCAGTGTTCCCAACACGGCTACGGCCGTTGGCAATAAAACATAAATGATCGAAAATTGTATTCTCTCTAACTTTTGTTATGCAGTACTTTTCGATAGGACCAATAACTTATTGTAGGTATTTAAAAAAATAAATTTTAGGTGCCTTTCCCCGAACTGCAATTTCATCCAGGGTGAATAAAATTGTTTATAGCTTAGACTGTAGTTTCTTATTCCCCAACTCTATGTATCGATTTTCATTATATTCTGTTAACCCATTTTCTCCTGGTTCGGCGTTGATATGGACTTAGCAACAAAAATACAAATTCATGGATGTCTCCCATATCATAGCCGGTACGGAAACATGTATGAGACATAAATGATCGGAAATTTAATTCTATATAACTTGAGTTATGTAATATCTATCGATAAGACCACTAATAATATAAATATTTGAGAATTAAATTTCAGGCCTTCCCCTAAACTACCATTTCACTCGTTTAGTAATATGCACCTTAATAAGTTCAAACAGCTCATCGAATGAAGCAACTGACATTCTATAATGTTGGAAAAATATTTCCGGATAGCTCCTGTGTTCGCAAAACGTTCAATGAAATTGTCCAGTGGTGAGCCGATTCGATAACGCAGGGTGAGTCCATCAACGTCTTTTCTTACCAGATTTCGTTTTTAATACTACTATTAACTGTAGTTGAACAGCTCCGACAATACAACCTATTTGTACGACATCCATCATTATAGTATGGCAGGATTATCGCTGGTGGAGAATGGCTGTGCGTGTCGCCGGCGTTTTTGGCGCTGTTTACAGGCGTCAATTCAACCGCTCGTGTAGAATAGGCAAAAAGTTTGAGCGGTCAGGCGGGCGAACAGCGGCGTTTTACCTGCTCGTGGAGAATCAGCCTTACAGTAGCCCGTCGAGCACCCGGTATGGCTCTGCGGAGGCGATGTGATGTCCGTTCGTTAAACACCTGTGGTCTTCCCGTGCGGCGGTTTACGCGGGTGGTAATATTCTTTCTGCGATATTGATGATCCACTCTCGACACTGTCGACCTCGGAAACCGGAATTCGCATGTAATATCCTTAATGCTTTGACCTATGCACCGTGCGCAGATGATCATCCCTCGTTCAAGGTCAGTTTACTCGCGACGTGTTGCCATCTTCACGATACTGGTGTCTGTGACATGCTGCTCAACTACGCCATAGCGAGCCGCAACGCTCAGGGGTCATACACGTCACATTTTAAAATGGTACACCCCTTCCCGTGACTTTTGGCCACTCAGTATATACTACTATATACTACTCATATACTACTCACAGAAATTTCGATTAAGGAACGGATAGTTACACTTCCCTTTAAAGCAATCACCACCACCAACATTAAGGATGAAGTGGCAGAAAATTTCTCGCTGAATACGAATAACACACTAACTGATTTTAAAATATATTTTCACAACAAGCGCTTGATGCAAAGCGATCCATTTATCCATCGCTAATGAAAGGGCGTAAGTTTGACGAAATGTGCATTCTATCGTAGATGAATACTCCCACCAGCATGAGTTTGTTAACAGTGGCATTACAAAATTAATATTTTTGTCGGATTCTGTGCGATTTTGACAATTTATCTCTTTATCTTTTAGGGCTTTAACAGTTTTAGTTTTCTAAATTTCCAATGGCTCCATAATACTTTCCCCAATCGTGTTTGCTCCACGAGCTGTAAAATTACACATATTCATCCATCGAACATACAAAAAATTCAGAAAGACAAAGAAAATAAAAATGATCCTTCTTGATTTTATGAAGGGAAACATTTATAGAATACATTTCTTTCATTACGACATATCCCTGCATAAACAAAAGACCAGTAATAGACATATAGCTTAGCTCCTTTGTAACAGAACAAATAATATGACCCAGGCCACCATAGCTCAATTGCATAGAGCAACCGACGTAAAATCGGGAGACTGCGGGTTCGGAGCCTACTGGTGTCCGATTAGCCATTCTTATTTTGTAATTAACATCCCTTCAGTATCATGACGTATATGTGCTTAACACGACCTAATACGTTAAAAGTTTATTTCGAGAACTACGATCAATTCGATGTAAAGACAAATACTAGTTCCATTAAAGTGAAAAGAAAAAAAACCGTCACCACAACTTCATTCCTGCAGTTGTAATACACTCCCCGAACATTCGTACCCGTCGTGTCTTTATTTCTCTCGTGATTTCATTATCAATGTAAAGCTGGATTCCGAGGTTGTCTTTATTTACTTATTCATTTATGCATTTAATTTATTTATTGAAATTTCGAAACACCTCATTCTGCAAGTGGCACGACGTTGACATCAGATCTAGATGTTTGTATGGGAGACAGAAATACTACGGATCCTAATTATAAACGATTCGAAAACGAAAACCATCCTACAGCCGTAATGATATGACGATGGAAAGATAAACCTAATGGCCATAACTTTAACAATATACGATCACATACACTAACAAAATAGCCGGGCTGAGTGGCTCAGACGGTTGAGGCGCTGGCCTTCTGACCCCAACTTGGCAGGTTCGATCCTGGCTCAGTCCGGTGGTATTTGAAGGTGCTCAAATACGTCAGCCTCGTGTCAGTAGATTTACTGGCACGTAAAAGAACTCCTGCGGGACTAAATTTCGGCACCTCAGCGTCTCCGAAAACCGTAAAAGTAGTTAGTGGGACGTAAAGCCAATAACATTATTATTATTATTATTATTATTATTATTATTATTATTATTAAAAACAAAATAAGTGCACTCTACCCCCTCGAAGAACAGTGGTAGCGGAGTAATGAAGATATAGGCTCTGTGAAGAGAATGTAGACAAAAATACAGCCCAAAATACAGATGGCCCAGTGTACGAAGAAAGAAACGAAAGTTTGAAAGGAAAGATAAAATAATTAATGTACGATGGACTTTCATCATCTGCAACTACATCTGACCCAGTAAAGAACCTATGGATGAATAATGCTGGTGAGACAGAGCTTATATCGTATTAACAACAGCTCTGTGGACAAGAGTCGACAGCGTGAAAGAACCACAAGTTCAACACTGCAAGAAACGTAAAGCACCTTTAATCTGAAGGTCAAAGAAAGATGTGTTATTACACATGTTTTATTACACCCATTCTAACGTCGCTACACGGCTTAATGATGGTGCAGCTGGAGATAGTTTATCCTTGTCAGTTCCGCCATTCAACATGCGGACACGAGTGAAATAACTTAAGAATTACAATATCTCCAAGAAAACAGGTGTGTGAGCAGCTCGGATGCTATTCGTATTTCAACTTTCTTTTCCCCTCAAGGTTATTTATTATCTTCCCTTTTGCATAATAAACTTGGAACATCGGTCACGTGCGACTCTGTCAAGAAACCTCCGGAAAGTCGTCAAACATGAAGGACAACAGACTCTAAGAGGACCTATTAGTAGAGGCAGTGACATTGAAAATAAGACTCTCTGGACGGACATGGCTATTAAATTTTTAACATAATGTCACGCTTTACTGTCCACAACCATTCAACTACAACATTCGAAATGCCTCTTTATAACAGAGTATGTATTTTCGGCATGAACTCATCTCTCATGAGTAAATTACAAACTAAATTAAATTAGATTAAATTAATGTATGGACAATAGTAAATTTCTCCTCACCAATGAACTCTAAACAATACATCTTACATACCTCGTATTTTCACACGATAACGAATGAGAATCATTCGACAACATATTTACGAATAAGATGTTAGGTCACGTTTGTTCCAAGTTCGAGTCGACTTAGAGGCATCCTTATATTCCCAGGAAGCAGGTTCAACACAGTCTGGGGTAGATGGCATTTGACGGTATTTAAATGGGGCAATTCAGTACCATTAGCTTTCGGCAGGTTAAAGAACTCTTGCGCGATACACTTTCAACATCTCGGCGTATCTTCAGAACTGCAGCACCTGAAGGGTTGTTTTGACAAAGGTTTATTCTTATTCGTTTTGTCTCGTGATCTGAGGCGTCGTGACGTATCAATTCAAGCAGCTGGCTGATGAACCATACTCCACCATCAACATCCCGTATGAACTGCTTAGAGGCTTCGCACGATAGACGAACCTTTATCTGAAGTTCGTTCATAAAGGACATCTTCGTGCGGTGAGCTATCCAAAGAATTCCCAGCAGTTTCTTCCAGTAGCACATCTCCAAGTCTTCTATTCATGCACGATCGCGTTCTAGGATGGTCCGCATCTTTGCACCATGTAGAAAGACTGAGAAGACTAACGATTCAACAAGACCCTTTCTTTGTATTGCTCGGATTATCTTTCCAAATATTCTACAGACGGATCATTGCTACCATTGATACTTCGATCTTTGGTTTTATTTAAACTGTGGAACGACCAGAATTGGAAAATAACGAGCCTGCATATACATACCAGTTTACAACTTCACATCCTCTAATCCGATGTATTTGTGGACTGCTGTTGTTCTTATGTTGAAAAATCACGACCCTGGTATCCTGTCGATTTAGACGCAATCCAATTTCTGGGCTCGTTTCCTCCACTCTCCTGATCAGCTATGATACTCGTCAGACGGTGCGATCAAGGTGGTGTCATCAGCAAATGTAAACTTAATTGATCTTATATCGCCCAATGGGAAATCCTTTATGTCATTTATCCAGTGTAGAACTCACTGCATATACACCAATGAGATTTAAAAAATGGTGGGAAAAGGATACCTCCTTGATGGACTCTAGTCTTCGCTTGAAACTGTTCGGACTGTTTTGAATCTTCACATGGCTGACTTTAGATGGAGTAGCAAACCTATGTCGTCCAAAATTTTCGAAAAATGGTTCCATATGACGATACCGAGAGCCTTTCGGTAGTCAATGAAGCCCAAGTGAATCGGGAAATTGAATTCCCTAGCCTTTTCAATGACCTCTCCTAGACTTAACGGATTCCATTATTATTATTATTATTATTATTATTATTATTATTATTATTATTATTATTATTATTATTATTATTATTATTATTATTATTAAGCCTCCGTGGCTCAGACGGCAGCGGGCCGGCCTCTCACCGCTGGATACCGCGATTCAAATCCCGGTCACTTCATGCGAGATTTCTGCTGGACAAAGGGAAGGCAAGACAGTTTTTTCTCCGGGTACTCCGGTTTTCCCTGTCACCTTTCATTCCAGCAACACTCTCTATTAACATTTCATCTGTCAGTCATTTATCATTGCCCCAGAGGAGTGCGACAGGCTTCGGCAGCCGGCACATTTCCTATCCTCGCCGCTAGATGGGGCTTCATTCATTCCATCCCTGACCCGGTCGAATGACTGGAAACAGGCTGTAGATTATTATTATTATTATTATTATTATTATTATTATTATTATTATTATTATTATTGTTGTTGTTCCAGGAATTTTGCGGAACGCAGAGGTGCAAGAAGGTACCGAGGTGAATGGGTGGACATAGAAAAGATCAAAGTATTATTTAAAACTCTAAAATTTGAAGTTTTATTTCTTTCCCTTTTTTGAAAATTTAAACTTTCATGAACATCAAATAACAGTTGCATAGAAAAAAGTTGAGCTCGTCAACTGTTGTAACAATAATGATTTGAAATCCCAAAATTATCAGGTACTTTGAAGAAAATTGTTGATATAAGGATGTCAAAGAAATGAGTTTTGTAGCTAAGTTACGCTATTCCAAAGAGCACATTTGCTCCACAATTACCCTCTAGGAGACTAAGCTCCAAAATTTACAACATTCCAGCCTCTCCAAGGCACATTTCTCTTATCCCAAATAATAGATAAATCTAGAAAACAGAGTTCACTGTCTTTTTTGCTCGACAGTCTGATCCACTATAGACTATGAGTAATAAAAAAATTAAATAGAACCAGTAAGTGGCCATTCTAAATAGCATTAGTGGTCAAAATAAAATTATTAAGAAAACGGCCATAAACAGAATGCTAGGAGGCAAAAAACTTGCACTCCTTTTAAAATAACTAGAAAAAACTTAAAAACCTATATGGGCTTATGGCCCGAAGTTAAAGAGGCTAAGCCTATACTACAGAGGTGACTAGATGGTGACAAAATTTAAGTTCCAAAAACAGAGTTCAAATTTAAAATTTTACAAAATCATAGTCACTCCAATGCCAAGTTGAATGGAAATCACAAGAGGGTGAACTCTCTCTGTTCCCCAAGTTACATCTTGAATAAAGTCCTTAGACTTGTTTGAGAATTTACATGTATAAGATGATAAAGAACTCTACATTAAGAAAGAATGTTGATACCTTCCCCTCAAGTCAGCTTTCTGAAACTATCACATACTTAAAAGATGTCTACCATTACCTTGAGCTGGTAGGCCTTCGGACGGCGGGTAAGGCTTTCGCTCTGCCTCCACTACGTACGCACTCAAAACCTCTTGACTGGAGCGATGGAAAAGACAACATGGTCCAAAAGATCCCAGCTTTTATAGCGGAGGGGAAGGTTCCAGAACTCTAGAGACCGAAGCCCTGTACACCCCCTCAATTCTGATTGGTTAATTTAATAAATATCCAAAATTTCTGATTGGTTGATAATTTCATGAAGAAGGAAGAGATAACAGTGCTAGTAACCTTAGTACAGAAAAAACAATCTACGAACTTTTCAGTTACGTAAACCTAGAAACTACAAATTTCTTTGAAAATTAATTGCCCATCCTCCCACCACAGGGGGCACATAAATCGATAGTAGAGACATCTGAAGATAAAGTTCGAGACTTCTCCTGATACGCAGTTCATGATTCCTATTACAGATGGCCCTCTAAAAGGCACCCAGTTTAAATGTACGGAGTAAAATTATTATTATTTCGAATTTAAATACTTGGGACAACGCATGTTCAACCGTTGGGCTTGATCTTTGCCCAGTATTGTAGCATGTTTTCTGGTATAGCTTCTCTGTTTCGTCTGAACAAGGAGTACCTCTCTCCTTCCAAGGTTTTTCCTCGGACCCACGGACTTTCTTCAGGATCTGGGCCACAGCCTGTCTGTTTTGTACGTCCGTCAGCCCCAGTTCGTTTACGTACTTCTCAGTCTCTGTCAGCTAGTTTGCACGCACTTTCTTATTTCGCCAGAAAATTAACAGGCGGTTGGTGGTCTGTTGGGAGATAATACTACCACATAACAACAGAAAGCTACCTCCCTTCTCCATGCACAGTTAGACAGCCTCTATATCTAGGAGTGCAGCTCAGAATTCTAACCACCCCGTAATTCCCTATCTTCTAGTGCCGGGCCTAGGATCTTTCAGAGAAAAAAATAATGGAGTTTGCATCGAAAAGTGCATTTCAGGGTGAATTTGAAAATAACGTTGTTAGATTATGATAACATAACTTTAGGTCTGAAACGTGCACACGTCGCCCGTCGCTGTCCTTATTACGGCGAGATAAATCGTAACATAGTAGATGTATTATTATTATTATTATTATTATTATTATTAATATTAATATTAATATTATTATTATTATAGTAGATGTATTGGAAAGTGTATTTAGAATACAAAATAAATCTTTAAGTGAAGCATTTTCAATTTGTCAATCAAGCATTTTCTATTCAGCAACATACTCCATGGCATATAGGGCTTCAGGGCGGATGCTTGCTGTGCAGTGTTCCAGTTTCAGATTGCGTTACAAGCATCGCTTGTTATAGGTGTTTTGAGTCAGTCAATGGGCCAGTTACACAGTTACACCTTGTTGACTCTCGTGGAGAGGGTTGCTCTCTCTGACTAGCTGTGTTCAATCAAATCGCCGAGGTACTCAAATTTATCCACTCGCTTGATTTTACCATGTTGTGCAGCCTTGGTACCGAAATATAGCGGACACAAGTAACAGACACCCTAAGAACAACAATGAAATCAAACATAAGATGAAAATGTAAAAGGACAGGTAACTTGCCTTAAGCAGGTCCGGGAGTCCAAAATTTTAAAAAAGTAGATCGAAGAAATCACTTCCTAGTACGGATAAATTATTAAGGTTAAAATAATTAATCCCTTTAAAATTAATAGAAATGTACTTAAATTAAAAATAAAATGAACAGAAACCAATAAAATATCAAGAAAAAATATAAAATAACAGTAATTCACTAAAATAGAAATAAGATCAACAACCTAGGTAATTGAAATCTAATTAGAAGTTACACGAAATAATCCAGTAGGGTGACCACGTGAAGCTGATGTCTTGGCCCATAAAGTTTTTTTGAAGTTCATGACGAATAGGGCGAGGCGAAAATACAGAAAATTAGCTTACATTTCTTGAAGCTAGATGTAGTAATCCCATGTGGCATCAAAGCATAATTACATATTTAAAACTTACTGACCATAAAGACGTGGGTCTTGAAGTTTATAAAAGAAAATAACAATCAACTGTAGATCCAATGGAAGAGATAATGAGGACGACAGAAGAAACATTTTAGGGTGATAACACCCTAATCATGGGTGCTCATCCTGGATCCATTTCGGCGGAAAGCCATATCGAAAATGTTAATGGAGGGGCGATGGAATAAACTCGGCCATACTGTTCAAGTTGAATCTCTCTGGTAGCCTATTTGATGTTGGTAAAGTACGGTACTTTGTCTACTGTCAGACATTGTCTCCTTTGTCTCAGGTAGACCCCACTCAGGACACCCAAACTGACCAGTTCCTTGCGCCGTTCTCCCGCAACTTTTTCAAGGTCGCAGTTGAAGAGGAGGGGGCAATGTCCGTCACCTTGCCTGACACCAGTTTTGATCTCGGAGCTTTCCAAGATCTCATCTCTGAATTTAAATTTTGGAGTGTTGTCAGTCAGGGTTTGTAGAATGAGTCTGCAGGTTTTGTTGTCTAGTCATTTCCTCGAGAATTTTAGAAAGGGGTTGTCTGTCCACTGAGCCATAGGCTTTCTCAAGTTAAGGTTACCACCAAGCGGTTTCTAATCTTGGAGTAAGCTAGTACTGTTTTGAAGTTGGGGATATGCTCAGTACAGGATCAGCTTTTTCTGAAGCCTCTCTGGTATTCCCTCAGTTGACTGTCAGTTGTTTCTCTGCCCCTTTTTAGTACGGCCTTCTTTTACGTTACTGGGAGAAGAGAGATCCCACGGTATTAGTTCACGTCTGTAAGATCTCCGTTCTTGTGAAGCGGGTGGATCAAAGCTGACGTCCAGTCAAGTGGCAACTTCTCCGTTTCCCATTTATTCTGAATGAAGTCAGTAAGCTTGTTTACTACCCTGTTACCGCCACACTTCCAGAGTTCGGCGAAGATGGAGTCCTCTCCAGCCGCCTCGTCATTCTTGAGTAGCTGGATGATTTGATTAACTTCTTCAATCGAAGGGGGTGGTGAGTCAGGTTTTGGTTTCGTTTGCAGGTGATCAAAGTCTTCGACTAGGAGGTGGCAGATGCCCTTGTTGTTGTACACAAGCTTGCCCTATGAGTCTCCGAAGTGAAGGCTCGGTGGAGTGAACTTAATGAGATTCTGTTTGAAAGTTCTGTAAAAGTCTTTGGAGTTACTTTAGTGAAGCTTTCTTCGATATGGGTCAGTTAGTTATGCGTGAAGTTTCGTTTGATATTCGTATTATCTTGGCCGTGTTTGATGTTCATAATATCTTGGCCGTAAGCTTCCTGTTTTAGAATTTATCAGTTTTCCATGGTTTTCTGGAAGTCCTAATTCAGCCAAGCTGCCTTTAGGCTATTGTGTAGGCACAATCTTCAGTCCACCACACAGGTTTCCTTCTTCTTGTGTGTGTTTGCGGGGAGGGGAGTTCACTGGCCATCTTGACCAGGGCCTCCTTAGTTGGTCGCAGATATTCAGATCTGCGTTGTTCAACCTCAGACTTACTTCTTGCTTGTTCGTAAATCGTTCTGTGTTGAATTTGACTGTCCAGGAGGCTTTTTTTTTTTTTTTTGCTAGTTGCTTTACGTCGCACCGACACAGATAGGTCTTATGGCGACGATGGGACAGGAAAGGGCTAGGAGTGGGAAGGAATCGGCCGTGGCCTTAAGGTACAGCCCCAGCATTTGCCTGGTGTGAAAATGGGAAACAACGGAAAACCATTTTCAGGGCTGCCGACAGTGGGGTTCGTACCTACTATCTCCCGAATACTGGATACTGGCCGCACTTAAGCGACTGCAGCTATCGAGCTCGGTCCAGGAGGCTTTATGCCATCTGGTGATTATTATTATTATTATTATTATTATTATTATTTACAGTCGTATGGTTCATGTTTGTGGGTTACTGTAGTCACGTCCTACTTCGTGAACCATGGGCAACGGCTGACTGGCCTAGTAAGTGGTCCTGAGAGTCGGGATACCAGTTGCTATGGAATGGGAATGGGCATCTCGGACATATTCTGAGTCGTGGCCCTCCTTGTGCTCAGGCGGCTAGGACTATACAATTCACCGGTGGTCCATAACCCGTTAGAGGAGAGATCCTCACTTGGACTATGTACAAGTAGGGCAGCATCCTGCTTCATGAATTTACCGAGCTCAGAACACTTTAAGCAAGCCTCGGACCTATGGGAGTAATGGAGTCCCACTCCCATTTGACAGGCGAGGGACTCTTGGAAACAACTTGGCGAACGAAATGGAATTCGATGGGGAGCTATCATATTAATGGGGCTTATGGAAGAAAGAAAGTAGAACTGGCTGAGTCAGCAAAGAGGATGCATCTGGATGTGCTAGGAGTAAGTGATATTCGGGTAAGGGGAGATAATGAGGAAGAGATAGGAGATTATAAAGTGTACTTGACGGGTGTTAGAAAGGGAAGGGCAGAGTCTGGGGTAGGGCTCTTTATCAGGAATACCATTGCACGCAACATAGTTTCTGTTAGGCACGTAAATGAGCGAATGATGTGGGTAGATTTGTCAGTGGGAGGAATTAGGACAAGAATTGTGTCCGTGTATTCACCATGTGAGGGTGCAGATGAGGATGAAGTTGACAAGTTTTATGAAGCATTGAGTGACATCGTGGTCAGGGTCAACAGCAAGGATAGAATAGTGCTAATGGGCGATTTCAATGCGAGAGTTGGGAATAGAACTGAAGGATACGAAAGGGTGATTGGTAAATGTGGGGAAGATATGGAAGCTAATGGGAATGGGAAGCGTTTGCTGGACTTCTGTGCTAGTATGGGTTTAGCTGTTACGAATACATTCTTTAAGCATAAGGCTATTCAACGCTACACATGGGAGCTAGGGGTACTAGATCCATAATAGACTATATCTTAACAGACTTTGAATTCAGGAAATCTGTTAGGAATGTACGAGTTTTTCGCGGATTTTTCGATGATACAGACCACTATATGATTTGTAGTGAACTAAGTATCTCTAGGCCTAGGGTAGAGAAAGTGAAATCTGTCTGCAAACGAATAAGGGTAGAAAGTCTCCAGGACGAGGAAATTAGACAGAAGTACATGGATATGATTAGTGAGAAGTTTCGAACAGTAGACAGTAAGCAGGTTCAGGATATAGAAAGTGAATGGGTGGCATACAGGGATGCTGTAATAGAAACAGCAAGGGAATGCCTAGGAACAACTGTGTGTAAAGATGGGAAAAGGCGAACATCTTGGTGGAATTAAGAAGTGAGAGCAGCCTGTAAACGTAAAAAGAAGGCTTATCAGAAATGGCTCCAAACAAGGGCCAAGGCAGACAGGGATTGGTACGTAGATGAAAGAAACAGAGCGAAACGAATAGTTGTTGAATCCAAAAAGAAGTCATGGGAAGATTTTGGTAATAACCTGGAAAGGCTAGGTCAAGCAGCAGGGAAACCTTTCTGGACAGTAATAAAGAATCTTACGAAGGGAGGGAAAAAAGAAATGAACAGTGTTTAGAGTAATTCAGGTGAACTCATAATAGATCCCAGGGAATCACTGGAGAGGTGGAGGGAATATTTTGAACATCTTCTCAATGTATAAGGAAGTCATCATGGTGGTGCTGCAAACAGCCAAGCTCATGGGGAGGAGGAAAAGGATGTTGGTGAAATTATGCTTGAGGAAGTGGAAAGGATAGTAAATAAACTCCATTGTCATAAGGCAGCAGGAATAGATGAAATTAGACCTGAAATGGTGAAGTACAGTGGGAAGGCAAGGATGAAATGGCTTCATAGAGTAGTAAAATTAGCGTGGAGTGTTGGTAAGGTACCTTCAGATTGGACAAAAGCAGTAATTGCAAGGAAACAGGAAGGATTGCAACAACTATCGAGGTATCTCATTGATTAGTATACCAGGCAAAGTATTCACTGGCATCCTGGAAGGGAGGGTGCGGTCAGTCGTTGAGAGGAAGTTGGATGAAAACCAGTGTGGCTTCAGACCACAGAGAGGCTGTCAGGATCAGATTTTCAGTATGCGCCAGGTAATTGAAAAATGCTACGAGAGGAATAGGCAGTTGTGTTTATATTTCGTAGATCTAGAGAAAGCATATGACAGGGTACCGAGGGAAAAGATGTTCGCCATACTGGGGGACTATGGAATTAAAGGT
Organism: Anabrus simplex; assembly: GCF_040414725.1. Taxonomy (NCBI): domain Eukaryota; kingdom Metazoa; phylum Arthropoda; class Insecta; order Orthoptera; family Tettigoniidae; genus Anabrus; species Anabrus simplex. The sequence goes on along the minus strand of NC_090267.1, from coordinate 370,693,158 downwards.
AGATTATTAAAATCAATCAAAGGCATTTATGTTGACAATTGGGCTTCAGTGAGAATTGATGGTAGAATGAGTTCTTGGTTCAGGGTACTTACAGGAGTTAGACAAGGTTGTAATCTTTCACCTTTGCTGTTCGTAGTTTACATGGATCATCTGCTGAAAGGTATAAAATGGCGGGGAGGGATTCAGTTAGGTGGAAATGTAGTAAGCAGTTTGGCCTATGCTGACGACTTGGTCTTAATGGCAGATTGTGACGAAAGCCTGCAGTCTAATATCTTGGAACTTGAAAATAGGTGCAATGAGTATGGTATGAAAATTAGCCTCTCGAAGACTAAATTGATGTCAGTAGGTAAGAAATTCAACAGAATCGAATTTCAGATTGGTGATACAAAGCTAGAACAGGTCGATTTAGGTTGTGTGTTCTCCCAGGATGGTAATATAGTAAGTGAGATTGAATGAAGGTGTAGTAAAGCTAATGCAGTGAGCTCGCAGTTGCGATCAGCAGTATTCTGTAAAAAGGAAGTTAGCTCCCAGACGAAACTATCTTTACATCGGTCTGTTTTCAGACCAGCTTTGCTTTACGGGAGCGAAAGCTGGGTGGACTCAGGATATCTTATTCATAAATTAAAAGTAACAGACATGAAAGTAGCGAGAATGATTGCTGGTACAAAGAGGTGGGAACAATGGCAGGAGGGTACTAGGAATGAGGAGATAAAGGCTAATTTAGAAATGAACTCGATGGATGAAGCTGTACGCATAAACCGGCTTCGGTGGTGGGGTCATGTGAGGCGAATGGAGGATAGGTTACCTAGGAGAATAATGGACTCTGTTATGGAGGGTAAGATAAGTAGAGGGAGACCAAGACGACGATGGTTAGACTCGGTTTCTAACGATTTAAAGATAAGAGGAAAAGAACTAAATGAGGCGACAACACTAGTTGCAAATCGAGGATTGTGGCGACGTTTAGTAAATTCTCAGAGGCTTGCAGACTGAACGCTGAAAGGCACAACAGTCTATAATGATAATGTATGTATGTATGTATGTATGTATGTATGTATGTATGTATGTATGTATGTATGTATGTATGTTTACAGTCGCTCAAAAACGGAACGAGCGCATGGTATTGTGGAAGTTCCTCGCAAGTACACTTTTTTCAGAAACAACATAGAGTACGGTATACAGGTAGATATAATGTTCGTTGTGCGTATCGACAGGGTTTGTATCTAAATGGGAGGTCAATTATATTTTGATGTGTGCCTGTTAGGTCATCAGCCCAGAGGCTGGATGGGTCCTTAAATAGCACTACCAAAGGCTATGCAGTTACAGGAAAACCACAAAAATCAAAATGAGGCGTACTAGGCAAGATGATGAGTGAGGTAGTTTGCCATTGCTTTCCTCACTGGGCCAAGCAGTGCTATTGTCGCACGACTAACCCTATGAGCAACACCTTTCATAATATTCAGACACACTGGTTGTGCTCCGAAAGTCATTACTCAGCACCAACCATACCCCGGCAGCTTCCATATTGTCACAGCCATGGATGAGACTGAGACTTCGGTGGAAGCTACACTTTACTTTGGCCTGTGCCAAGAGACGGACGCAAAAGTACTGTATCCATCAAGAAATGATGACAGCAGGCAGTATATTCTGATAATAATTAAGTCTGATAAAATATTAACTGCGAGGAACATACACCACGCGCTCATTCTTTTCTTGATCGATTATACAGTTTTGCATTCGAGTTATGGATTGCGTTTTAACAATCAATCTAATATTTTTGACATCCTCCCAGTATCTATTAAGCTCATCTTTAGCATTTCTGGTACAGACCCTCTCTGTCTCCTGAACTCTAATTCCATTTTTAACTTCTGATAGCTTTTGACAATCAATTTCTTCATCTCTGTCATTGATTTTCTTTTCTGGGATACCGATCTGTCTTACATCTCTCTCACATTCTTAGAACCACTTGGACTTTGTCGCCTTTAGTCTAGAGAAATTTCTGATGATGTTAGTCGACTATTAAGTCATACGGCAGATGAAACCGTAGAACGATAATATTTAAATGTATTAGAAACGATTAGCTGTGAGCTCGCGCCCTATGTTCAAAGTTATGGGACGTAAGGCCTGTTCGTTTTGCATCTTGGAGTATAATTCCTCATTGGATCTCAATCGTACCTAACCGCCAACCCATCTGTTGCCTCAAATCTAATTGGCCTTTTTTACTACTACTACTACTACTACTAATAATAATAATAATAATAATAATAATAATAATAATAATAATAAAGTTTATGTCCCTTCAATTGTTAACGGTTGTAAGGACGCAAGAGTGCCAGAAACTTGTCCTGAATGTGAATTGTACGACATCCCACTGATCTTCTCACAGAAGTGTCTCGCACTCACTCATACAAAACGAACAGACATTACGCCCCATAACTTGGAATATAGGACGCGAGCTCACAGACCTATTCAACCGATTTGCCTATGTTGGTTTAGAAGACAAAATAATTACGATATGTTACCAGAATAAGTTACAGAATCCATGGAATATTTTACAAGGAATAATCTATTAACACTACAGTGCCAGCGAATAATAATAATAATAATAATAATAATAATAATAATAATAATAATAATAATAATAACTGCAATCTCGCCTGCCGATTATAAGTCTCGAGTCGATGTCATCTAGCTGACACGTGCGTCCATTTCGTAATTCCATTTCTCTTACCTCCCATAATCCAAGTCAATGTTGGCTCTCATTGCTGCAAAACAGTAAACTCTCAGGAGACGGGTAAGAACGACAAAAGATACAATTATGTCCGATGAACACGTAATCGTTTACAGTCGCATTCCTTTCTGTGTCGTGAACAATTCATTTTTGGCTTACTAATTGGCCACAATAAACTCGCGATACTGAGCACGAAAAGCTTGGTCGGAACTGCTTGGCCACCAGCGCACGCTTTCTCTGAAAGTAAATAAAAGTTTAGACGATAAACTCATGAATTTAATAAATGACACATGTATTTAACTGATTTCCATCAGTGTCGGTCGTGTTTAAACTACTTCCTATTACTATTATCTCAGGTAAACTTTAAAACGAAGTTTGCAATTTAAATCTGTGTACTGTGGTACACTGTAGACGAACTGAATGATGATTCCCGCCGCAGATCGCGTTAATTTCTAGAAAAGAATTAAGACGCTAAATAGATAATTTCACAAGCAGATGCTAGAAATGTGTGGAAAATGAAGCTAGACAGAGCCAGCTACTTCTTACGTGACATCAATGAGTTCTATACACAATTGCTTTAAGTACATTAGAATTTATTAGACTCTCACTCTGGTGTGCTACCACCAACTCCACTCTTGTGTAGCGCGGATAGCCGTGAGCGAAGGCTAACCGGTGTAAGCTGCTCCTACAGCCGGCTTTACATTTACGAGTAACTCTTATGCGAGTAGGCTACTTGGAATGACTGGGATAAAAAATCGTAAATGTAAACGATAACTCGTACGTACTCGTAGCTCGTATTCGAATAACAATCAAAATAGAGAGGCTTCCGACTTGCATCCGAGTTCGACTGTTTTAAAAATGCTGGAGACTAGATGTTGCAGGATTCCTGGTGGAAATCTGGAGAGTTCATTGATTAATACCACAGTGCGGGATGCCTGCGGAACGGTAAGTGTATTCAATATCGTGACATAAATGCGAGAAAAAAGGCCTATGAAGGTATAGTGTAAATGTTAAACATAACTACGGATCTAGTTAAAAAGAAAATCAACAATTTGAGATCAACATATGAGGCGTCCATTTCCAAACAACTCTTGTCCATGAGTAGGATACATTTTTTGGCGAACTAGAAAACACTATCGGAATGTTCTTTTTCTGATAGAATAAGTACATTCCAACGTAGTTTGTTTACTAATGACCTATAGAGATAGTTTCTTGGGTAACGCAGCGCATATCCATGTCACAATCATTAAAAAATATTTGGACAAGGGTTATTTTGGAACAGCGTAACGGACAAGGGGCATTTCGGTTCTGAATTATATGAAGAAGGTCCTGTTTGCTTCTATATTACATACTTTTAATATGTATATGACTGGGAATATGGATACTCAGTGATCTCAATAACTCAAAAATTTTATTGCAGAACCATGACCGAGAGACATCAGATATTTTGTGCAAATTGAAATGTTCTTTAAATTTTTAATTTAAAGAATGAAAATTCAAAGGAACTGCATATATTAAACAATTAAGAATAATAAGTCTTCTGAATTATAAAATAAACAATGTTTTACTGAAATTGAAAATTAGTTTATCCTTGAAAATAGCAAGCTAAATAATTTCCTAAACGTATTCATTTTTATTGAATTAATTTCCTTATGGGAAGATTGCCATCATGTTAAACCACTCTTAACAATATCCTCTATAAAACCACATCATTTTCATCTTCTGAAATATTTTCCTTGTCTTGCACAGTATTTGACAGAAAGAGGGTTTTGTATAACTGGAGTGTTGAAAGGTTTTCCCATGTAGGACCAAAGTGGAGCTGAAGTAGCTTCCTTACATCGCCTCTCTTGAGCTGCTTCAGTGGCACACCAGGTGGAATAATAACTGGCTGAATATGTCTAGCACTTCTCCCTGGGTGAAAAACTTTCCTGTCTGCACCAGTGTTGTGGATACCTCGCCACGTACAAGCACTGAAGACAGCAAATATGCCGACAGATTAATTACTATAGCAGTAAAGATAACGAATATTAATTGCTTGTACTAGAATACTATTTTATAATATTAAAATTACAGATACTCAAAATACAATCAAAATGTTGATCTCCTACCCGGTTTCTCATTTTACAACCCTTTCATTCATTATACCTTATAATTTATCTTCCAAACTTACCTTCATATATTCTGCCTTCAACAATTTAAACAAAACTTCACATACTCTTGGAATGAACAAGGAAATAGGTGAGGCCGATATATGCGTCAAAAAATTCTAATGATTTGTAGCTATCTCCAGTAGCCAAAAATCTCAGAGTCACTGCCAGCTGTAACTCAGAACTAATACATCATCTTAGCTGAGTACTTTCTTTGGAAATGTGAGGAGCAACCTGAAAAGGACAAATTACTAGTAATATGCCAGTATATCGGCATTATAAAAGTCATTTCGTCCACTTACCAAATGGTGCAACATTTCAAATCCATTTTTAGGAAGTTTCTATAACCATCTCCTCCCTCGTTTCGTATATCAACTAGTAAATTTTCCTGTATTCCAAAAATGGATCTTTTCTGTAAGGATTCCTTCACCAAAACGCTTCTGACTTTTTTCGCTTCATTTTGTTGTCTTGTCTGAAAACACAACAGCAAGCAAGATACCAGCCATAGCAAGACGTTTTCGTCTGCTTGGAGCCATATTAGAAACTGTACTCTTATAAGAGTAAGTACCATAAATGTAAACGCGTTTCCTGCTCGTATACGAGTTACTCGTAAATGTAAAGCCGGCTTACGGCCGCTCGGTCATCAGAGTATTGGATGACCATGTATGTTATATATGTATGTATGTATGTATGTATGTATGTATGTAACATACAAACAGATCCGTTGTATGTTTGATCTGCTGACTTGTAGCACATGTGCACATTGTTTTACGGAGTCCATTGTTTGTGAGAATGTAAAATGATAACCACTACATGCACGGGATCAGAACTTGTTAATTAGTGACCTCTCCGAAATTTGTCCTCGTGCACAGCACATCCGACACTACCGATTTCAAACTTTTTACGAATGCGTGCGATTAATGAACCTGTTGGCGTGATCTACACTCACGTCGCCATCGTCGCTGTATAAAAACACACACAATATCTCCAACGACATATCATCACTTCGAAATGGTCTTACGTTGCTCGAAAGTTGAGAGTGCTTGAACCATGTGTTTTTCTCCTGAAGGCCACATGGTGGGCTTAGGAATAGTGCTATTATTGCAATCTTTGGAGACAACATAACACTACACAGTGCCGTTATAATTTAATTCGGAGTGAAAACAGGCATAGTCACTACTAAAGACCGTATATACTTCGCCCTCTCGTATTTTTTTCTCTACAGAAATATTTGCTACTGTTCAACATTTCACAAACTACATTAACAAGGCATCCTACACTGTGTCACTGTTTAGTCGTAGACGGTTGAAGATACGATGATAAGATTGTGAGAAATATGATGAGGATGATAGTTGTTTAAAGAGACCCAACATCTAGGCCATCGGCCCGTACTGGTACGAAATGTAATAACAGAATTATAAAATCCATCCAGTGAATACAATTCAAAAACATGATGATGAAGAATGAAAGAATGAATATGAATTTAAAATAATCACCGGATCTAACTCACAATATTGAAAGTTAAACTAATTCCAAAATCCATCCACTGACTAGAATTCAAAAAGATGAAGATGAAAAACGATTATGAACTTAAAACAATCAGTGGATCCGACTCACAATACTCCACCTTCCCATTCAAGGGACTGCTTCCAAAGTAAAATCTTAAATCGATTATGCTTGTTGTCTGAAGGGGTTCAAAATCCAGGTCACCTGCCCCTCATAACGGTACTAATCGCTGGTAAAGTAGAACAATGGTGTTCCTCATGTAGCGGTACTAATCACAAGTAACTTAGACTCACGGTGTTCCTCACATAGTGGTACTACCCACAGGTAATGTACTATGCACCTAGGGTATTCCCCGCATAATCGCACCACTCATAGATAACGCAGACCCATGGTTTTCCTTACGTAGTGGTATTAATCACAGGAGCTGCTCAGAACCGTGGTGTTCCTCACCACGGAAAACCACTTCGAGGATGGCCGAGGTGGGAATCAACGACCCCCCCCCCCCCCCCTACTCAGTTGACCTCTCGACGCTGAATGGACCCCGTCCCAGTCCTCGTTCCACTTCTCAAATTTCGTGGCAAAGCTGGGAATCGATCCCGGGCTTCCGTAGATGAAATATGTCTGATAAACTGAGTAAGTGTATATGTACCGCTGTGTGTATTAGTAATTAAGCAAGGCTAAGATTGAAAGACAAGCACCCGTGGCCTACATCATACAAACCATCCCAACATGCATCGAGAGTTTAAATGAGAAACCACAAGAAAAAGGAACATCAAGAGTTCAATTTTAACCCATGTTTCTTTTCATTTCAGTCATCTGAGACTGCGTGCTCTCCATTCCAAGAAAAAACGTGACAGATTCGGGAAAAGGCTCCAGGGGAACCAGATACATGACCCTGAGATCACGGTGTCCGGCCATCTTACAAGTATTTTTACGACAGTAACTTTAAATATGAACAACAGATTTAGATCTGATATAGATATGTCATCCCTGGGCTCAACATCGCTGTTATCCTAGCAATCCTTACGGATAATGTACACAAATCCTCGGGTGAAAACTTCAGTTAGAATAGCTAGGCCGGGATTCAACATGGGATTTGAGAAGGTGTGGTTTAACCGCCTGGCTACGAAGATATGTGACGGTCAGTAAAACTTGCCAAAAGAACGATGCTGTACAGTACTATCAAGTTCTTACAGTTACTTTCTCCTCCAGTCTTCTGGTTGTGATTAAGAAACTAAAAGCCACCCGCTACATGAGTCATACAGCAGGTAAAACCTCGTCATACAACATGCTCATAAATAGGCAAACCTGCCACTGTACTGGCGACTAAAACAGAAAATAATGAGAGGAAGAAAAAAAAAGTGAAGACAGCAAGCCTTTCGTGTAGCAAGATGATTTACCAGCGACCTTGATTATTATGACACGGCAATGTTCTCATAAAGAAAGAGGCCTTGAATGAGATGTCTGAAGATAACAATGTGAGAGTAGTGTTGTCACTTCACACGCTTGTGCAGGATGTGGAGCAGAGCGAAACAGCAGCATACTTTCATGATGACTGCAAGGGTCATTAACAGTTTCAACGTGAGGCTTCTACGCTCACCAATTACTGTATAAATGAGCACTGCGTATTTCCACATCACTAAGTTTTTCGCTTTGATTGTTCATGCTTAAGCGCTCTCTCCCGACCGTGAAATACACTAACAAATATCTGATTCACTTCAATGTCACGAGAGGCTAGCACTCTTCTCTAGTTCACGCAATCTGCACATTCACATCCGCATAAATACCTCATTCTATAGGTACATGGGTACCGCAGTTCCAGTTCGAAGGATAAAAAATTCAAATCTTGACCACCGCAGTATTGTTAGAACGCTGTTCTAGTAAGTGGTTTCGAATTTTAACAGATTCAGTACAGTATCTGGTAGGCCCTATGCGGGTAAGAATAATTAAATGACCAACAATTTAAATAGCGGATAGAAAATCAAGACAGTAATTTCCTGTTATGAACAGTTTTAGGAATTTTGCCTTTGATGATGCAGTAAATAAAGCGTAGGGCATTTTCGAAATCTGGACGCTGGCGACCGAATCGACGCTCACATCCCTCCCCTCCACCGAGTTAAGGCAAGAGACAAACTGACGAGGCAAGGCAACCTGAGCCAGAGTTTACTTGCGGTAGGATAACGAGATTAAATGTGGCACCTAAACTGATGATACCATTAGCATCAATGGAGAAGGCCTGAAGAAAGTAGAGGAAATCAAGTACCTCGGCTTCCTCATATGCAGCAATGGCGACAGCATTCTAAATGTCGGCGCCCGAGTCAGCACAACATGGATGAAATAACCCCAGGTGACTACAGTCTTGTGTGATCGTCGGGTACCTCTGCACTTTAAGTCAAAGGTATAGAGAACGTTAGAGCGGCCAGTTGCCATTCACGGATTGGAGTGCTGGCCAGCAACAGCAAAGCATGAGCAGGTTCCGATAGAGCCTTGGACTAACGTGATTCGACCACGCAAGAAACGATGGTGTCCGACGACGAGTGGGAGTCTCTTCAATTTCAGCGAAACTACATGAAGAAAGACTTAGATAGTATGGATACGTCGTTCGCAGCGAAGAGAGCCAGTTCTATATTGAGGACAGGGGCCGATGACCTAGCTGTTAGACCCCTTTAAACAACAAACATCATCATCATCATCATCATCATCATCACACTGAGGACAGCTATGCGCCTGAAACCTGAGGGTCAGCGGATCAAATACTTCGTAAGGAACTCCATGAAACATTATTGAGTCTCAGCACTTGCCCTCTATACAAAATAGCTTTAGAGTATCAGGCTTCAACACCAAGGTTATCAAGTTGTTTCGTCACCATAAAAAATCTTCACTCAATTGTATTACTGTAATTAAAAACTAGTGAGTACATTCGCACTGCATGACCATGCAATACGCTTACCGATAAATCCACGAGCCGCCACTGTAGTCAGGCGTACTTACTTCAGTAGATGGTACGAATTTAAGAACAGATTTAACTTAAGCCCATTTTCTGCAGATATAAGATAGAATATATTTTTATAAAGTGCTTGAGACAACGGAATTATTTTTATATTTTTAAAAAATGTACTGAGAATGTTTTTGCATGGTTTAAGTCTCGGGCTCTCGATCACGAATATGCAATGTTAATACAGTCGTTATGCACTACTTACCCATGAAATTCCTTCCATAAAATATTTCCTATAATTCATCTGAAGTCCAGCTGCTTTTTAACTGCCTCTAGACGGACCCGAAGCTATGATCAATCATCCAGTATTCTAATGTCCAGACGAAACTTTTAATGCACGTGCGTTAATGAACCGCATCCAAGGATGAGGTCACTAACACCACTCTTTTGCGCTGCCTTTTAGAAAATGAACCCTACCCGGTTCAAACTACACCTGCAGAGATTAAAGAAACAGCCTACCTGGCTCGGATATCAATTATAGCCTTTCTAAAACAGAATTACAGCGGAAATTCTCAGCACAAAACTTAATCAGTTATTATTTATAACCTATCTTTATCATCAGCATACAGCTGAAGGAAAAATCCATCTATTACGTCAGAAACTAACAACGCTCGACTCCAGTTACATACAAAACGGCAGGGACGTCGGAAATTAGTATTTGATGAAGACTCTCCTTACAGCAAAGGCATTGTTATAGAAATCATGTCATTCTGTTAGCTGCAGTTTATATCAGCGTAAGTCTTTTTATAATTTTAGACTTGGATTATATTCTCTTTTGTCTTCATTTCGTTTTGCATCAACTGTTAAAACAATCGTGCCACACTCATTTCATCCTCCAGCTTCTCCACAAGGTCAGATTCCTCTTTTCCTTAACCACACAAATCAGATTTGATTAACCCTTTTACGACCCGGAATATAACACACGACAGTCTTGTGGATTTTTGTGGTGTGAAATATATATTCTAGCTAAGCTACTTATGTGACGCTTGTATCTTTCTGAAGTATATATCTGCATCCGCCAATTTGGTATTATTGTTAATAATTATTACATTTTGGTATACAAAATAATCAGCAATTTTTATAACTCTGAACCACTTAGTACTAATCAGTGGTAAAGCAGAACCATGGTGTTCCTCCTATAGTGGTACTAATCACAAGTAACGTAGATGCAAGGTGTTCCTCGCATGGTGGTACTAATCACAGGTAGTGTAGACCCATGGTATGCCATAGATAATGGCACCATTCTCAGGTAACACAAACCTATGGTGTTTCTCGCATAAGGGTACAATCACAAGCAACGCAGACCAGTGGTGTTCCTCACAAAGTGGGACTAATCATGGTCGCCGACTAGATCCGTGGTGTTCCTCACATAGTAGTACTAATCACAGGCCACGTATAGGCTACTCATGGTGTTGCTCACATACTGGTACTAATCATAGGCAATGTAGACCCACGGTGTATCACACATTATCGTGCCAGCCACAGGTAACACAGACCCATGGTGTTCCTCACATAACGGCACTAATCACAGGCAACGCCCAGACCCATGGTGTTCCTCACATAATGGTACTGTTCCTAGGTAACGTAGACCTATGGTGTTCCTAACATGGTGGCACCAATCGCAAGTAACGTCAACTCATGGTGTTCCTCACGTAATGATACAAATCACAAGTAGGGAACTGAGCCTAGTGTAGACGCTTCCTCACCCCTGAGTAATTGCGGAGTGAGGACCCTCGATGCGAGCCGGAGGTCAGTCGGGTTTTGTCCGCGCATCAAAGGGTTTCGCTCATCGAATTTCTCTCAGTCTAAACGTAGTTGCGCGAGGGATGAATCAAGAACAGTGCTTGCAGCTCATCGAGCTCTACAAAAATAGAGATTTTATGTGGAATCCGAAAAACAAAAACTATTTCAATCGCAATAAAAGAGAAGATGGGTGGAAGGGAATTAGTTCTCAACTAAACTTTCCTATTTCTACACTGAAAGGGAAGATGAAAGCGCTACTGGGATCATATCGAAGGGAAAGATCGAGAGAAAATGAGAGCAGAGTCACTGGATCAGGTAAGCAATTACTATTGGTTTATACTGCAAAACTGTGTCATTTCATTACCTATTTTGAAGCATTCTTGGGTCACTGTGAGGAACTTACACTGACCGGCACGAAAAACGCAACACTTCATTTTTTTACAGAAACTGAAATTTATTTTAACTTCACGACACTTCTATGACACTAATCTATTATGATAATGAAATATTGTGGTACGGTCCCGTGTAGGTGTCTAACAATGAAAAAACAATGAAACAACAGTGGCAATGGCGATTTTAAACAAATTAACTCATAAAGGTAATGCACAGCTGAGAACTGAAGCTTTCAGGCTTGTCGAAGGCGGTTCGCTCCACTTGCGCCGTTTTTCGCTCAGAATTGCGCTCTGTTTGGGGTAGTGTAAAAATTCACTCGAAGCGAGTAAGTTTCGCCCGAGCGACTTTCGCGAGGGAGTTTCGCTAGTGTAAACGCAGCTTAAGTCCATCACATCTTGCTCGCTCCTTTTAGTCGCCTCTTACGACAGGCAGGGGATACCGGGGGTGCATTCCTCATCTGCGTCCCCCACCTACAGGGGGTCAGAGAGAAAAAATGGAAGGGATCCGACACTTCGAAAAATGAAGTACCGGACGAAGAAAGACAAGGGCCACTAAAGGCATGGGAATGAAAGACTCTCCAGGCCTCAAAAACTCTAATACCGTCGGGGTCGGAAAAGAACAAGAATTGACCAAGGGAGGTCGGACAGCTTAGATGACAGTAAGGAGCCTGGCACAAGTAAGTGGAAGGAATGCCTGGACACAGCTAAGGGACCCGTGGTCGCCAAAACCCGCTCCGAAGTTGAGAGCCCATAGGGCCCCTTTTACTTGCCTCTTAGGACAGACCATGGGTGTATTCTTCGTCTGCGTCCCCCACCCACAGGGGATAACAACTTACCTCTACTTCGCTAATTTCTGTCTAGGAAGTCTTCTTTTTCCTCCTCCTCCTCCTAGCCTTTCCCCCAATTTATTGGGGTCAGTACTTCATGAGGATTTGTCTTAACTTTATAGCCAGATGCCCTTCCCGGCGCTAACCCTATGTGGAGGAATGTATTCACTGCTGTTTCCGTGATGATAGGTGGTGTGGTGTGGTATGCTGTGCGTAGATAGGGTACTGTGTGTATTAAGACGGAAACAAATACCCAGTCCCCGAGCCAGAAGAATTAACCATACGTAGTTAAAATCCCCGATCAGACTGGGAAGCGAACCGAGGGCCAGTACGCTGAACATTCTGCCACCAGGAAGAAGGATCAATTTCTAACCATGAAACAATATAAATAATTTCGGGGTCATTACTATTGCCATTCTAAAACAAGTGATAATAAAAACGTGGTGGAATGTTTCACATACTCAATTTGAAAAGCTTTATATTTAATAATGTTCCTCCTGTGAATCAGTGATAAGAGTGACGGCCTCAAGAATCCAAGATCGCGGGTTCAAACCCAGTACAGGTAGTAGGATTTCTGAAGGGCGGAAACAAGTATTCTCGGCACTCAAGGTCGTATAATGTCGGAATGTAAAAGATCTCTGATGACATTTTTTGGTTTTTACCCGAAAAGCATAATTAAAACTCTGTAAAAGGTCAACCTACATCGCCTGCACAGAGATAAGTCTCTCCAATGTGGCAGATTACAACAGAACAGGAAAATTGACACGCAGGTAGACTAAATGGCGTCAGATAAAAATGTGTCTGCACGTGAGGCCATACAGTTATTATATTATTATTATTAATATTATTATTATTATTATTATTATCAACAACAACATATTCAAATTAAGAAGATAAAAAAGCAGGCGAGTATTTGACTGATAAAAAATCTAACGAGACTCCGAACCAAGACCTATAAAAATAGGGCATCTTCGAAACAAAAGGACTTCTAGTCACCTTGGTAATAGGCCTACATAATACCAAAAACATTGAGTTCCAGACGCTGATACTACTTTACTGTTTCCACTCGTATAGCAAGTGGATGACCCTGCGAGTTGAGCGGAAACGCAAAGGTACGTGCGGTCAGCCACACGCACAGGCACATACATTGGTCACGCCATGTAGTGACATGTACGACACGCAGTTCTTACATGGTCGAGTGTGCACTCCTGTAGGTTGCCTGTTAATACAGCGGAAACAGGCGCGATTGGGAGAACAGGATTTCACCCAACCAGAAAAATACACAAGAATTCCAGAATAAATCACGAGTGATAATAGAACCGAACGAACTGATGCGAGAAAAATGCTTGTATGGTATTTCTGTAAATTCAGTACCCTTTCATCAAGGAAAGAAACTGTGATCCTCTTAACAACTTTCTGACGCTGGCGATTACCTTTTGTTTCGCAATTTACGCGAACCGGTAGCCGTTCACTAATTGAAGATAATCAATGATGTGGTTGGCAAAAATTATGTATAGGAATTCGCCTTATTTATTCAGTGATCACCAAATGGACTTGTAGTGGATGTCAAAAACAGTGTCCTCATGTTTACAACATACTGTTACAGTCCAACACTTCTTATGAAGTGAAGTCCGATTGATCATGCAATCAATAGCCCATTTTTCTTTTCGGTGTAAATCCCATTCAATGTATGCTGTTGAGATGGGAATTGTCTGAACAGTCTTGATTAAAGGCATCAGCACCACTGAACTTTCCTTGGTGTCTATGTGCCCCCTAAAAACATTTATGTATTCTCATGGTCTAAAATATAGAAAGAAAATCACAATACTGCTAATGTTCCCATCACTATAAATGATAGTCAAAGTTGTGGAAGACCATTTGTTTTTATGGTATCTTTGAATAACGGATGATTTCTGTCATTCTGTTATCTTTCTTCTAACTGGAAATGGTACTTACATTGTGAACACATTTTCCACAAGCTTGCTATTTATTATTCTCAAAGCTCCTGAGAAATTGGTTGCTGTCAATTTTTACGTAACACATACTATTATCGTAAGGAAGAAATATTTTCTGGACCGGTGTTATGGTGCCTTCTGATCCAACTAAAGCACTGAATGTAACAAATATTCAAGTTTCACCTGTCGGTGATTCATTCTATCGATCATCAAACATGCGTAACCGTCTGACAACCTGTGCAATAGTTTTAGATCAATCGTAGTCATTTGGAGAAAATGAACTATCCCAGCACTTGCCTTGAGTAAGAGTGATGAAACTTGCGTAAAATCACCGCGCTAGGAATGCCACTGAAAGTGACCGTGGCTCAGAATAGAACTATTTCACTTTGGTTCATTGACGTTTTTTTTTTTTTTTTTTTTTTTTTTTTTTTTTTTTTTTTTTTTTTTTGCTAGTGGCTTTACGTCACACCGACACAGATAGGTCTTATGGCGACGATGGGATAGGAAAGGCCTAGGAGTTGGAAGGAAGCGGCCTTGGCCTCAAATAAGGTACAGCCCCAGCATTTGCCTGGTGTGGAAATGGGAAACCACTGAAAACCATCTTCAGGGCTGCCGACAGTGGGATTCGAATCCACTATCTCCCAGATGCAAGCTCACAGCCACGCGCCGCTGACCGCACGGCCAACTCGCCCGGTATATTAATGTTTCGTGTCATGCGTCAAATTGAAATGTCTGCACACGGTAGCTGAGGCCATACGATTATTATTATTATTATTATTATATACAAGAATGATGATAACTACATGTAATCCTCTCATGCGTGCATTTTTAATTTTTCTCAATTTGTTATTCACCAAAAAAAGACAAAATACAATCATTTTTTAAATTACAGGCCCATTCTTTAAAAACTGGAATGTAAATTGGAATAGAAATAGTATTGTCATTAGAAATAAATAATTCTCCAATATGAAATGTTTATTTACCAATTATACTTATGTCTGTTGTACACCATCAAAGTTTTCTTTCAATTCATTACTTCACAAGAAAAATTGTCAAATCTTGTCAAAAGTTGTTCAACATTGCTGAAGGTTTGATAAGATTTGAAAATATTCAGCAAGGTTTGATAGAATTTTGTTCCAACATGGAGGAACGGCGAACAGCAGTTGTGATTCTTGGACTAGCAGTGGGATATTATATTCTTAAAAAAAAGAAAAACGTGCAATAAACCCTCATTTACATGGGGGAAAATAGTAATGTGGTTTATCTTCAACATTTCTGTTATTAAAATCTATTTACTGCCATAACATAATTTGCAGAGGTTATGTTAATAATAATAATAATAATAATAATAATAATAATAATAATAATATCGTATGGCATTCACAAGCATAATGGGGGTACATTATTTCTTCACGTCCGTCGATTTAACCTCAAAGTGCCCTACGCGTGACCCCCGGGTGGTGCTAAGAAAGCAATAACTGTGGCTGCTGGACCTATCTTTACAAAGATCTCCCAGCAATGACAAAAGTATTTCATGGAAATAGCTCTTCTCAGAGCTACCAGACAAGGCGTGTCTTCCAGCTTAATGCAGAAAGCATCAGCAGAGCAAAATGTGACAACCTGTCCAAAGTTCTCCTAGATAATAATACAGATGTTGTGGCTATACAGGAAACCCATACAGCCAATGAAAAAGAGTTTCGGAAAAGGCCGCATTAACGGTTACACAGCTCTTGGTGCAACATATCACAGTGCACATGGTATAGCTACCTATGTCCATAAAACTATCCAAGATGCCTCACTGCTCTTTCAAAATGAAGAGACGAAGACATCCATTGTGTTGCTGTGCGAGTAGCAGATGGTACTGTTTTTAACATTTATAAAACCCCAAACGCACAGTGGACAAGTACCGTTCTACCTACTGCTCAACACCGTCCAGTTTATATAGGTGAATTCAACAGCCATCACGAACTATGGAAGAACTCGAATAACAATAAATGTGGAACGAAACTCGTAGAATGGACAGAAATGAACAATCTCCACCTGATTTTTCACCCCAAAGATCTTGTAGAGATTCCAATCCTGACCTGTGTTTTGTTAGCTGCAATGAGGGAGGACAGCCCTTACATACCAGTCGTAAAGTGTTAAGACATTTTCCCGACAGTCAACATCGCCCCATTATAGTGGATATTGGCATCAAAATTCCTGTTGTACGGTCAATACCACATGCTCGGTGGAACTTCAGAAAAGCAAATTGGTCAACATTCACCACTGAACTGAATAAATGCATTCGGTGGATTGCCCCCAAGAACAACAATTACAAGCGTTTCGTAGGTGCAGTTATGATGGCGGCTAAGAAGAGTATGCCTAGAGGCCATAGAATAGAACACACTCCTGGTTGGAATGTTGAGACTGATGCACTCTATAACGAATATCTGCAGAGTGGTGATGAAGACATAGCTGATGAACTTCTTTCCAGCATGGATACTATCCGGAGAGAACAGTGGATTGAAACAGTGGAGAGTATCGACCTAACTCATTCAGTACAAGAGCTTGGAGCTCCTCAGAAAACTTGGAGGAAGTACACCTTTGGTGAAGCAACAGTCTGAAGTTACTCCGGATGAAGTAGCATTTCACATCGTCACAACTTCCCAAATTCCATCAGATAAGAAACGTACCAAATATACACAGAGCCAGCACCAAACTCTGAAATCAAGAACGCCACCCACATCAAGTTATTCACGACCGTTTACAGTGCAAAACATCAATGCTGCTCTCAAAGACGTTAAACCAAATAAAGCTCCAGGTTTTGATGGCATTCATCCAGAATGTCTCATTCATGTAGGGAAGAATACAAGAAGTTGGCTGGCAAGGTTTTATACCGACCTTCTACAGAATGGACAACTCCCGGCAGAATTCAAACGAACAAACGTGATTTCCATCTTGAAACCAGGTAAGCCTGCCAATGACCCGAGCAGTTATAATAGATCAATTGCCCTTCTTAGTTGTTATAAGCTTTTTGAGAGGCTAATCTATAACAGAATCACCGCAACAATTTTTCAGCATATTCCAGTTGATCAAGCCGGATTCAGGCCTAATCACAGCTGCTGCGATCAAGTGTTTTCACTGACATCCCACACTGAAGCAGGCTTCCAGAAACAACTCAAGACCTCAGCCGCATTCATTGATCTTACAGCAGCATTTGACACAGTCTGGAGGGAAGGATTAATTTACAAACTTCTCCGAATTGTACCCTGCAGGACCATCGTGCAGGTTATAAGTAATATGCTCAATGACAGAAGATTTCGAGTGTGTATGAGAAACAGTATGAGTACAGAAAGGAAGCTCGAAAATGGATTACCTCAAGGATCAATACTGTCTCCCCTACTGTTCAATTTGTATATCTCCGACCTTCCAGAAACACCATCACGAAAATTCTGTTATGCTGATGATATAACACTAGCCACTCAACATCGAGACCTTAGAAGTGCTACAAAGAGACCTGATTTCACATGAAACGTGCTTCCAGAAATGGCGACTGAATCCTAACCCTAACAAAACAGAAGTGTCGAGTTTTCACCTGAATAATCACCAAGCTGGCATTAAACTTCACATACGTTTTTTTTTTTTTGTCATCGTGAACTTCGGCACAGCTGGTATCCAAACTATTTGGGCATTACACTTGATCGCACACTATCTTACAAACAACATCTTATGAATCTCTCCAAAAAGCTCAAAACACGTAATAATATCCTTCAGAAATTGTGTGGCTCAAGTTGGGGTTCCTCAGCAAAGACTTTAAGATCTGCTTTGGCACTAGTTTTCTCGTGTGCTGAGTACTGTGCACCAGTTTGGCTGAATAGCCCATATACAAGACTCATTGATACTCAACTGAATGATAGCATGCGGTTAATATCTGGTACTATCCAGTCCACACCCATTTATTGGCTCCCAATTCTATCAGGTATTATGCCGCCTGATTTAAGATCAAATCCTCTCATTCGAGAGTACAAGAAGATAGAAATGAACCCTCAACTGCCTGTTTTGGATGATATTCCTGTTCTCAAGAAAACGAGGCTCAAGTTACGTCATCCATCTTTGCGTGATGCTGTCACATTGGCTGATGGGAATTTTCGCCCTTAAGAAGAATGGAGAAGTCGCTGGAAAGCTGCCACAGACAGTTCCTTACACAACATCTTTTCTGGTGAACATCTTTCTGGCGGACATCATCTACCGCGTAAGCTTTGGTCCACTCTGAATCGGGTGAGAACAAATCATGGACGATGCAGGGATGCCCTTTATAAGTGGAAATATATTTCATCACGAGAGTGCGACTGTTGTGCTTCTCGGCAGAAGATCCCCCATATTGCAAGTGAATGCATACGACGTTCCTACACAGGTAGCCCGAGTGACCTTCTGGAACCTGCTATTTGTTTTACGTCGCACCGAACAGATGTCTTATGGCGACGAAGGGATAGGAAAGGCCTAGGAGTGTGAAGGAAGCGGCGGTGGCGTTAATTAAGGTACATCCCCAGCATTTGCCTGGTATGAAAATGGGGAAACCACGGAAAACCATTTTCAGGGCTGCCGACAGTGGGGTACGAACCCACTATCTCCCGGATGCAAGCTCACAGCCGCCCGCCTCTAACCGCACGACCAACTCACCCGGTCTTTT
Source organism: Anabrus simplex (assembly GCF_040414725.1). NCBI lineage: Eukaryota > Metazoa > Arthropoda > Insecta > Orthoptera > Tettigoniidae > Anabrus > Anabrus simplex. The sequence goes on along the minus strand of NC_090267.1, from coordinate 370,674,193 downwards.
TGGAACCAACAGAGGAAGCAATACAGTGGATCACCCAACTGGACATTCTGCTAAAACTAAATCTTGCTCCCAAGAAACATGTTTCTTGTCTGTGTATATCTGTAAATATTATGTTCTTGTATATATATGTATCTAACTTGTTGCCATACGCCAATAATAATAATAATAATAATAATAATAATAATAATAATAATAATAATAATAATAATAATAATAATAATAATAATAATAATAATAATAATCTGAATGTTTATACGCAGCTGAGACAATAGCCACGAAGGGACTCTCAGATTTGGAAAAGAAAGAAAGGAGGTTCCTTAGAAAGATTATTGGACCCATAAAATCATCAGACAAGTTTACGATTCGCATGAGACCAAACCGAGAACTATACCAACAATTTGAAAACATCACCACCACAATGAAAAAGAGGAGATTGACGTTCTACAGACATATTAAAAAGATGATATCGGAGAGACGCGCCAACAGGATCCTCACCTTCCAGGAGAACAGGAAGACAAATCGCATGGGTAGAAGAAGTCCACCGAGATTTAGAAAAATGTGGGATCACGGCAGAAGATATAACAAACAGAAAAATCTTCAGGCAGAGAGTTGCGGAGGTGAAGGACCTAGCTGATGAGAAAACGAGGAAGAATTAAGTATTCTCAGCAGAAGAACGAGCACGAGCAAGCCAACGGATGAAGGAATACTGGCGAAAGAGGAAGGAGAAATAACTTGAGAAAGCAATGGAAGTTGCGTAATCGCAGCCCATAGATGGCTGAAACGATACGAATAATAATAATACAAGCATAATGTGCAAAAGTATACAATGAACATATAAATTAAAATAGAGAAATAATTAAACCGGAATGTCTAGCTTCGACAACCAGTCCACTGCACTTTCACAACATCCCCAACATTTTCATCATATATCGGCACCTGTCGTGGCCTGTACTGTAATGGTTGAGTTTTGGCCACTCATGTCGAGGAAGATCCAAACCTGGCACTTTCTTCATTGGGTCTTTAATCAGAAAGGCGTTGGTGGGTGGACATCGTTACCATCGCTATCTCCATTCTGCTGTTACACTGAGTTTTTCATGGGAGTGTAGGGAGCGTGCACGGTACTACTAACAGAGCGTTCTGGCGGAGTTCCGACCATTAATACGGTGAGAGTGCGTTCCGCTGAAGTGATGACTTGCGTCATAGTTACGGAAAAATTATCGTTGCATCTTGTCGTCAAGATATGAAGTAGTGTTATGGAAGCTGTAATACAATATGGGTTTGAGTACATACACTTCCAAAACAGTCGCAAGTCAACAGTGAATAAAGCACAGATACTAGTTGACAGTAGCCATGTGTTACAAGTTGAAGAAAAACGAACTGTTTCCAGTTGTACACTTACTGGATTCGTCATAAGGCAGACGAGTGTTAGCAAAAGACCGTACAAGGTTACAATTGAGGTAACTGCGGTAGCTCATTATTGTTAAACATACAGTATTATACTGTATTTTACAATGTAATTTTATGTGATTCAGTGAAGTCTGTAATACTTCGAATTTCTATTACAGCTTGACAATCAACGAAACTGTGTTGAATCAAACTGTGACTGTGTGGCTGGTGCCGGAGGGCGCTGTAAGCACGTATGTGCCATTAGACAGTACTGCAAATCTGATTCAGGATTTAGTAAGACAAATTTGCCGCAAGAATGGGGGAAACCAAATTTGAAAACAGCTGGTATGTAATATTATCGTTGTTAATTATGTAATAAATTTAAGTGCTCATAATATGATTAATGCAGTGTAGATTTTATATCTTCTAGGGTCCGTAAAATATGCTGGTATGTAATATTATCGTTGTTAATTATGTAATAAATTTAAGTGCTCATAATATGATTAATGCAGTGTAGATTTTATATCTTCTAGGGTCCGTAAAATATGCGAAAGGGAAGAAGGCTGAAGATCTATTTCCCAAGAAGAGGGCGAGAACTGACAATGTTGCTGTTATTACCATCGATGAAGAAGGAAAAACAGATCTAGAAAATTCGCCTTGGACTGAAATGATTAGAGCGGAGATGAAAACAGAGTCTGAATCGGTAGCTAAAAGTTTGTGTGAAAAGTTGTGCAACAATAACATCAATATTGGCATAAGAACAAAATTTAATAAACTCATGAACGAGCTGCTTCAACTTCAAGACGATTCCACAGTGTTCACTTCTGGAGAGTTTGTTTTAAGTGACGATTTTTATACTTCCCATATTACAGTAACAGAAAAAATAGTTGATATAGCATTTAAAACTCAGTTTCCAAGTAAAGGTGATGAATGGTTGGAGGTGCGGGCACTACGCATTTCCGCTTCAAGTCGAGCCCATCGGGCCTGCAGGACGCGAAACCCTCATGAATTATCAGAAATATTACTTGAGGAAACTCCCGTGTCTCATAGAAATCTTATTTATGGCAAGGTTACTGAGGGCATTGCCCTGAAAGAGTACTCCTCTTTAGCAGGATTGGAATGTGTAACCTCGGGGGTAGTAATACACTGTAAACAACCCTGACTTTGTGCTACACCAGACGGGTTGGTTCTAGGAAAGGATGGACATATTTCCAAGGTTCTAGAAATTAAGTGTCTGATTCCGTGCAATAATAGACCAATAATTGAACCTCCTGACACTATAAACGTTAAATACTTGCACAGAGACTCAGGTGGTAATTTGAGACTGAAAAATAGCCATATCTATTACAGTACAGTCAGTGTCAGATACTGTTATATTGTACAGGACTTCAGGAGCTGGATTTTTATATATATATATTCACCTCTGGGTTTTGCTATTGTCCCTGTGAAGTATGATTATTCCTTTCTTGAAACATCCATTCCATTGTTGGAAAGGTTTTATTTTGTCCACTTCATTTCTTTATTGCAGCAGAAGATGAAAGCCTAAGATCAGTAAATGATTGTTGAATTAGCAGTACATCAAACGTGAAGAATTAAAGTCAAACAGAGTTATTATATGCTCTTTTTATGAAATAGTGAATTATGACTACAATGTACAAGCGTTAATCTCCTGTAAATCACGTCTTATCTGTCAGCAAGTTTCTGCTGTAGACATACTACCATGTTGAAAATAATATGCATACTTTTTAAATATTACTTAGGTTCCAAAAAAGTACTGTAGATATAAAAATACATTTAAACCTGATATTATTGTTACAGGCAAAATTAATAACAACTGTAACTACCTCATATCTATGAATCTGTGAAAACTCAAATTTCGCTAGTGAGATTTCCGGTGTGCTTTTGACAAGCTATTGACAGGCAGCATCCAGTAAGCAAATGAACAGGAATTCGGTTGGAATAAGTAGATAACACATCATGTTGCTAACCGAAGTTCTGATAAGATAGATTTATACGAGTGGATTATGTGCAGGGGTTATAGTTCTACGTTCTTTATAATTGGTGGCAAGAAATTTGCTAGCACAGGCTACGTAAACAATGTCGCTGATATACGGAAACAGATCTTTAGGAATATTTTTCAAGATTTTGAACATTTTTACCGTCTGTATGCATCTTTCAACATAAATTCGCACACTTGCTACACTCTGAGTTTGTAACACTTCATCTTCTGTAAATCTCCCATTGTGAAGAAAAGGCGGCATAACAAGTAAAGAATGAGGTGACTGTGTTTTAATGCCTGGGAATCCTTTATCGGCTAATATAACGTCCCCTTCACTCAAAAGATTTAGGAAGCCTGAATTGTTAACAATAAAAGTATCAGTAGTTCTTCCACCATAACAAGGGGAAACAAAAACAATAGTTCCGTTTGGGGCCCACAACTAATAAAAATTTAAATGTATAACATGACTTGTACGAAGAATACATGTAACATCTCTCATCTATTCTTGCTGGCGTTTCTGATTTCATTTCTGTGCAATCTTTTATAACTTGTGCGTCAGGATAAAATGTTTTAAAAGCGCGAGGCAAGGTATTTTGCACGGATAGTTTGCTACGCCAGAAAATAAAATTAGAAGTGCGTTTCTTGATTACTCCGAGAGCAGTAAAAAATATTCGCGCAGCAGTAGTCCGATGTACACCAAATATGACTGCCAAGGCAGCAAAGGTTATACCCAATTTCATTTTCATTAAAAAGAGTAAACAAACATTGTTATTACTTATATTTATAGACACTTTAGAAACAAAGAAAGTAAAAAAAATAATGTTTTAAATGAAACACTTGTTAAATCATTCAACTGTGCCTCATTTTGAATGCTCTGGTATCCGTGAAATCCTCTGCATATGTCCACGGGGGGGGGGGGGGGGGGGGGGGGGTTGGGACCACAACTTTCATCCACCTTCTCCGAAATACTTGGAGGTACTGTGCTTGAGTTGCACTGTGTGCCTACATCATTTCCAGTAAAAACACAAGTGAATTCGAAAGTCGTTGCTTCAATCTGAAATGCTGCTTGCACCGACTTATGTAGTTTCTCACACTCATTTCTCACAATAAATTCATGAGTTTCCTGATTAGAAGACGTATGTATATTTGAGCATTTCATTCGTTTACTCGCTCTTTCAAACCGGGATACATCACATTCTCTTTTCGGTTTCTTCTTATAGCTCTCATGAAACACAGATGGTATATATGATGGATGATTTTCAATATTACTTGGCTTTCCTCCAACAAAATGTTCACTGCAAATGACGGAACATTTGGTGAGTTCCCATGTAGTTCCATCTGCATTGAAATGCAGGAACACATTTATTATTATTATTATTATTATTATTATTATTATTATTATTATTATTGTTGTTGTTGTTGTTTGTTTAGTCATCAGCCCGAAGGCTGGTTGGATCCTCAACAGTTCCGCCATGAGCTGTCATAGATGGCCTAGGCATCACTGAAGAGGCGTACTAGGGAAATGAGGAGTGAGGTAGTTTCCCGTTGCTTTCCTCACCGAGCCAGAAGTTGCTATTACATATCAGTCTGCCAAGCCCACTGAAATGGATGCACCAACCGACCCTATGAGCAACGTTTTCACACCATTCATAGCAGGGACTGGCTGCGTAAGGAATGGCATTACTATCATCGCTCATACCTCAGTCACTTTCATTTTGTCAAAGCCAAGGATGAGACTGAGACAGATCAATGAAAGTAACAAAATTGCTCTAGCCCATACCAGAAGACACAGTGCACTGTAAACACTAGGTCCCGCCAGCAAAGGCATTTATTATTATTATTATTATATTATTATTATTATATTATTATTATTATTATTATTATTATTATTATTATTATTATTATAAATATTCGGCGTAGTCAAGACACGTGCACATGGAAGGACATGAGTGTAAACATACGAACCTGCTGCAATGCATACTTGAAATGAAATGTACCATTTCAAAGTGTACTTAAATGAACGTGTTCTTGACTTGGCATACTTGGTATGTTTGAAATGTGCGATATGAAATGTGTGATTTAAGTCGCAAATGAAATAAGCTATGGTACTGTACTTGCTTGATTCTTCCCACAGCCGAAATCTATTTCCTGCGTCTGTCCGATTCCCATGGACGACTAGGAAATGTGTGAAATGTAATTTCTTTTCCATGCGTGTTTCTTTGTGTGTTGTGGCAGTTCACTGCACAACAGTTTCTATTTGATTTAGGCATTCTGATATACTACCACCACCACCACCACCACCACCACCACCACAATTTCACACCCACAGTTACACAGCCTGAACTAACCGCTCAAGACAAGATCACCGAAACGTTACCGATTTCTTCCGCGAGAGGCGCTGAGAGCGGCCGTACACGCTCCCTGTAGATCAGTCTAGAGGGATTCCGGGATTTTAAGCTCATCACAGGCGGATCTCGTAAGTCATTGAACAAGAGTGAGTTCCTGTTTGTTAAGGTCTTCTTTCTACTTTCACTGTTTTCTCCTCAGATCTGGAGGAGCAATGTTTTCTAAAACAGGCAGCCACTGAGTAGGAGTGGACCTCCCTTAACCAGTAAAAACTCTCATGGTTTCATTGAGCTGTACGTCAATCCTGCTCGAATGTACGCTGCTTTCCCACACAGGAGCGCAGTACTCATCAGCCGAGTATGCTAGAGATAGTGCAGCAGTGCGAAAAGTGTTTGCATCTGCAGCCCAGTTGCTGCCCGCTTGTTTATGCAGCAGATTTACTCTTGTACTCAGCTTCTTTGACAGATTCAGGCAATGCTGTTTGAATGACAAGGATTGATCCAGTGTGTCACCCAGATATTTTGGGAAGAAGTTGTGGGAGACTTCTGTTCCGTTAAAAACCACATGTAGCTTCCGATTAGCTTCTATGTTATGCAAGTGGAATGCTGTTATGTCCATTTTACCAGGATTTGGCTGGAGTCTCCAGTCTCTAGGTCTTCTGTAAGTACAACCTCACAGTGTGCCAAATCCGTACTCTAAGTAATTAAAGCTAGATCGTCTGCAAACTGTATCTTCTTTGAAGTTGTTCTTGGCAGGTCATGGATGTGAAGATTGAATAGAATGGGAGATAATACTGACCCTCGAGGTAAACCATTATTTAGCGATCTCCACCTGCTTCTTTCACCGTTCAGAAATACAGCAAGCGGGTGGTTGGATAACATGTTGTTTAGTAAGCATGCTAGCTTCTGACAAGGGATGACGAACAAAACTGAGCAACTGTCCCTCACTCCAGACCGTGTCATAGGCCGATGTAAGGTCGACAAAAGCTGCAGCAGACTTCAGTCTTTTCTGGAATACTGTTTCAATCTCTGTTGTCAGTGTTAACACCTGATCACAACAACTGCGATTCTTTCTGAAACCCCCTTGTTCGACTGGGATGACTCTATTGCTTCCTGGATACGGTTAAGTATCATTCTTTCGAGCATCTTGTAGAATACGTTAAGGAGTGAAAATGGTCGATAATGTGACGCATCAGTTCCTTCCTTTCCTGGTTTCAAGACTGCAATTACTTTGGCTTGTTTTAACAACTTTGGTACTTTACCAGTTCGTAGAATTTCACTGAAGAAGTTGACTATCCAATGTTTTGTTCCAGGGCCTATGGCCTTCAGAAACTCAAGACAGATTTCATCCAGACCAGCAGCTTTATTTATCTTGGATAGAGCCTTGTCCAGTTTTCTTCAGTACTAAAGTCATAGGAATACTCCGGATGCGATGTCAACTGTGATCTTCTCGTTCTTAGTTGCTTCTTCACTCTCCTTGCGTCTACCTCATCCATCTTCGCTCTAGAGATTTGTGTCAGTCTGGAGGCAATGGTTTTGGGTTTATTGGCAAACTTCTGCGTTTCGTGGTAGGGTCACTACCAAGTTTTCTTATGAGGTTCCAGGCTTTATGACTAGAGTGTGTCAAGTCCATCTCTGCTGTAGTTCTGTGCCACTTCTCTCTCCTAGATTTATTTAGAACCCTTAGCAACTCATCAGCTGTCGTTTTATTAGGAGAGTTCCGATATTCGGCGTAGAGCTGATTACATTCTTCTGACCATCCTGGTATATACGTCTTACGATATCCCCGGGAATGAACTTCCTAGCATTAGCCTTTATGGCGTTGACAAATCTACTGTAATTTTTAGGAACTGGTGGTATCCACTGTACAGTGTTATCAAGCCTTTTTGCAAATTGATCGCACTTTGCTAGTCGAAAATTCCAACGGGGTTGTGGAACTGAAAAGACAAGAGGGATCTCAGTGCTATAGTGAATAATAAAGGGTCTGTTTTGACTGTGAGAAAAGGAACTGATGACCTTTCGTTTACCATGTGTTCATTCTCAGGAGTTGACTGAAACACTATGCACAGGTCAAGAGAATAATCCTTTTGCCATCTGCCAGAACGGAAAATGCCCGGAAGTTTAGCATTGTGGACGAGTTGTAGGAAGTTTGCTTCAATCCAGCTATTTAGGTTGGACCCATTATCATCTTCGAATTCGTATCCCCATGCTGGCCTGTGGCTAATGAAATCTCCGACGTACAAAACATGGTGATCAAAAACTTTAAATGAAGGGCTAGATCAATTGACTCCAGGTAGTTTATAGACGTTCACAACAGTAATGCCTGAGATCTCCACTGCCAGGACAAAGATATCTGTTGAGCTGTCTTCATAAACAACTTTAAAATCAGCTAACTGGGATCTGATGTAAGTTGCAATCACATAACGTTCATCACTGATTGCCCCAGCAAGATTGTAACCAACTTATTTTTTTCTCTTCTGAAGAGATCTTCACTGTCACTGGTGTTTTTCCTGTAGTGCTATCAAATCCACGGCGTTCTCCAGCATAAGACAAGACAAATACTAACTCTTTGGTGGTGATATTGATTCGATATTTAAGTGACAAATGCGGAGACTGGTATCAAGTCTGATCGACATGTGTTCTGGTTGGTCCTGGAAAGGACTGTTAGTGGACATACTGTAGTACTTGGATTGTTGCTGTGTAGCAAGAATCAGCCGGTGCACCACCGTTGCCCAGGGAACGCCCGAATGCCTTATCTAGCAGTCTTCGGGGAGGCTCCTTCCGTGTTATGCTCTATTGCATTTACTCACTTGAATTGAATAAAAATGATAGCAATGCGACGGAAATTCATTCATAAAATATTACACGAAAACATATTAGGAATTCAATACTAATGATATTACGCGAAGATAATCATAAATCGAACATTGCTGATAGTGTTTCCTTGTAGGTTACCGAAGGGTAATAAACATAAAAACTGCCCACTTTCTTGAGATATTTCTCTTGCGATCCTCTTGTGCGCTGCCGTTTTATTAATTTGATTGTTGTACTCTACGGAGTCCATTGAATATAGGCAGGGATGTGCCTCATACTTAGCAATGAATACACACACTAGGCCTACATCCCTCGGTCATAAAGACGAAGCCATTTTTGTGGTTTTGATTCCCAGCAATCCCACAATGCCTAGCGGCCGCGCACTGACCGTTAATACTCGAATTCCATTGATCAATTCTGTCAAAGACTTGTCAATTCTTCGATCGATTAGAAAATGTTCCAATTCACTTTCAAGATTTTTGAAGACTTCCAGACTTTTCAAGTATTGCAAGCGAATTGAGAAGTAAACTTCTGAGCTACTGATAATTCTTCCAAAGTCTAAATTTGATCGTGTACAACAGGCTTTACTATATGTGCACGTATTTACTTCAGTAACTTAGCATGCATGACACACGTAAAACATCAACAGTTTGAGAGGCCACTACAATGTTTCCCATACCCATCGTTTGGATTTAGGTAGAACTAGTAACACATCTCACATGAGGTCTAAAGTGCGGAGTAACTATTTTGCATGCACAGAATAAGAAACATATTAGGGGCAACATTTAAAGTTTATGCGCAGAGAGGGATATAGAACCCAAATACTTCAGGGAACCTTCTTTTTCTTCTTCTTCTCCTCCTTCCTGACCTCTTCCCATTTACTTGAAGCAGGAAATGTGAATGAATTAATCCCAGTTTTGTGGCGGTATGCCTATCCTGACGCCAAACCTATATGGAGGGATGTATTCACTACTGTGTGCTTCTGTAGTGTTTGGTAGTGTAATGGTGTGTGTAAATGAAAAGGCCTATATTAAGTCAAACACAAACACCCAGTCCCCAAAACAGATTAATTAACCAGAAGCGGCTACAATACTCGACCCAGCCAGGAATCGAATTCAGGGTCCTCTGAATCGATGGCTGCGACGCTGACCATTTAGGCAAGGAGTCGGACTCAGAGCAACACTGGACTGTTTTATTATTATTATTATTATTATTATTATTATTATTATTATTATTATTCGAAAGAGTTTGACCTCTTCTAGAGATGACACTTTCTGACAAATCCTTGTCCAAGAATTCGCACGTTTCAAGTCCTCTTATTGTCCGCGCAGAACGAGAAAGGGATTGACGTTGAAGAGAGCGAGATGTTCCGTGTTGCCACATCGTATTACTCAACGAAGGCCTCTTTGCGGCAAAGTGAATATCGTACGTTAAACACGTATTATAAACAATGCAAGCAGGTATTTAAAGTAAAATATAAAAATAAGTATATGTAATGCATAATTAAGATTAGTATTTGCGGCAAGAACAAATATGAATTAGTGTTAAATGTAATTCCCGTACGATAGTTGCCCATTTACAATGATCATGCTTGTCTTTTCCTAGTTTAACTACGGTGTTTTTGCTTACTCTGACCGCTGCTGCAGTTCTATCTAACAGAAATGAGAGGACCATTATTAACTTACTCCCGTTGAAAGTACTGTACTCTCGTACATAACAAATAACGTCCCGAGTTTGCCCCTTTATAGAAATGCCTTTGCCGAAACGTTTCCTCTCTTCACTTTCCGCCATTGGATTAAAATTAAAAGGTGCTAGGCATATAATATACAGAAACAATATTTAAAAACTAACTGAACAAAAAAAACTACACTATTATTATACACACGCACACGTCTTTAGGGAACTATTTATGAATAACAATACAAGTATACACGCAAATACAAACACAAAGTAACCTTTACAGTTAACCCTTGTCTAGTCGCGCGAAAATTAGTACATTACTAGTCGCGCACGGAGGTAACCTCCGGGGTTAAAAATGCGCGTCATTTTCGTCCTTTGAGATGTTGTTTTGGCATGTTCGTTTGCAGTATTCTTCGGTATAATTGAAAGAAATCCTTTTAAGTATTTGTAGATTATATTTACACAGTTAGTTCGATATAAAAGCAGAATACTGTAGACCTTAACTATGTCGAATGATCTTATGATATTAAATTCGTGAGACTCGCCATTACCTACGACGATCACATCATATGAAATATGAAATAATATTTTTCTAAAATAAGTTTAGAAGAACAAAACAACAAGGTCATTGACCTCCAAAATAAAAAATGTGCTAAAATATAAGGTAATTTAATCGCACACGGAGGAAAAGTCCAGGCGATGTCACTCGTCAAAACAATGATCCCACACTCGCACACAGGATTCACGATCGAGCCGAAATGCTGACAGGGCGAGTCCACATGAACAAGGAGAAAGGTATAGCAATGGGGAGACCCACAGTACAACTGGGAAGTTTAGTACCGTGCAAAATGTAATCGGCTCGGAGGAAATCTCCGTGAGCGACTAATTAAGGGTTAAGAAACTGACAGCACAAAGAACACTGCTGGGGAAAGCTCTTTCTCGCCGCACTGATACGAATTCGGCAACATTGTCTTAAGCTTTCCCCTACCTTTATTTCGCTGACTCGCGCTTTTCTGTTGTAAGTCGAATGTGATTGGTCAAATTACGGGTTGTAAAGACAACCTGCAAACGCGTTCTTCCCACTCCATCCGCATTAGAACTGGAGAACACGCGTTGAAGCAACTGTCAATCCCATTCTAGTTCCGCGCGGAAAATAGTTGCTGGGATCTTTGCCCGTGCGGAAAGTGAACAACTGGTGAAGTTACAGTACATGCCGAGCTGTACTCACGCTGTTGTGGTAAGAGCGTGGTACTGCTTAATGTACGTTCACACTAAGATGTTTTCGTAGACTTTGTTAATAAACAAAATAGAGTGTTAACTTTTCGGCTTTGTTTATAAACAAAATATTTTTTAACTTTTGTGAATGAAATTTTCAATAACTTTTCGTGTTTTCGCTAACATTTGGGGTCGCACATGCGCAAAGAATCAACTGGAGTATGCAAATGCTTCACACACTTTAGGCTCAATAAATAAAATTGTTTGTTTTGATACTATAGGTATAGGCAAATACATAAGTGAAGTGTAGTAGTCACCAGCTGACCAGCTAGCCTGTCATTAATGGAGATGGAGTTCCGACAATTTATGTCATTTTTTTTAAATTTCAGACCCAGTTACTGTCAACAAGAATTGAAAGTCATGTTGGGACAATCTCAGAAAATTTTGAAATTATGTGAGTCGCATAAGCAGTTCGTAAGTTTCTGCCCTGCAATACCAGACGTGAATTAAAAGCTGTAACGTAAGTATTCTCTCCAAACTTAATTCTAACGCCTTTCCAATATTTTCCTTTGACATCCTTTGCGTCAGTTATTTTGCCAAATTGTAGCCACGAGATAATGAAAGCTGCGGCTGTATTTTCTTCTTCCTGGCGATATGTATTGTAACCTCAAAAATAGCTTTTTGGTGTGGAAAGAATGTTGAGTTTGTTGACAAAAGTTAATTAACTATGTTGAGAAATGTTCCCATTTAACATTGTTCAATTAATTTCGTCTGTCTATGTCTAGCTGGGTGCAGCCCTTGTAAGGCAGACCCTCCGATAAGGGTGGGCGGCATCTGCCATGAGTAGGTAACTGTGTGTTATTGTGGTGGAGGATAGTGTTATGTATTAACATTGTTGATTAACTCTGGGTTGGACTAGGCTTTAAACGGAACACACTGCCTGAGTGTCAACCAGCAATACACTCCAACACGATGTCTTCCGAATTGCATGTAGTCACGGTGATGCAAGCAGATAGGCTGCCCCTGTCTCCCCGCGGGAGATTGTACGGCCCCTCTAGCACGGCCACAGAACCCTTTTTTGCTAGTTGCTTTACGTCGCACCGACACAGATAGGTACCCCACAGAACCCAGCAACGGTCAGTAACGTATGGAATCATGGGGGTACTTTTCACATTAGATATCATAGATTACTTTAGAAAATCAACCGTTACTTCTATCCGAAATCTATAAATTGAAGAGGGCTGGAAGAAGAGGGAAAAGATACCAAAGCAGGAAGATGAGACCTCCACTTAAAGACACACCGGTGTTTATCACATATACAGGGTGTTTTTAAGGTTATAACTGATAACTGCAACTGTTTGATTTCGTGGTGAATTAATGAAATATCGTTAGCTCTATACATACATACCCGTTTGAGATATTCGTTAAGATACTGACGAACTAATTTCAGAAGTAATGTCATTAAATCATTACTAAATGTAAAATATTTCCTACGAATTTTTCGCATATTACTATCAAAACAAGGAACACTATATCTTAATTTTCATGAAACACAGATCGCAAATAAACAGAGTCACCGGTCAGTAAAGAGAATGCACATTCCTGAAACAACACAATAATAAACACACGGTTTTAAATCATTTATTTAAACGATAAATTCCGAATTAAATCACATCAGATCTAATTTAAAATCACATGTTCAGAGACAGCTGATCACTATTTACCTACACCAGCGCTGCGTAGTGTAGGGACATATCAACCAGCAGAAGTCGTCACACTATGTATTTCTATTCGTCTATAGGTGATAGCCATGCACCACCAGAAAGTTTACAAAATGTCGGAGCTTCTGATTCGTGCCTGTCTAAAATTGTTTCATCATGGCCTCTGTTGAATAGAATTCCTGATTTTCCTCTTTCTTGTAGTTGTCTTGTCCAGCAAAATGTAGCTGTCAGGTCAAATTTCAATCGTAAATATTCAATTAGGAATGTTTCCACAAAAAAAGAGGGTTATATATTTATTTGTTGGCAGCGTTGATGCACACGAAGTAACAGTTTTGAGAAAGGGATATGTTGATAGTGAAGTTTACTTTGTCTTTCTAGGAAATGAACATGCACCGGAGGTAGAAAAAGCACAAATGTTCGAAAGATGGTGAAAAAATATTTTCGAGTTTGTCCCAGAATCTTCCTTATAAACTCGCATGATCGGATTCGCCCTGCAGAATCGAAATACTATAGTTAGATACGGATAGTGTCAAAATGGTGTTAACTATGGACATAAAATGAAGAGCAGTATTTAAGATGTTCGCATGAGAGTAAAAATACCATAACCGAACAATTTTGCAACTGAGGTACTTGTCGGTAAATGAAGTTAGGTGACTGATATCATTACTTCACGAGTTCGGCACACATGAAAAACACATGCTGAAAATGGCAATTGTTGGTACTGTACGCTACTACTTACCATTATTGTAGATCAGTTTGTCTAGAAAACGAAACAGTGGCCTATTACGGGACTTTTGTTATGGTACCGCGCCAATATTTCCTATTCTTGCAAAATAGGTAAATGATCGGATCCACGCCACCTGCTCGGAATCACCTCATGTTACAATAACCTAAAGATACATTACATTTTCACAAGGAGCATTCCAAAAGCACCCGACAGGTTCTTCTTCTTCTTCTTCTTCTTCTTCTTCTTTATTCTGGGACTCCCCCAATTTCTTCGGACCAACACTACTGTCCACCAAAATATTATGTGTACTCGAGTTTGGAGATTATTTATGAAATAACCAACAGTTCACACAAAATCCAATAACACCATTTTCCTCGTTTCGTTCCACGTTAGGTCATGCAGGTTCCGAACTTTTAATTTTTATTTTAATCGCAGGTAGAACGCTAAAAGTGCCTGTTTGCAAAAGTGTTCCAACAATGCATCAATTTTAAGACAATGGTTCTTAAAAACCTGCCATCTGATCAAATCCAAATTTTTACACAATATACACTGGGATGTGTTATATATTGTTTATACATTTCAGAATGTAATGTTTTCATGAATAAAAGCTATCAATTTTTGTAAGGTAACTTTTTCTTGGCTCGGGGTGGTTGGAAAACTGTATTCTAAGTTACGTTTTGATCTTTATATATCCAATGGTTATGCTGTATGACTGTAAAATACGTAAATTAATTCACTTTTTTAATACCAGTTTGTACTTTTAGTGGGTAGAATGATATGGATCTGTAGCTGGCCGGTGCAGCTGTATATGGTGTTAATATTTGGGTTCGATCAGATGACAACTTTCTGAGAAACTATGTATTTTTAAAGTTGACGCAAGGTTGAAACATTTTAAAAAATTGGCACTATTTGTATTCCTGCGATAAACAAATATTAAAATATAAATTAACAATTCGAAACTTACATGACCTAACGTGAAATGAAACGATGAAAACGATGATGCAATTGGATTTTCTGTAGGTCTATAGGTATTTCATAAACAACCTCCAAACTCGAACAACATATTTTGGTCTACAGTGTGTACTTAATGTTGCTATTGATGCTTTCACGGCCCGTAATTATAGACATGATACTGTATAGGCTTTTGGGCTTATGCCGTGTCAAGAAAATAAGGTGAAATTCTTTACGTTTCGCAGAGAACTGTGCTCTGCGTCATCAGAAGAAAATCTCAACTGTCCACGAGAAAGGCTTCTTAAACAATAACTTTTGAAAATTAGAACGTTATAATAGAAGTAGAAATGGTACGTGCATTCGTCACCAGATGGGTCCCAGGACGTGGCACAGCGCTAGCGTACGAACCGGAAGCTGACCGAACCATCAGAATCAGTCTAAGAGGTTCACATAACATGTGTACGTAACATATGACATTGGCAGGTGTATGACATTGACACAAGTCTGGAATTAAACATCTGGCGATGAGGAACGTACGAATTTGGAAAAACACCGAGACGAAATAACAATAGTGAAGGGACAGGGAAGGGAACTACTTACGTAAATCCTTAATGGCTGGCAACCACGTACCGGTATTACTTAATTGATAGCTTGATAAATTACAAATAACACTATCATGAGCTGGAAAGACTCCACATTTCACGCGTGCTTAAACATGTTACCGAATTCTGAAACGCTGAACCGATTATGTATAGCATGAACTTTAAAGACAGCGTAACGACTTTGGAGGTCAATAGTAATATTTTTAAAGTTTTTTTACACTTGTCTTTACGTCGCACCGACAAATTAATTAAGGTACAGCCCCAGCATTTGCCTGGTGCGAAAATGGGAAACTATGAAAAAGTGTCTTCAGGGCTGCCGACAGTGGGGTTCGAACCCACTATCTCCAGAATGCAAGCTCAAGGCTGCGCGCCCCTAACCGCACAGCCAACTCGCTCGGTGATAATTAGAGACCGGATTTTTAGGCAGTTATTGGTTAGAATGCAAACTTCCTGCAATGAGTAACAATGCACAATGGTCCCACAGCTGCTGCCACTCGGCTACGAAGATGGACCTACAGACTCCCCTTGGGATTTCTGCAGAAAGTGTTTTCAAATATAGCCATCAAATATTCCTTGTGTGCGAACAAGCTACTTGGAAGGTCGTGAGGATGTTTCAATTACTCATGTTCTGATATCGATGATTTATGAATAGAAATGAAAGTATATATTAGCCGATTAAAATGGGGATCTAGCAAGAGTACCGACTTCTGGTTGCTTGACTAAAAAGAGCTACGAGGAAGTCTATTAAGTTAATGTAATGTAATGAACTCAGCACTATGAAACATTTGCCAAAGCAATTACCTTATGAAACTCACATTATGTACACTACATTTGCAAGCAATTCCTCGAACGTGAGTTTTGCATAAACATTAGGTGTACAGCCCATGAAAACCCCTAGAATTTATGTTACTCTATATTATGGAAGAGTGGGCTAGTCGACACTTCATAATAACTAAATTAGTTTGCATTCTAACCTCTTCCTGCCAACAAATTCGAAGCCTAATGATTACAATGTTCGCAAAAGAAAGACAATTATCTTACCATTTATGCAGACAGGAACTTCACGTATCTTGCTGATGAAACTTAGCATCTTTTCTCTTTCCTAGCTGGCTTCGCAGCACGGGTCATGTAGCTGTAAGTTTGCGTTCGGCAACCGTCGGCACTCTTTAAGACGGTTTTGTTTTTCTGTGGTTTCCCATGTTCACACCAGGCAAATGGCTGATCTGTACCTTAATCAAGGCCTTGGCTGCGACTTTCCCACGGCTGCTGCCACTCGGCTACGAAGATGGACCTACAGACTCTCCTTGGGATTTCTGCAGAAAGTGCTTTCAAATATAGCCACCAAATATTCCTTGTGTGGGAACAGGCTACGTGGAAGATCGTGAGGATTTTTCAGTTACTCATGTTCTGATATCGATGATTTATGAATAGAAATGAAATAAATAATATTTGCTTTACGTCCCACTAACTACTTTTTAAGGTCTTCGGAGACGCCGAGGTGCCGGAATTTGGTCCCGCAGGAGTTCTTTAACGTGCCAGTAAATCTACCGACACGGGGCTGTCGTATTTGAGCACCTTCAAATACCACCGGACTGAGCCAGGATCGAACCTGCCAAGTTAGGGTTAGAAGGCCAGCACCTTAACCGTCTGAGCCACTCAGCCCGGCGAATAGAAATGAAAGTATACATTAGCTTAATAAATGGGGACTTAGCAAGAGTACCGACTTCTGCTTGCTTGACTAAAAAGAGCTACGAGGAAGTCTATTAAGTTAATGTAATGTAATGAACTCAGCACTATGAAACATTTGCCAAAGCAATTACCTCATGAAACTCATATTATGTACACTACATTTGCAAGCAATTCATACAGGGTGTCATATACGAGCTATTTAAAACAATACCCGCTGATCTTTTGATGGAACTGAGTACTGTATTGATCTGCAGAATAAGACACGAACTTTGCAATGCATTTCAAAGGCTGTTGATATTTTCTTTATGCCACGAACTTGGAAGTTCCTTAGCAAAACTCTGATGTGGCCAATTTCTAGAACCACCCTCCAAATAATTCCTGGGTTAACCTTTAAAAGCGCAGTCCTGCATATGCACAAAGGAGAATTTACTTGCTTGCTATACATTCTGTTATACAGTTCAGTATTGCTACAACAAAATTAAATCCAGAAAATGTTATTTTCGACTGTTTTACCACCTGATTGATAAAGCAGTGATAAACGCTTGAATTTTGTAATGAAAAGGAATTTTTTCATTGATCTTGCACAAACCCCGCATCAGACAAGAAAGCGGAATTCCAGGCGAGGGAGACCAAGTTTAGATATCACTGAGAAAAGAAGAACGAAGTTACGAGAATCATCAATCCCTCCAACTACCAAACGATAAGATTTCAGCGACCACTGAGCACTGTAGAATGAAAAACGCACAATGTGCAAATTGTCCTTATGTACGGAGGACACTATTACATGAGAGAAATATAACGTGAACCTCTGTCTGAACAGAGAAAAACAATGTTCAAGGCGTTTCATGCTAGTTAGCTGGAGTGAACTGTAAACTTTAAACAGTGAAGGTAAAATCAATACTAAACTATTCATCCCAGAACATTCAAGAGCATGGACATTTCCTAATACCGAAGAGTGGTAGTAACCCCTCTCGCTAATTGTACTGCTTTGCATATATGTAACGTATTAAAAAACTCGTCATGTTTTGACTTTGACATTTTTAAAGAAATATTTAAATGATGATTATGCATTACTTTTGGAATGAAAAACGTTGCAAGAAAGAATGAACTGTGCGTTTAAGCGTTACCAAGTAGACTATTCGCGAAAAACTCGCGAGTCCTCCATGCAATGCCATATTTTGATTACTGTGATGTATTCAATGATGTTAGGTCAGAATTGTCCCTAAGGATGCAGCGCGCTCAAAATGCATGTGCGAGTTACGTATATAATTTAAGAAAATATGACTATGTGTCGTCATCTTTCCTAGAACTAGAATGGTCGCGACTTCATGTTCGTCGTAACCATCATACTTTGTCTCTACTCTACCGAGTTCTTACTACATCTACATAATTTAAGAAAAGGCTAGGAAAACAACAGATAGGGAATCCGAGTACACCCATCGCACTACATCACTGTTCCAACTTAACAGTTTAAACAATAAATAACTTCATTTTTACATTGATGTACGCAATAGCAAACATTTTCCCAAAAGGAAACCATAATTTAATTTCATCGATTGCAAATGTCAAAAACATTAAAGCTCTTTAGCCGCCAGTGTCTTGGAAAGGTGTAGCAATCCAACTGATGAACCTAATGCTACAGTGAGGCGAAACGCTGGTAATTTGACGAATGAAAAGGCCTAAAGAGATAACGACTTTTAAATATAAAATGCCAGATTATCTGTAATTAAAGGTTTCGTAGTATCTATTAATGCAGAAGTTCTCTCTCAGCCGGTTGTTCAAAAAACAGAAGCAGGCAGTCCGGACGTGCTACTGGTATGTATTTGCCTCTTTTGCTCACGGTTGAGAGTTCGAAAACCATCTCAATTACTCGACATTTAAGTATGTTTGAAACACTCGCGTCATTAGATTTACTGGGGTATTTAAGAACATAAAATAAACATTTAAAAACCCGACACGTTGGGGCCTAAGACCAGTAGTAAAGGGATGCTCATCGGAACCAACAGAACAATTTTCTTCTTGAAATTGTTGAAAAATTAATGTCAAATCTATATTAATATTCTTTGAACTAGACTCGATTGTCAACTCAAGGGGAGGAAAAACCAGGAGTACTTAAAAAAACTGTTAATCATATACCGGTACACGGTAATCTCTCAATATTCTAACATGAAAAAACATCCTAGGATTTGATCACACTCATTTCCAACTACACCCATCGCAAGGGATATCATTAGTCCCAACTTAAGAGTTTAAACAATAAAGAACTTCATTTTTATATGTATACATATAATGTCAAAACAGAGTGTAAGAAACATTTCTAACGAATATCCTGACAATGAGCATTTCATTCTTTTTATATTATCTATGACCTTGTCTACAGCTCAGTCTGAGAAAATAAGGAACGAAAGAAGGAATACTATTTTAATACCACTCTGTAAGATATGAATGGAAAAAAAGGAGATGATGATGCTGATGATGATGCTTGTTGTTTAAAGGGACCTAACATCTAGGTCATCGGCTCCTAATGGAACGAAATGACATGACAAATTAAAAACCCAAAATTCTCCACTGACCACAATTCAAAACGTGAGGACGATGGATGGATGGATGGATGGATGGATGGATGGATGGATGGATGGATGGATGGATGGATGGATGGATGGATGGATGGGTGGATGGATGGATGGATGGATGGACGGATGGACGGACGGACGGATATGAATTTAAAACGATCAGTGGAACCGACCCACAGTGCCTCACATGCACAGAAGCTGGCGTAATACAATAATATTACTGACCAAGGGACCGCTTCTATAGCACAATACTGAATCGATGATGCTTGTAGTCGAAAGGAGTCCAAAATCGAAGTCATCGGCCCCTCATAATGGTACTTATCGCTAAAAAAGTAGAACCATGGTATTTTGTTATGTTGCAGTACTAATCAAGGGTAGCGTAGACTCGCGGTATTCCACACATTATGGTACTACTCACAGGCAATGACATTCGCACATGTATTACCGACCCACTGCGTTTCGCACATTTCGGCGCCATTGACAGGCAACGCAAACGTATGGTGTTCATCACCTAAGTGTACTAACCACAGGGACTCGAACTATACCGAGGTGTTTCTCATAAAGTGGGAGCTAATCATAGGCAAGCCTGAACCATGGGTTCCATCATCCCATGGTGTCGCTCATATAGTGCTACAAATCACAAACCTATTTGGTACCCAACATAGTGGTACTACGCGCAAGGAAAAGTGACCCATGAATGTTCCCCGCGTGGTGGTACTAATCACAAGAAATTTCATGGTTCTAATATAATCATCCCTTGGCCGCCCCTTTTAGTCGCCTCCTACGACAGGCAGGGGATACCGTGGGTGTATTCTTCGTATGCGTCCTCCACCCACAGGGGGTAAAAAAAAAAGGAGATAACAGTAACAGGGTCATTAACCGTCTTTCCCACACCTTCTAGGCCACATCTTAAATTCAGGTTATATGAACATTATGTATACCGGTAATTGAGATATTTTTCAATACCTATATACACAGCTTACAAAGTTAATGGAGATCACCAAAACACGAAAATCCGGATGTAGATCTCAGTATTTCTTTGGTAGTTGCACCGCCAAGTATTACCAAAGAATGCTCAATGAGGCTACATTTGTCTGCGTGAGTGCAATGACTTTGAACTATACCGCACTCCCACCTGTCCCCCAGCGGAGTCCTTTAAAGGCTTCCAGAGCCTCTGACGTCCATATTACAGTACCTCACATCCTGCGAGATAATCTCGATATACCTTATAATCATTCATTCCCTTCACCTGACCGGTAGCAACCAATCTTTCGAGTCACATCGACCGCTAATCGTGATAGCTTAATGCTACTCATTCAGATCTAATGTGGGTGTAACGTTAACAAATTCATGTTTATTTAGTTGTTTTAACCGTTATTATCTAGTTATACATTTCCATTATAGAATTACTAGTGCTCCGTCAGCGAGATGTTCAAACATCGTCTCTTGCACCTACGTTGTATTCACTTAACCTGTACAGACGCTCTAATTCACATGCCCGCACCACCTTCACCGATTTTTTGGTACACCTACATCTAACAAGAGGTGGTAGCAGTGATTATTGCTTATCAGAAGGGGGAAAACAGAAGAGCACCGACCATTCCAAGAATGAAGGTGTCGGCAAAAGAAACAGAAGGGCCACGAAGGAAGTGAAAATGAAATGACTCCTTAGACCTCATAAAACCTTATAAAAATCGGGGTCGGAAGAGAAGAGCTGATCAAGGATGATCGGATAAGAAAGATGAAAGTGAGGAGCCTGGCACAAGTAGATGGAAGCAATGTCGGAGTCATCTATGGAAACCGTGGTCACCAACCCACATTCTAAGGTTGAGAGCCCCTCGTCTCCCTTCAGTCGGCTCTTACCCCAGGCAGGGAATACCGTGGATGTACCACCCCCACCAGCAATTTCTCTCCCCAGTGAGAGATGGCAAGTTTTCGCTCCTTACTATTGAAATGTGCGTGCACTTGAGAACGCCCATAGTTAATATACCGGTAGCTTAAACGCGAGGCAGAAATACAGTATCTGGTGCAGTTTGCAGTTAGCGGGGTCAAATGATTGCTTGTTGAAGCAAGATAAAGAAGAAAGATGACAATAAGAGAGGTAAGATACGATGATAAACATTGTTTAGCAACTTCTTGTGCTGTTTCCTCACAGATTGTTGGTGACAATCATGGAGTAAGTTTTCCTAGTTTGCAACGTGGATGTCGAACCAATGTCGGAGGTTCCAGGATAATCAAGTAAGTTAATGATAGATTAAAATTCACTATTTCCCAGGCAAACTTTATTGTACGTAGCGAAAGATAGGTGGATTCCGGATGTGATATGAATAAACTGGATAAAGATTGCTAGAAATACCATACAACACGGTAGGCACCAAATCCATAATACATTATTCCATAACTGACTTAGAATTCAGGATACCGAACGAGTGGCAGTGCGATTAGGATCGAGCAGCTGTGAGCTTGCATTCGGGAGATAGTGGATTCGAATCCAACTGTAGGCAGTCCTGAATATGGTTTTACGTGGTTTCCCATTTTAGCACCAGGCAAATGGTAGGGCTCTACCTTAATTGCACGGTCGCTTCCTTCCCACTCCATCCTTTCCTATTCCATCGTCGTCATAAGATCTATCTGCGTCAATGCGACGTAAAGCAAACTGTAATATATACCGGTATATATAAATCAGTATATCTGTTATGAAGGTTCAGACATTTATAATTTATTTATTTATTTATTTATTTATTTATTTCTTCATCATTCTTCGTTATGCCCTTTCAAAGAGCGAGTTTGAACGTGTTCGTTGGCCTCATGATTTTCTCCTTATCTTCCCAAAACCTCTTCATGAATGCACTGTGTTGCATCTTGCGTTCTGTGGATCATTTCCTACCAGTTTTCTTTTTAGGTTTCTCCACGAATTTGTGTTTGGCTACTATTGTACGAAATGCTCCACGATCTTCTATGATGTCACCATTTCTCGGAGGTCCGCCTTAGTTTCTTCTATCCAGTTTATTTTGACCTTCTTTGAGTTGATTACTTTTATATAATCTTTTGGTGAGCCTGTCGCTGCCCATTCTATAGATATGGCCATAGTATTTCAGGCGTCTCTTGCATACGGCATCAGTGAACCTGTCAGGTAATGAGTAGATCTCCGCTGTTTTCCTCCAAATCCACTTTGCATTATCTCTCGATGGACCATAAATTTTCCTGAAAATGTTCCTTTCCTGCATTCAAATTTCTATAATTTTAGAGTGACCTCCATGAGATACGGTTTCTGAGCCGTATACAGCTTCCGGCAAACAGCTGTCTTGTAGTGTCGTAATTTTGCATTACGCGATATGACTCTTTTGTTGTAGTAATTCCACGTTAGTCTGTACACCCTACTACTGTCCAGTCCCGATGGTAGTATGATTCCTTTAAGGTATCTGAAGGAGGACACCTGTGAAATTGTGCTGTTTTCCATCTCTAGCGGAGTGTTTTTTGCTAGGTTGATGCAGATTTTCCATGGACTGATTTTGTCGTGCGATATCTGAAGGCCTGCCTTTGATGCTTTATTTATTTATTTATTTATTTATTATTTATTTATTTATTTAGGCATGGCCTTTAGTTCCGAGGGTGTCCGAGGACATGTTCGGCTCGCCTGATGCAGGTCTTTCTATTTTACTCCCATGGGCGACCTGCACGTCCGCGTGTGAAATAATAATAATAATAATAATAATAATAATAATAATAATAATAATAATAATAATAATAAATATCTAAAACAATACTTTATGAACCGAAACCAAGATGGGTTATTCTGTGTCTTGGCAAGCTAAGTTTGAGCCAGATTGTTAAATAAAACAACGTTGTATGCCCTCACTCCATATGAACAGTGTGGCATACAATCTACTGATTAGAAATTATACTCCACTACCTTTCCTACTCTGGCAGTCAATATTCTGAAGGTGAACCTTTTTTTTTTCTTTCAAACAACGGGACTCCAACCGGCTAAACACGGTGTCAGACCATTACAGACTTGATGCCTTAACGATCATGACCACCAGGCGGGTTAAAGTTGGGAGAAATGTGTGATGTGCAGCGTTCTGACACTGTGCATACTCTCATGCCTTTACCGCGTTCAGTCCGC
Source organism: Anabrus simplex (assembly GCF_040414725.1). Classification (NCBI taxonomy): domain Eukaryota; kingdom Metazoa; phylum Arthropoda; class Insecta; order Orthoptera; family Tettigoniidae; genus Anabrus; species Anabrus simplex. Next base: position 370,650,365 of record NC_090267.1, on the reverse strand, counting down.
AAGTCTCTATGAATTAACAACGCGCTACAATTCTCTGCTTGCACCTATCTCTGCGGCCTCGTTTAACTCTATATTAAATGATTAAAAATCAAGTCTAGCCATCGTCGCCCTGGGCTCCCTCTGCATCTCTTACACTTCACGTCCGAGGCCATTAGTTTCCCCTACGTCTCCTATTCTCCTCCACTCGTTTCACATGACCGAAACCGACATAGGATCTGTACGTACAGTTTCATCCATAGAGTTCATTCTTAACTTAGCCTTCATTTCGAGTACCCTCCTGCCAATGCCCCCACCTGTTTGTACCAGCAATCATTCTCGCTACTTTCATGTCTGATACTTCCAACTAAGAATATGATACCTTGAATCCAGTCAATCCCGTAGAGCAAAGCCGGTCTGAAAACAGACCGATGTAAAGAAAGTTTCGTCCGGGAGCTGATTTCTTTCGTACAGAATTGCGCTGACCGCAAACAAGAGCTAACTGCATTAGCTTTGCAGTACCTTGATTCAAATTCACTTACAATAAAACCCTGCAACTTTCCCTCTTCTGATTTTTATGAAACAGTAATTATACGTGCACTGAGGCAAAAGTAACATATCAACTTATTACTACGCACGCATCGTTACCAAGTGCCATAAAAATCAAAAGCGGAAATGTCGCGGGATTCCCCTGTCAGTATACTACCACCCCGGGAGGATATACATCCTAAGTACTTGAAATGGTCCAACAATTCCATTTTCGTACCCCCTACTTGACATTCGATCCTTTTATGTTTCGTCCTTAGTAGCATCACTTTATTCTTGGAAATGCTAACTTTCACATCACACTCGCTGCACCTCTTTTTAAGCTTTCATCATAGTCTGAATTACGACCAAGTCGTCGGAACAGGCCAAACTGCCGACTACATTTCCACTCAAAGAATTCCTTTTCGTTATTTTATACCTTTCAGTAAATGATCCATATAGGCATCTCACTGCAGCCCGATTGTTAATCTAAATTCATTTCATTTTCTGTAATATATCTGGCCTTGGATGAATGCACATATTCGGTAGGGAAGGGTGACATAAATGCGTTGTATCCTCTCCTGAGGCAAGCTGGCTACCCCTGGCTGTTGTAACTGGTCCTTGATACAGTATACTGGATAATTGCACTGAGACGGAATTAACGTCCGACTAGATCCCACACATGCTCTATCGAGGACAGATCTGGGGATCTTGCTGGCCACCTAAGTACCTCAACATCACGCAGACAGTTCATAGAGACATGAGGCCTGTGTGGACGAGCATTGTCTCGTTGAGAAAAATGGCACCAAGATACTGTCGCATAAGAGGTAACCCACGAGGACGCAGGATGTCCGTGACGGTCAGAGTTCCCTCAATTATTATCAACCGTGACCTGAAGTCATACCCGATGGCTCCCCACACCATGACGCCAGGAGTAACACCGTTGTGCCTCTCCAAAATATTGGAAGAATGGGACCTCTCCCCAGGTCACCGCCATACTCACAGACGATGGTCATCCGGAGTAGTGCAGAACCGCGATTCATTGCTGAACACAATGTGACGTCAATCATCAGCAGTCCATGCTTCCTGGTCACGGCACCACTCCAAACGCAGCCGTTTGTGTTTTGGTGTTAACGGCAACCTACGCATGGGGCGGTATTTCCCTAGTACGGCTGCTGCTAGTCTCCGACCAATGGTGCGGGATGAAACAGAATACTGCAGGGAGTCAATTACTTGTTCTCGAATGACAGGCACAGATGTCAAGGAGTCACATGTGCTCGGTGCTCAATACGGCGGTCTTCCCTTGTGATGGTCAGACGTTGTCCACCGGAACCTTGACGACGAGTACGCCTGATTTCACGTTCCCATGCAATCCAATATCAGGCCACTGTCATATACGAATGCTCCACAAATCTGGATATTACACGATTCGACCAGCCGACCAAATGGTAAATGAAATGAAATGGCGTGTGGCCTCCGGAGAGGCCTGGTGCAGGTCTTTTGATTCGACACCCGTAGGCGTCCTTTGCGTCGTGATGAGGATGAAATGATGATGAAGATGGCACATACACCCAGAATCCGAGCCAGAGGAATTAACCAAGTATGGTTAAAATTCCCAACCCTGGTGGGAATCAAACCCGGGACCCCTGTGACCAAAGGTCAGCACGCCAACCGTTTAGCCATAGAGCCGGATGGCCAAATGGTGACCCAGAGTGAGGCCTCCTTCAAACTCTGTCACGTGGTGATAACGCTGTCTCACACGAGTACGCGGCATCTCCGTGTCCTTATCAGTCATCACAACCAAGCCAGTAACAACACTATACACGAACAACAATAAACCACTCTAGTGGCCATTCCATCTGCCACAGAGAATTGCAACTCTAAATCATTTGCATACCCACCAATGGTGCATACGCATACGACGTTACATTGACATCCGATCATTTCTTCTGGGTGCTTCATTTTTTTGTCGGGCAGTGTATAATTACAGAGGATTTAGAGACTGATTTTTTATATATTCAATATACACTAGGACAGGGCAAGTTGGCCGTGCGGATAGAGGCGCGCGGCTGTGAGCTTGCATTCGGGTGATAGTGGGTTCGAGTCCCGCTGTCGGCAGCCCTGAAGATGGTTTTCCGTGGTTTCCCACTTTCACACCAGGCAAATGCTAGGACTGTACCTTAATTAAGGCCACGGCCGCTTCCTTCCAACTCCTAGGCCTTTCCTATCCCATCGTCGCCATAAGACCTATCTGTGTCGGTGCGACGTAAAAGCCCCTAGCAAATATATATAATAGGATAAATTGATATTTTCATATATATTATCTGCTTAATGTCATGCGAAAATAAGAAGTGTATCTTCAAAACATATTTGCTATTAAAGCTTGGTAGTTATACAAATGTTGCAAAGTCTCTTTCTGAATATTGTCTTATGCATAGTCGTCGAGTACATTACCCTAAAGGCAAGCATGCCAACATTATAAAGTTCAAGGGGTCATGTGCACAAATAATACCATCTCCCATATAGACATGTGGGAAATGTCATCTTGCTAATGTAATTTAGCAGACCAGGCAGAGGCAAGAGAATTCCTCCTAGAGCTCAACAGAGTCTGCGGCTGAGGGTTTTGCGAATAGAAAAATTTAACTTTTCCTTGTATTTCTACCTCGATGACAGTATAAACGGACATTGAAATTTTATTTCAATTTACGAACTTTAATCGACACTACGGTGGCAGTTTCGACATGTTTTCGGAAACTCTTCGTTCGGCACCGACTAAAATCTGCTCTGTTCAATAATCTGCACATCAAAACAGCTATGTGAATGAGTTCGAATTTGGCAGGGAAGAAGTGAGTGTTATTTGAGATGTGCCAGTTTGTTTATATTTTCTTTCCATGATCCTTTGGATAAGTACAGCTCACAGTATACTAACGAGTGGATTCATTCCTAATTAAGCAATGTCATGGTGGTTACTGCCTCTCATATGCTAACGTCGGCGAAAGCCTGTGTTAGTGCGACGTTAAACCACTAGCAAAATATAAAATATGATCCAGTAATACTACTGACTAGACCATCACGAGGGCCGATGACCTAGATGTTCGGCCCCTTTAAACAACAAGCATCATCAGACCATCACGGCGCCAATACGTGCTGTAACACACTTCAAACACGATAAGTACACGGGGCTGTTGACGAAGATATCCTAAACCCTTCTATGACATAATAACTGAACATTTCAGTTTGGTAGCTGTGTACCAGTTTCGCTGATCAGCTCTTGACAAAGAATATAATAAAAATGATAGCTACAAAGATCACTCGTTATCCGAGTACAGTTAAGTCAATGAATACTGAGGAAGTAATTTCTCTGCCTTCCCCTATCTGAAAATCACCAACCTTTGATGTAAGAAAAGACATTGATCTCTTCACCGACAGGATTTAATCGCGACCAGCCAGTTTCTGGTTACTAGTAGTTTCACGTTACAAAAATAATATACTCGCAAGTGTTCGATTTAGAATGATGAATATCGTGGGAATGTACGCGTGATATTTGATCACTCTTCTCGGAAACTAATATAATACGCTGCTGAGTGAGAACTTATAGCATGTGCAGCCTTGCGCTAATAAACTGCATGATGTTCCCACAGGAAAGGATGGGACCTAGGTGTTATAACAATGCTGTGTATCGTGTACGAAGTAGGTGTTCAAATGTGAAACCCAGAAAGCATTTTTCTTCTTGGAAATCAGTCACCGGGCGAGTTGGCCACGCTGTTAGAGGCGTGCGGCTGTGACCTTGCATCCGGGAGATAGTGGGGTTCGAATCCCATTGTCGGCAGCCCTGAAAATGGTTTTCCGTGGTTTCTCATTTTCACACCAGGCAAATGCTGGGGTTGTACCTTAATTAAGGCCACAACCGCTTCCTTCCAACTCCTACGCCTTTCCTATCCCATCGTTGCCATAAGACCTATCTGTGTCGGTGCGATGTTAAGCCACTAGCAAAAAAGAAAGAAAAAAGAAATCAGTGTCACTTACAAACCCAAAACAGTAAGCTCCAATAATGTTATTTATGAATGTGATTCGATAAAAAAAAGATGATCAGAGGATAGAAGATGTTTTAATAACCCAATACAATAAAATATGTATGGAGGTATCCGGCTGAGAGTTATCTACATAATTTCATCGATTGTGGAGAAAAAGCTGTTTTTCGGCATTGCATCGCGGAACCACGATTGAAGAAAGCAGCAAATGGAGGAACTCCATACAAATTGCTCCATACTTGAATTCTGTTGCCAATTAATGGTAGCATAGTCGTGTAATTATTTAAATGATGGATATAAACATGTTTTAAAAAACAAATGAGTAGTTTTATGGGACAGCCTAAGTCGTGCTAACAGTTATGGAACCTTCAGTTTCACGTGGAATCCGAAGCACAGGCACGTGACTCAATTTCAAAATCCCACACGCACTGGTCGGGATTCAAACCACGATCTCCTTGGGTGGAGGTCAGTGATTATGCCACACGGTTATCACGCCCCGATAATATCTAAAGCCGAACATATTTGAAAATAATAAACAGAGACCGTGGTCTAGTTAGTTCATAAAATCCACAAATTATGACTGTGTAGATAAGCAATCTATATTCTGCAGAGGAGTCTACTTCAGTTACCAACAGTGAGGAACTTATAGTACAGATCACAACAGCAATAATAATAATAATAATAATAATAATAATAATAATAATAATAATAATAATAATAATAATAATAATAATAATAATAATAATAGCCTAATAATTGTTTTGCCTCAGTTACCATGTGCAGGCATTTTGCTCTACCAAATGAAAAAGAAAAATATCGCTGTGCTGGGCGATCTATGGCCGAATTTTAATGTATTTTATCGGATACAGAGATCTTTTACATGCTGACACCGTATGGTATAGAGTGCCGAATGAACTTCAACAATCTGACTACCTCTGTTAGGTTTGATCCGCGATAATGGGGTCTGGAGGCCGCCATACTACCACTAATTAAGAGAGGGATCAGGTGGCTGATAAGAATACTTCCTTAAGTGCGTTGATTGTAACTCAGAAATAATATATAACGATTATTTGCAACTGCTTAAAGTCTGTGCTATGTAGAAAGTAGTAAACTCCTTCCGAGATTTTAAGACTGCTGATAAAATCGCAAGGAAAAAAATTAAAAAATGTGAAGCAATGCAAAAAAACTCCAGGTCACTACAACAAAATGGCTAGAAACTCTTAAATCACATGAATTTAAATCCATTCCATTAACAAATAACGAAATTCAATCCATTAAAGACAGTTCTACAGAAGTCTGGTAGCCAATTTGAAATGAGACTGCTGACAACAGAGTCATTACACGGATGACTAAATTCTGACAATTTAGAGAAAGATGTCTATGATAATCTAAATAATCACTTAAAATAACATGTTGTATCCGTCTGAATGACCAGGCTCAGATGCAGTAAAATAACGAAAGCTTACGGACAGTACATGAAGACAAAAATAAAGAGAACAAACCAGACGGTCTCTCCTCCAACAATGTTGCTATATTCACAGAAGAGAGTGAACAGGCTTCCAGCTCAATGGATGAAATTGTGAACTCTCTAGTGAAACACGGAGCACACCCACACTCCAGCAGTTTGATCCATTACAACATCGAATACTAGGTTGCCATCTGGAAGGTTTTCAGCAGATGACCCCAACTCAGAGAAAAGAAAAATAACAAGACTGCAATCCATGTGGAAAATACTGGAATGTTAGGCGAGTGCCGGTAGTTCATATTGTGACAAGGAAGGCTGTAAGTGCGAGACCGGGTCAATAATGCTGCCGAGCGGCAACAATGCGAGCCGGCCAGCAGCGAGAAAGCGAAACAATAGCGCCAGCGAACTGTTTAGGCTCGCAAAAAGTTGCAGGCTGATTGACAATTGTGAAGGGGCCTAGAATGATCTGGAAATGGAAACTACGAAAAATCTTCCGTGTCCTATATAAAATGCACAACTGTGAGAGTCAGTTTCCAGCAAACTCAATCGCGAGTCCGTGACGAGTGTCTCAGCGAAGTGCGAGTATCTCACACGGCTAGTGGTGAAGTAAACTGTCCTGGATCGACTGCACTATGGAGGCCGTGCTGAAGAACACACGTTGAACGTACCACCGCATCGTGTTTGGTTGAGGTCGTGAATAAAAACTGTGACGAGTGGAAAACTTAAAAAGCGAGTAACTTGTAAACCGTGGTTCGATGCATTTAGTGGATAGTAAAACACGCTACCTCTCTATGTAGCAATTTTTCGTTTTAAGGACCCTGCTGATGATGACGATGATGATGATTATGATGATTGTTGTTTAAAGGGTAATGACAATTTAAAATTCTAAAATTCATCCAATGACCGTAATTCAAAACAAGATGATGAATGAATGGATGAATATGAATGTAAAATAATCAGCGGATCCAACTCACAATATTAAAAGTTTTTAAAAAAATCCAAAATCAATCCACTGAAGAGAATTTAAAAAGACGACGATGAACAATGATTATGAACTTAAAACAATCAGTAGATCCGACCCGCAACGCCCGGGGGCGGGGGATTAAGTTAGTTAAGTTAGTTCCCAGAAACTAACTTAAAGCAATGGTATATATTGACCAAGGGGCTGCTTCCAAAGCAGAGTCCTGAATCGATGATGCTTGTTGTCTAAAGGGGTCCCAAAATCCAGGTCAACAGCCCCTCATAATGGTACTTATCGCTAGTAAAATACAACCATGGCACTTCTTATGTAGCGGTTCTAATCACAAGTAACGTAGACTCATGGTGTTAAACACACTGTGGTACTACTCACAGGTAACACAGACCTATGGTGTTTCTCAGATAATGGTGCCACTCATAAGCAACGCAAACCCAGTGTGTTCCTCACATAGTGGTACTAATCACAGGGACTCGTACTATCCCATGGTGTTCCTTACATAGTGTGTACTAATCACAGGCAATGCAGACCCAGAGCGTCGCTCATATAGTGGTACTAATCACAGGCAACGCCCCGACCCGTGCTGTTCCTCGAAACGCAGACCCATAATGTCCAAAACCAGATGCTCAAAACGCCCCAGTGAGGATAGTCTTTTTTTCTCCGTGGGTTGTTCCAACCGAATTTGGACAGAGGGGAGTCTACGTCATAGTGACGGATACTACAGATGGGTACTATAAACTAATAGTGATCCACCTACATAGTGGTACTAATCGCAAGAAAGGTCGACTCATGGTGTTCCACGCATGATGCTACTAATCACAGGTAATCTCAGGGTTCTAACGTAATCATCCCTTGGTCGCCCCTTTTAATCGCCTCTTACGATAGGCACGGGATACCGTAGGTATAGTCTTCGTCTGCGTACCCCACTCATAGGGGTTTTTTAAGGACCCCGACAACCCGCCACAACTAGTGTCAGAAGTGGGATTAAATAGGTAGCGTGTTTAGTACAACATTTCTAGAATAACTGGTAAGACTGTGTCTGGCTTCTAGACCCTCTTAGGTAAGCTCAGCTCTGTGAACTGTATAAAACTGATCCGGATGAACTTAAAACTAGTCACGATGGACTAAAGAACAGAACTTAAAGCCGAGTTGAACGAACTTAACGGAGTACAGTACAAATCAGAGGAGGAAGTGCACGCTCTTGAAGTAAGATTAGAAAGTGACATTATGCACGATATACAGTGAAATGGTAGAAAAAGAGCTTGAAGGCAATGCTTCAGATCCAGTCCTGTTTCCGAGTCTTGCTTGAAATAAGTGATCTACACGGAAGGGTCACGCCACTAGAGCTCAGATCGGGACTACCAGTGGCGACAGCGGTACCAGTGTCGCGAAAGTGAAAACCCCGCGTTTCGACCGAAGCACATCATGAATTAAATTCCAGATCCACTTCAAAACCATGCCCAACCATAATGGGTGGACGACGGAGAAGAGGATCGTACAACTCATCATTAGGCTGCAGAGGTGCTACCGAGTGTCCAGCCGGGCGCAGTGTGCGACGAGATCGTAAGGGCGTTCGAGCGAGGCAACACTGATCACCATCTGGCAGCCAAATACCGAATCCAGCTTAAGATGGGGCAGCACTGAGGCGAATCACTGCAGGAATCCGCCGCGGAGGTAAAACAGCTGGCACACAGCGCATTAGGTGGCTTACCAACGGACCATATACATGGAAAGGCTGCCAATACATTCGTCGATGGACTTCGTGACGCCGAGATCCACCAACACCTGATGCTCGGTGAAGAAGACTGCCTTAAGGATACCTTCGCCATCGCCCTGAGGATGGATGCGGCGAAAGACAGTAATTTCGATATCACCGACGCTCACTGACATCGGGACGCAAAGGCTCCAGAAGATTCATCAGCTGGCAATGCGGTGAGCGCAATACGCAGCCCCGTTCAGGGAAACGAGTAGGAACTGACAAAAGGAAGAGGCAATTCGGAGCCGTCATAATTATCCCCCGCTTCATAATGAACGTGGGGACGACGACAGCTTGATTGCGAATGGGTGGTTCGGAGACAGGTCGCAATAGAGAAAGGGGAGGCAGTCTCCATCGCTAAACTGGACATGGTCAAGGAGCAGACTAAGAGGGAGCCGAACCGCCCTTGCGTGGACGACTTCGGGAGACACCACACCTGCTTACACCAGGGACCTACTGGACTTGGCGTTGGGATGGAGAAGTCTATAGGTCAGGAGATATCACAGATGAGGTTGACCCTCTCCGCGCTTCCGAAGCAACCGTTGCCGTAGGACGAGGTGTGCTATTATTAGGTCATGAAGTTACGCTCCGACGCCCCGGAACGCTACCCAACGAAGAAGTGATACCGGCTTGTAGTGATGTGGTGATGGTGATGGCACGACTGGAGGTGCCTCTCGAGGAGGATAGTAGAGTAGTGGAATCCGGACTGAACTGCCGAACGTGGACTTCACCTGACCAGAACGCTCGTGCCGGTACGTAGCTACGTAATCAGTGGGACCGAGCTTAGAACGAGTGAACCGCTCTACTGCATGGTACTAGCAGGCGACAAGAGTACACAGGCATCTGAAACTAGGAAGGCGGACGGTACGCTCCTGAGGGTGATAGCTGATGCGCCGGAAGTCCCGAGGAGCTCCAGAAGATGATCGCGGATTCTTCGGACATTTTCACAATAACGGGAGCGGAAGTGCCGACAGGGTGTTCCATCACATTAGCACCGGCGACACGACCCTTATCCATCAATCACCACTTCTAGTTAAGAAGTCGGCAGGAAATTGACAGACGCTGAGCGACATGAAGCAGCGTGGGGTGATCGAAGATGCCTACAGTCTATAATCATCCCCTGCAGTGATGGTAAAGAAGAACGGCGAGTTCGAATTCTGCGTCGATTATCGGAAGCTGAATGACGACATGAAGGATTGCTTTCCGTTACCCTGAACAGACACTACCTTGGACAACCGATCCAATGCCCAGTGGTTCTCAACTCTGGACGCGGATGTCAGGATATAGGCAGCAGGCGCTGCACCCGGAGGACAAGGTGAAGACGGCGTTATCTACCGACCATAGTCGCCGCGGTTCAAAATTACGCACTTCGGACTATGTAACTCACCTGCGACTTTCGAGTGGCTGACGGAGTCGTGCTGAGAAAACTCACACACGACGCCTGCCTGGTAGACCTAGAAGAAATGATTGTGGTAAGAAGCATATTCCAGGAGAACCTGGTCACACTGTGTCATCGGAGTAAAAGCCACCGAACCGAAGAATCTGGAAGCCGTTAACGACTGGTCTGTGCCAAAAGACACGCGGCAATTAATGAGTTTTCTCGCCCTCTACACCTACTACCCAAGGTTCATTACCGGCTTCGCCAATATCTCGAAGCCACTCACGCAGCTCACAGAGGAGAAGCATTTCCTGTTGCCAGAGGGAGAAACCGCATTCGGCCAACTCAAGGAGTCGCTGTGCTCAGCACCTACCTCGACGTATCCCAAGCCTGGAGAGAAGTTCGTTGTCAATACCGAAGCCAGTAATGACGGGGTTGGTGGAGTGCTGCCACAGATCCAGAGCAGACAAGAAAAGATGTCAGCATTCTACAGCAAGACATTCTCCAGGAACTACTGCGTGACCTACCGTGAACTCACAGCCATCGGGAAGACGCTGGAGCCCTTCCATACAAAGCTGCACGATCAGCAGCTCCATCAACGCACTGACCATTCTGCTCGATGTGGCTCTTAATTTAAAATCTAGAGGGACAGAATGCTCGGTGGGTGCAACGCTTACAGGAATATGACTTCACCACCGAACACCGACAGGGAAGGAAGCACTGCAACGCAGATGCCCTATTCAGGGTACCGTGCCCTGAGAACTGCATCCACTGTCAAAAGGTTGAGAGGTAGGCCGGTGGACGTCCAAGCCGTGAGAGCTATGGCAGTGGAAGGCTGGAATTGCGCTGGAGCAGCTTGCGGACGACGACGATGGGCAGATTCTGCAGGAAGTCCAGACGGGGCAGCGACCAGCAAGGAAGGACATCGTCAAGCGTAGCACAACATACAGTACCAGACATATTGGGCTCAGCGGAATTCCCTCAAAGTCAACGACGGTCTGTTGGCGCGTATACGGCAGTCGCCCGACACATACACTTCGATAATATCATCCGGATCCTTTTCACGTCTTCTTACGAAGCGACAGTGCCAGAGCTTGACTCTGCAGTGATGAAGTTGACAAGTACGTTCCGACGCTGAGGCAGTGTGCACTATCGACATCAGAACACGTAACTAGATACTGCCAGGTACACCACACGGTACGTCATAGTTTCAACATCGTGTGTTCAACACCGTCATATCTGATCTACATGAACGCCTGCAGTCATTCAACAAACCACTTCTTTTATTTCGCTAATGACCTTCGTTGATGAGTGGCTTAAGTCTCTCTTAACGCTGCATATAATCCTACCTGTTTCCTCCATCGCCTTCCCCAAGTTGAATCAGTCTGTTCTTGTCAATATACTGAAACGGAAATGCCCTGCGAGCATTCACGTTCATTCATTTCTTGACAGGAACTCACTAACACCCGGCTATATGCTTTCAAAACGAGCGCCGAACGCGCAGGTATTGTGGGAGACAACATGCAAGCTCGCGCCGCTCCAGAGTACCAGCCAAGGCCAAGTGACGTCACACCGAAAGTTCTCTCCTGTTCCATGACACTTCATCACGAACGGAATGTAATATCATAATTTCGAGGACGTCACCTTGTAGGCCTGAACAATAAATGCTGCTAACCGAAATTTCACGTAAATCGGCGGAAGGATGGCCGAGATATAAATTTTTCTAGATGCCCACATGTGCAACGACGCCTTCCGACCATCGGCAATAAAAGGCAGTCGCTAGCCTTGAGTAAAGCAGTGTGCAGTATGCGGTGAGTGCGTGTGTCACTCAGTGTGTGTATGCAAGCAAGCACATCGCTATACGGTTCATCACTCTGTCCGGATGGGTACTTGCGTTCGAAAGTGTTAGTGTTGAAAGCCTTCTCCGTGGACTTGGAATTTGCGCGTAAACGAAAGCTTAATTTCGTTTCTACCAGTCTGTAGAGCTGTGCATTTGTATTTCGTTTGTGGACTGTGAATTTAAAGAGACTGTACGTTTGAAACTGTGCTGTAGTTGTTTCCTCTACCGTGTTAAGCTACCTCGTAAAATTGTGTCCTAGCGACTGAGCAGTTCTTTTACGAATAGTGTTACGTTATTTTATAAAGAACAGTGCCTACTTTTTTTTTCTCCCTCAAAGACTGTGTCTATCGCTCCGCGTGAAAACTGTTAATATTTCCTAGCATAAACTGTGCCAACCTTCACTTCATTCGAAGACTATGTCAAATCCCCTCACGAAACTGTCAAAAATTGCGCCTTAGTGATGACACTGTCTCTGAAAAATTACGACGTAACAGGACTTGGACTGTCATAAACTATTTCTTCATATTTTCGTCGAAGCTCTAGTTTATTGCAACGAGAATGTGCGTGCTGTACTTATGTATACAGTGCAAAGACTGTATCCAAGGAATTTATTTTTTTCTGAGATTGAGCGAAGTGTTTTTGCATCTCGGAAGGTTCCAGATAGCTTTCATTGTTTATTTCAAGTACGATAGTGTCTACTGTGACTTTGATTTCATCTTCGAAAGTGCGTCCAACACTATTACTGGAGAAACTATTCAAAAGAGCTTCGCCTTAATTCGCGGTGCGGTAGAAAAATGTCGCACCAGATCCCCTTGGCATTCTGTGCGGGAGTTCTTCACTTCTCCGCTCCTTAACAACTGTTTCACGCTGCAGGATCTGCCTCAGGTTCGAGTCGTCGTCAACGTCCAGTGCTGAGACAACACCAACGACGCCGACACCGGCGACGAAGGACGACGCCGCAGAATAACGTCTCCTCCGCACCTTCAAGGGCAATCTCACAATACATCTGTAAAAGGTGATATAATTCCTTTGCTTATCTCTTGAATAAACAGCAAGTTCCCCATTAATCATAAATGTATTGCATTACTCTTCTCTCAAACTCTCTAAGCATAGGCCGTACACGCCTTGACGTCATCCATGCTCTCCGAACAATTGAAGTACGGGCGTTCCTGTTTCAATACCTTGCTCTACCTCGTTTGTCTGAATCATCAGAACACTCGAGTGTAGAGTAAATTAGAAAACCCGATTGCAAACATTTTTCAAATTGAGTTATTTTTGTTTATTTTTAAACATGCGTGAACATAATCACACCGGTTGATTTTTTGTTAGATGCATTTATTTATGAAAAACAGTTTATTGCTCATACAGCCATATCTCTTGATATTCCTCACAGAATTTCAAAATGCCCCGATCAAGAGCTTCGAAAGAACACTAGTCTCATTTTTCACACTTGGATTCAAAAAACTGCAGACATAACCTCGAACATCAGTAATCGGCCAATGAATTCACGCTTGTTGCGGATTTGTTGGAATTTTGTTCCGTAGGATCATTTTGATCGAGACAAATAATGTTAAGGGCCAGATACGATGTACAATTCAAGCAAACATCCCTTATTGAGCTATTTTCGGTAACTTTATTCTAAGGTGGACTTAGATCCACAAAATACAGAATCTATCTCAAGATGAGTATGATAGAGAAGCTCAAGGGTTCCTAATTTTATTGGTGAATGCCGGTTCCGACACAACGTCGCCCCTGAAGAGGAATATACAGTATAATGAAGCTAATGACCGGTAGTGAAACAATCCCAAGTTGCTCTTCACAGGGCCTACCCGTGGAATATGCGAATGACACGATACAACTGCAAATAGGCCCTAATTCGAACTCCTCTTGTAGTAACAAGGAAACCGTTTGAGGTGGACCACTCTGACTGCAATGAAACTAGGTACAATTACCAGTTAAGATATTATAAAGTCAGTAATAATCACTCTGTCGTAAAATAATATCAACGTATTTAAAACGCTACAGTTTTAAATGGAACGTGGTGTATCGAAGGCATCAATTGCAATGAAACTTGGTAGCATGATAAACTAAGCCACCAAAACATCGCTCCACACCTCCCGTTGTTATACAGGCTGTCCACAGCATGATAAAATGAGCAATTCCGAACAGGAATTCAGTAGTTTCCTTGTTTGTGCTAATAAGTCACTATGGGCCGATTGCAGAAACGGTGTTTAGACACTGTATGAAACCGGTGTTCAACCGGCCATGTTTAAACACTGCCGAAAACACAGTTACTCAAATGTGAGAAGTGAATCACAATCACAATTTATGCACCATGAAACATATTGTACCGGAGGTACACCCGCCCCGTGCATTTAAAACTAGCTCCTTGTAGAAGATCTTTTAGATCAGGATAATTGAAACTCATTTCGGAAATAATGTGTACATTTCTCAACAGATGTCGCTACTATCAACTTTAACAACCTCATTCATTTCATTTTTAGGCAATTAGACTGTTGAGCCGATAAGACAGTGAACACTGTTTATTTTTGTTAAACGTAGGTTGTGCCTGGATAGGCCTAGAACTTGTAAATTTTGAGAATAGTCTACTATAAGGTAAAATTGTAGAGCAAAGAAGCTCTTCCACTGATGTAAGAATTTGGAAGATTCGTCTCCTTGACTACTGATTGAAAGGAACCGCAGCACTCATTTAAAATTTGTAATAAGGGAGCTTCAAGCTCAAGGTTGCTAATTGGTTATTGGTTGATTGTTCAGATTTTCTAAAATTGTTACCCAAGCTTATGAGCTAAAATGTTGTACCTGAATTGTATAAGAGACAGACGGGTGGGATGGTACAGTCCCATCCCTAGGTGAAAGAGGAAACATGTCCGCTCACAGAATAACAACTGAATCAAGATGGTGGCGGTAAGACGACACGATTATAGGCGGAGCAGTAGATAAATGCGTGACGGATCGTATGACGGACCGGAAACCGCCTCTACGATTCGCCACGTAAGATGAGGAGAGAAGTACGAGTTATAGGTGGGGGTAATATCTAACCCGGGAGGAGTGGCTGAAGCGGCCAGGGTGGGATGGATCTCTCCTCACAGGGAATGCCGCAGCAGCCGAGGTTTTTTTTATTTTATTTTTTTATGTTTAGTTAGCTGTAGAGAGTAGATAGGGGATGCCCTTACATGCGGAGGAGTTCCTCGCATACCAGAGGCATCTCAATAGTTTTAGACAAGTTGGTGCAGTGTTAGGCTGGATTCCGCCGACATTGACACCACTAATAAGTAGAGTAGATAGTAATTGTATTGTTTGGTTTATATTATTTTGTGCGGTTTTTTTGGGGGTTCTTAGTTAATAGTTTTAGTGTAGATAGTTAGAGCTTTATATTATATATAATGGTATGTTAGTCTATATTGTTTTGTTTTGTTTGGTTTATATTGTTTTGTTTGGTTTTTTGGGTTCATGTGTATTTTATGCTCTTTATTGTCTGTAACCGATGGTGCAAACTAGGGTGGCAATAAAGAGTTATCTATCTATCTATCTATCTATCTATCTATCATTTAAAATTTGTAATAAGGGAGCTTCAAGCTCAAGGTTGCTAATTGGTTATTGGTTGATTGTTCAGATTTTCTAAAATTGTTACCCAAGCTTATGAGCTAAAATGTTGTACCTGAATTGTAAAGTTTCACTTTTGAAAAGAAACCAAAAAGATATAAGGAAGAAATATAGCTCCTATTTTAAAGTTTTAAATTAATCTTTTGACTGTTCCATATCCACCCATTCATGCCCGCACCTTCTTTCACCTCTGCGTTCCACAGAATCCCCGGAACACACATAATTTATATTATCATGTTGAGACGATTCCGAGAAGAAAGGTTAGTCCGACGGCCTCTCTGTGGGTCGTCTGCTGCGAAATCGCAGCAATTCATTTGAAATGTACGAGGAGGTACAATATAAAATACGATTTCGCTTTTCAAGAGATACTGCTGACATGTTTCTTGAGACTGACACAAGAGACAGTCCGGTAACTGTCAACTTGACTACAATTCTTGACAAACGACATATTTTATTATACATGGGATAATTTTCCTGGAATTACAGGTCACTTCGACTACAACCGTATCAGAATAACTTATCCAGATCGTCAGCTGCCACGTAAGCACACATAGTAGTGACAACCAAAAAGTAGGTTGTGTGTGTGAGGTTTTTATTCGGATAATCGTCGCGCTAATTCATAAAAGTTTTCGGCATCTATGAGCCGTGGCTATTATAACAGTACCGGTATCTGCCCGATGTAAAAATGGGGAAACTACGGACAACAATCTTCAGGACTGCCGATGGTCCGTTTCGAACCTATGATCTCCAGAATGCAAGGTACATCTATATGGCGCATAAAACTCATTCTGTTACACAGTACTATCGTTTCACCTTCCCTTCGTCGAAGCTATTTACATTACACTCACCGTAACAACACTATAATCAAAGCTACACTTCCTCGTACGGTGGCGTGTCGATAATATTATGAGATTTAATTTCCACCGAAAGCAATATTATCTGTGTACACGTCATATTTGAGTGATGTGTAGGAAGACGACGGCTGACTAACGTTTGGCGTGCGAACCGACAAATTTCATTGGTTGCAACAAGCAAAGAGTTGCATGAAAGATATTTCTATTCCCATTTTCGGAACAATATGGAAACTATACGTCGTCTAGCTAAACACCGGTTGAACATTGTTTATGCAATGGAAGATCGTGATCGACTTAGACGATGTTTAAGTAGACGTTGTCTAAGGCTTAAAACTAGTCATCGTTTCTGCAATCGGCCCTATATTAATTGAGTGCACGTTTATATAGGAATGACCAAGATTTCAGTCTACGTAATATTTTAGCTTCCATCATAAACGATCTAGAAGCATTAAAACACTGTTCCGATATGCAGTATTTACACATTTTATCTGTTAGTAAAATAGGTTTGTAGAGCGTGAAAATTGTGTTCATATTGTCATGGAAGAACGAAGGGTTTAACAAAACTTAGAGACGGAAAAAATCGATATATCTCTACAGTGTACACGCAAGGTCATTCTACGCCTCAGCTAATTGCTCCGTACCATTCAGCTATTTTTCAGCAATTAATATTACAAGTAGGGCTGAGATTTCGATGCATTTGCATCTCTTTCTGATACGGAAGATACGCCGCAAAATTAGTGATAAATGTGTTTTAGTCAAAAAGGAAGCAAACTAAGTAGGTTTTTAAGGAATTATATTTTGCATTTCTTTACAGATTTTTTAGGCATTTTAGGGCATCTTGCAACCATTTGTGTGCATTTGCATGCAATTTTTATTGTTTTTACGTTGAAAATGTTTTAAGGTAAAAAAGCGACTGTATTTTATTGTTTCTGTCAGTAAGACAGATACACTGTATATTCCAAGAGACTAGGTAAAATCTACCTGCTCCTCGTTCTCCATATATGGACAAAGGACGTTTACAAATAACTTTGGTTTCTGGATATTCCACCATTGACCTTAACCATAAATATCGGTAAGTTTATTCATAGTTGCAGGAATGTAGTCACCAGCTATCAGCTCATCGTGTTAGTGACCTAGCTACTTTCTGGAAAAGCGGTTTCGGAATGAAGTTATACCAAAAATGAAAGAAAATACGACGCAAAAATTAAAACATTACGCTTCTCAGTATAGAGATAAATTGTTCAGTACGGATCGAACTATATTCTATTGTAAATGCATGTACTGTAATAAGTCTCTGGATCAGCATGTAAATAGCGAGAAGCATAAAAGAGGTCTACAGCGCCTTCAGGGTGAGGGAGTAGTAGTTCAGCAAACGCTACAGTATTTGTCAAGCCACCCTACGGGGTCGCCTTTTATCGAAGAGCTCTGCGAAGCTCTGATTTTTGCAAATATTCCTCTGAGTAAGGTAATCAATCCGATCAGTCACCACCGATTTGCATTTAAGGCAGTCACCAAGGTGGCAGATTCTCTGTCTGTTGTTTACGTCGTCTTTTCTTATATAAGTGCAAATAACTTGGTAATTAATTGAACATCTCCCTTGGTAAATTATTCCAATCCCTAACTCCTCTTCCTATAAAACGAATATTTGCACCAGTTTGTCCTCTTGAATGCGTTCTTAGAAGAATATACTAGTAAGCCCATGCGAGAATCTTCAACACTAAGGCAAAAGTATTTAGGTAGATGTTATGAAAAGCTGGTTATTAGGACAAAGGTGACAGTGATATGTAAAAACAAAAATACGTACTCCCTAGGACGCTATGTTGTTAACGCTGTGGTAGGAATTTTGGAAGAAAATAATCTAACTGAATTTTTTTTGTTAACTGTGAACAATTGTAAAAAGTGAATGTTTTAACGGTTAGTAAAATGTTTGATAAAAATCTTTGAGACTGTTATACCTCAATGGTATTGAACATGACAACCTATTGCTATTGTTAACCGATGACACACCACATACAGTCAAAGCTACTTCAAGTTCTGTACTAAAAAATAATGCATGTTACATGTATTGCACTCGCTTTGCATATAGTTCCCGAGGAAGTTCGGAGCCAGTTCTCAAAAATTGACCGGCGAATAGGATGTATGAAGATCTTCCTTAAGGCCCCTTCCAGGGTTGCATATTTCAATTCAAAAGCTCCTGGAGTTCCTTTGCCTCTTGTTTCAGATCCGACAACCTGGCCAGAAGCGTATAACTACTTCTTCGAGAACAATGATGCGTTGAAGATCACGGACACATTTGACAATAATGATGCATCTTCTATCAAATCTGGACAAGAATTATAAAGTGTCATTACGGGTAAACCTCTGTACATAAAGTTAAACTTCGGTTTCCTACCTGCTGCTATAACTTGCTTAGAAAAATCAGGAGTTCAGTCAGTGAAGCAAAGAAACCTAATGAAAACTGTAGAAAGTGATTTAGAATAGGTGAATGGGGACGTGGGAAAGGAAATAATAAAGAACATGATGCTGGGTTTGAGGAAAAATAAAAGGTTTGGCATACTGCGTTCAATTGGTGAAGTTTGTCAGATGACAAATTTTATCTTACAAGCTAGTGACTTACTTTTCTTCATGTATGCTCGTCTAGTGTCTATGGAAGTGTAGAGAAGCTTTTCAGTATTCAAATCTTTACTGAGAAATAATCGCCAGTCATTTTCTTTGACAATGTACGCCAGTTATTTGTTGTGCATTTCAATGCAGGACTGGTAAAATAAAACATCTGATGTCTAAATGTAAAATAACATTTTAAACATTTGGTAGAGCACATTCTTGAGTTCTTAGAGCATTTTAAATTGTATTTTCTTGTGCATTAACGTTGATTTTACAACAACATTATTATTTAAAATGAGAATATGTTAATTGAACACTTATCCACGTTTCACTGAATTCGGTCAGGTCTAACCCAAACAGTTCCCTTGTAAGACCAACAAAGATATATTTCGTATATCAGCCAAGCTGACTTCTCGCTGGCTAGGTCTAACCAGAGAGACTACAAGAGCACCTTTTTTTACGATCGATGGCCCAATTTTGTACCGTAGAACAGTGATATTTACGATAAATTATTTGCAGAATTGTCGTATATCTGCCCAAAGGGTTCCGGGCACGCCTAATATAGAATGATGATAATTAGTATTGTTGGTCATTGTAGTGCGAAGCCTTTATTTAGTGCAAAATTAATTAAAATTAATTTCAGATTGTCTAGCGAGTTACCAAGTTTAAAATACTCATGAACCATTTACTGTTCGACTGTGCCATGTTTGGAAGAACAAGATTCGAACTTGAGTGTCACCTAAATAATTGTTTATAATCTTTCCCAAACAAAATTTAAAAAACCCATGGCGCAACAGCCCCGAAGGGCCATGGCCTACCAAGCGACCGCTGCTCAGCCGGAAGGCCTGCAGATTACGAGGTGTCGTGTGGTCAGTACGACGGATCCTCTCGGCCGTTATTCTTGACATTCTAGACCGAAGCCGTTATCTCACCGTCAGATAGCTCCTCAATTGTAATCACGTAGGCTGAGTGGACCTCGAACCCGCCCTCAGATGCAGGTAAAAATCCCTGACCTGGCCGGGAATCGAACCCGGGGCCTCCGGGTTAAGAGGCAGGCACGCTACCCCCTACACCGCGGGGCCGGCTCTAACCTTTCCCAGCTTCCGAATATTTTCAACAGATGGCAGAGTGGCAGAGCGTTCCTAATTACTTACATGCTGTTAAGAAAAAAAAAAAAGTCTACGTAAAAACAGACCCAGTCTTGACATACGCCTTAGACATTATCTGGGAACACCTATCGAAGGATAACCTAGCAACACTGGAAAGAGAGAAGGCCACGTATTTTTTAAAAAGTTATCTGCATGGCGAAAAACTAAAAAAGACAACCGTTCTATATGGAAGAACTGCGATTAAAAATACCATTGCCTTCTACGACACAATACCAAACTTTACGTTAAGAACTGCAGGATGAAAAATCTAATATGTGGACAGATTTTTACCAAACAGACATGATGACGTCAGAATGAATTCGGACTACGAACTGCGGCAAACCATAACGCACTTCTTATTAAACGTTCATAAAACCATTGAAAAGGCAGGCAAAACAATACGGCAACGACAGACATAACAAGACGAGTTATCTGACTTATTTATAACGAATGCTGCAGAGCAGCACGGGTCCTCTAGTATATAATATTAATGAATGAATGTATGTTTGTATGTATGTCTCGAATGGACTAAAAAACTTTCTTTCTTAATCTGCTTATCCTCCAGGGTTGGCTTTTCCCTCGGACTCAGCGAGGGATCCCACCTCTACCGCCTCAAGGACAGTGTCCTGGAGTGTGAGACATTGGGTTGGGGGATACAACTGTGGAGGATGACCAGTACCTCGCCCAGGTGGCCTCACCTGCTATGCTGAACAGGGGCCTTGCGGGGGGATGGGAAGATGGGAAGGAACAGACAAGGAAGAGGGAAGGAAGCGGCTGTGACCTTAAGTTAGGTATCATCCCGGCATTTGCCTGGAGGAGAAGTGGGAAACCACGGAAAACCACTTCCAGGATGGCTGAGGTGGGAATCGAACCCACCTCTACTCAGTTGATCTCCCAAGGCTGAGTGGACCCCGTTTCAGCCCTCGTACCACTTTTCAAATTTCGTGGCAGAGCCAGGAATCCAACCCGGACCTCCGAGGGTGGCAGCTAATCACACTAACCACTGCACCACAGAGGCGGACTCAAAATCCCCGACCCGGCCAGGAATCGAGCCCTGGACCCTCTAAACCGAAGGCCAGTATGCTGCCCATTCAGCCAACGAGTCGGATGGACTAAAAAACTACTGAACCTATTTCATTGAAAATTTCACAATTTGTTCTTATTACCCCTGGGAGGGTTTAGGAAGTGGTTTGAACGAAATCTGATGGGTAGTTCGGCATAGGGGGTGAGAAGGGTGAAAAAGAAAATAGGGGAAGGTAAGTAAACCGCATGACAAGTCTGGTCAGCCGGTTGCCTAACCAACAGTACGTAAAAGTTATGATGTGTTTCTTGAAACTTATCTTCTTCTATAAACGGTATTCAAAAATGAAAAGTCCAGGTTCAGTCCCCATGCCATAGGGACTGAGGAATGAAGAAAGAAAATGTCGAAAATGACAGAGATTACGGGTGAATGTGTATGTATGTTTCAGCATTGCTCTCAACTAAACACATATAACTTACATGTGTATGTTGGGTATTCAGCCCGAAGGCTGGTTGGATTCTCAACAGGCCCACTATTAGCTGTCATAGATGGCCTAGGTGTCACTGAAGAGGTGTACTAGGGAAATGAGGAGTGAGGTAGTTTCCCGTTGCTTTTCTCACTGAGCCAGAAGTTGCTATTGCATATGTCTGCCAAGCCCACTGAAATGCGTGCACCAATCGACCCTATGAGCGACATTTTCACACCATTCATAGTAGGGACTGGCTGCATAAGGATGGCATATGGACGATACGTACTGCCTATTCCACGGTTACCGGGCGAGTTGGCCGTGCGGTTAGAGGCGCGCAGCTGTGAGCTTGCATCCGGGAGATAGTGGGTTCGAATCCCACTGTCGGCAACCCTGAAGATGGTTTTCCGTGGTTTCCCATTTTCACACCAGGCAAATGCTGGGGATGTACCTTAATTAAGGCCACGGCCGCTTCCTTCCCACTCCTAGCCCTTTCCTGTCCCGTCGTCGCCATAAGACCTATCTGCGTCGGTGCGACGTAAAGCTACTTGCAAAAAAAAGTTTGCATAATTTCGCTCACAACAGTTCTCTCCTGGCTGCATACGTACCAGCAGTGAGGGCACTGCCGAGAATCACTCAGCTCTTTTGATCCCGTAGTGAATGTGTTCCCTTAAAGACATACGAACAATGTCTGTTACAACATCGTAAAAGTTTATTCGCAGACGATCTTCTTCTTCTCCCACGATGGGCTCAGCCCTACTTTCATTAGAAACAGGTACAGATCTATAATCCTTATATTCAGTAACACACCCCGAAGATGTAATCAATTCTTCTACTTCTTCAGATTTTTCTTCCCTTCCATGTTGCTTCCAATGTCATATGATTTGTCAGTTGTATGAATCGAATAAAATCTACCCACATAAGCACGCTGATTTGTAATATATAATTTAATGACTCTCAAACCTAATACCGTTGGAGTCGGAAGAGAACATGAGTTGAACAAGTAAGTTCGGAGAGAAAAAACGGAAGAGAGGAGAGTGGCATACGTAAGCACTTCCGTGTGTTTAAAATGAAATCCAATAACTTAACGACAATGCATCCATAATGTAATTAATGCAGTAGTAGCTTTGTTTGTCCAACCGTGAAAATAGGGTATTTCAATCCTTCCGATGGTATACATTTTAAGCGTAGGTCTCCAAGGCATTATTACAACTCTACAACTGTCCTATATTTCAGAATAAGTTCCATTAAGCATCATTACGATGTTTTAATTTATGCATTCGCGATATGGAATAATACACATGTCTATGCATTATGATCTATCCCCTTGCTCCCATCTAGGCCTCGTTTCTAATATGCTGAATTTAGAAAAAATCCACTGTGATATGGGCATTCCTTAGTCTCTTTCCTGTCATCTGTAACTCCATAGTTTGTTCTGACAGTCTACTTTCATTTATTCGCTTAATATGTTATATACCCATTTCCTTCTATTTTAACACTTGACTTTTCTTCCGTCACTTCTCTCCTTACTTCGTTCTCTCGCTTCTCTCTCACGCGCACATGTATGTGTGTGTTTTTTTTTCTTTCTGTAACGTACTTTTCATAGATTTAATTTCTGTCTGTGATTTTCATTCTCTTTTGTCATTGGCGAAGTCTTAGCCACAAGAGTGTGAAAGGGGCATTCCATAGTACACCTTTCACAAGCTCCACAACAACATGTTACGTTCTTTTCTATTTTCTTTTTCTTTTTTCAATTTAACACATCACTGTCTGTATAGGGAGTAGGGCTGCAGACGGTGAGGTCCGAACTCGTTATCTCGCGAATGCAAGCTTACGGCTACACTACTCATATCGCGCGCAGTCAACTCGCTTGGTGACATACAGGAATGATATTATCTTCACTTCGCTGCTCCCTTTCCTTGTTTTAAATCACAGGTGGAAAAGAACCAAGAGGAACAACGCAATCAAGGACTGTGACTATCGTCTTCAGTAGGTCACATACTGAAGTGAAATGCAGGAAGCCCGTCGAAGCTTTGGTATGTAGCTGCGGCCGATGATGACGTGGCAGGGCACACCTTTTACGGTACTCCACAAACATCCCACACAATGGATCGCAAACCAAGGAGAAAAACAATACAATAGAAAAGAACAAAAAAAATCAACGAACAGTGGCAATCTCAGCCACATAACCACACTGATTCTAATAATGTAAACAAGAACATGCCAAATACCAACCATATATTAAAAAGGAAATATTCCTCAGTGTAGTGTATAGAGCCATTGCCTGGTAGAGTAGCGTAATTAGTAAGCACTCTTGCCTTATATTCGTTTCGAAATCGAATTCCAGTACATTCGGTTGGCATTTACGAGTACCTGAAATGTGACAGACCGTGCCAGTAGACAAAATGGTAACAGCTTGACATTTTTATGAGTGATAGTACTATATATAAAGGAATGAAAAATTATTATTATTATTATTATTATTATTATTATTATTATTATTATTCGCTAATCGGCCAACTACGGACCACGATAAGTTTCATTATATATTCTGGCGTTACTCAGTTTTCGACTGATCCAGTAGGTTTTCATTAGACACGCTGTGATGAGCACGGCGTTCAATCGATATCTTCACATCCCG
This sequence comes from Anabrus simplex, assembly GCF_040414725.1. NCBI lineage: Eukaryota > Metazoa > Arthropoda > Insecta > Orthoptera > Tettigoniidae > Anabrus > Anabrus simplex. The sequence continues at coordinate 370,626,060 of NC_090267.1, read as the reverse complement.
GAAAGTCCCGAAAGTCACGATGATTGTTTTGAAAGGTCTCTTTTGTAAGCGTCATGTGGTCGTAAGCCCATTTCTTCGAAGTCTTTCTTGACGTTGACGTAGCAAGGGATTGCTGTTTTTGGTTTTAAGTCAAAATAGTTAAAAATGCGTCTTGCCCATCGAGAATCGTCCATAATTAATAACAACAATAATAAAATACAAAAGCAGTACTGTAATTATTAGATAAAATCCGAATGTATCATGGGAAATTTGGAGGAAGTTCAATGATCTGCCGGTCAAACTTCTGTTTGTTCAGGGCAATGATCAAGGGGTCCCCTTTGTTTACATCCATATAAATAAAGTCGTAGCGGGACCGCTGTCTGTAATTTCGTTTATTTTGTCAATTTTTCAAATATTTATCTGTTTTAGGTCAACTCAAGACCGTATCAGTGGTTTTTAGATTTCGTGTCTGTCTGTCTGTCTGTCTGTCTGTCTGTCTGTTCCACCATCACGGCGAAACGGCTGTCTATAGATCTCGACCAAACTTCATATTTAGAGTATACCCATCCAGGAGCAGGTTTAGATATGCATATAATTTAAAAATCACTAAATAAACTGGGGAGTTTATACGAAAACCAGAACAAGATTTTTCAATTTTCTCTTATAAATTTTCTGTAAAATCCGAAGACCGTGTGTGAAACTTTTCATTTTAAACAACTATTTTATGTGCATAATTTCCTTTACTCTTCGAAGGACGGAGAAAATTTTCTGCGGGTTTCATGCTCTGCATTGAGTTGCCGACAACGAACCTAGCGGTTACCATGGCAACGTCTCTGGCTGCTCTCCCTCAAAATTGTTATTGTGTATTATTCTGTGTCTTATGGATATCTATGGTGTTCTGGATCAGATTAAATAAATTAAAAAGATGCCGTTTTCGCCATAATTCCTGTAAACTGGTGGTTGTTCGTTGGGTAGAAAGCGACGGGGACGTCAAGATGCCTTTCTGCGGGATATTTGCAGAATACCGTTGGCGATTACAATCTTCTTCGAATAGCACTACAGGAGGTTGTTGATATTTCAACAGTACTGCGGACTGTAGGCTATTATTTCGCATCTCAATATGTTTTATGGCATTTGCTCTAAATTTCAATGTATTTCTCTTCTACTTCTGTTTTCTGCTTTAATTTCTTGCCTCTTTAGGCTTAAGTAGTAATACCATAAGCCATCTCCTTACCTAAGAATCCCAACGCCTAAATTTTTCCTCTGTTACCGCTTTCTTAAATCCGTAACTCATTTGATCACAATTTAGTGAGGGACATTTCATTTCTGCAATACATGCACTTCGTTTTTGGCTGTAGATAGTGCTGCATTTCTCGATTATAACCACAACCCCCAACTCGATTGTGACTGGTATTAGGAAAAAAGGGTCTGTCTCTATAATGAAAACTCCACATCTCCATTGTGAATGGCAATAGGCAAATGAGCTTGGCGTTATAATAGAAACTCCCGAACTCGATTGTGAATTGCGGTAAGAAACGTAGCCTACCATTTTCATCAAAACTTCCCACCGCGCACCTTACATCGCACACAACGTATGGGGTTCTCCCAGTGGTGTTTCTCGGATAACCCTAAGAGACATGCACTTTAATATAATCTTACTGCGTGTACATCAATTTACGTAGAAATTCGTATACTTTGTGGAATACCGAAGCGAAGCACGTGTAGATTTGCTAGTTATTTTACCACGGCCGTAGCCGTGTTGAAACACCAGATCCCGTGAGATCTCCGAAGTTAAGCAACATTGGGCGTGGTCAGGAGTTGGATGGGTTGCCACGCGTTGTTGGTGGGGGGTAAGGGAATGGAGGAGCGGAAAGGAACTGGCCACCCTACCGCACGTAAACTCCAGCTCAGGATCACCTCTGCGGAGGTTCGGACCTGCCTTCGGGCAGAATGACCCTTACCCTTACCTAATTCGTTTCGTGGTTTCCCATTTTTACACCAGCCAAATGCTGTGGCTGTGCCTTAACTAAGGCCACAGTCACCTCCTTCTCACTCCTAGCTCTATCCTACCGTCGCCATAAGACCTATCTCTGTCGGTGCGACGTAAAGCAAATTTTTTTAAAATAATTCGTACCACTAAGTGAACAGTTTTCGGAGACGCCGAAAGGTCGGAATTTTGTCCCGCATATGTTGCTGGCAAGACCTAGTGTTTTCAGTGCACTATGTCTTCTGGTGTGGGCTAGAACAAATTTATTACTTTCACTGAATTGTGTCAGTCTCATCCTTGGCTTTGACAACATGAAAGTGACCGAGGTATGAGTGATGCTAGAATGCCATTCCTTTTGCAGCCAGTCCCTGTTGTGAATAGAGTCGATTATAGGGTCCGTTGGTGCGTGCATTTCAGTGGGCTTGGCAGACTGAGATGTAATAGCAACTTCTGGCTCAATGAGGAAAGCAACGGGAAACTACATCACTCCTCATTTCCCTAGTACGCCTCTTCAGTGGCACCTGGGCCACCTATGACGAATGATGACGGAGCTGTTGAGGTTCAAACCAGCCTCCGGGCTGAGCACTCAACACATGTAATATTAGTGATATTTACATCTTTGAGTTCTTGCACGTAAAATAATTATTTCACTGCTAACTACTGGCTGATGCATGTCAGATACTGCAAAGAGAATTCAGTGCCAAAGAAGGACACTCCTGGACTTTTAATTTTTCAGAAACACGTTGGAGGAGCCCCGATAAAATTTGAAGGTGACGCCACAAATGTATGAACTGTCCGGCAACGTGTTACAGGTAGTTCAATAATGAACATCCGTTCTTATTTAAGGAGAGTGTTCTTAGGAATGCCCAGGTTTCTCATAAAGTTGTACCCGACTTCCGTTTCTGTTGCTGTTCAATCAGGTTCTATCAGGTTGTTAAAATACTTCAGTACGAATGCGCCGGTCAGGAGCCTATGATTTTAACAATGAGTTAATAGCCGCGTAGCTGAAGTACACCTGCAATTTCTAAAGATCGAAATGCCGGATTTGCTAACTGGCAGCGTCCGTTATGTTAAAAGTGGGGGTTTCTGGGAACACAAAGTAGGGTATGAAGAAGAGTATCACGTGCTATCTACTAATGCAGAGCGAATATTTCTGCTTCGTTGCTTGTAATCAACGAAAACGACTATCTCACAGCCGAGGATGGTTACCTAGCAGTACTTCTCCATAAAGCCACCACCACCACCACCACCACCGTCACTTCTTCACAGCAACAGGTACGTTCAAGTTGATCTGTAAAAGTTGGTCTTTCGCGCAAGTGCCGTAAAATTGTGGCCACGCTCCACAGTCCCGTTAAGTTAAATAGCATTATTCATATTTTCATACTAATAGTTGTGCCCGTCGTTGATGGGTTAGTTTATGGATTTTACAATATGTAAGTGGTTGATGTATGAGTGAGCTATTAACGCCATTTCTTATGCAGGCAGACACTGGGATGAATAGTGTAAAGCATGGCTTCTAGGGTCGGTTGTTGTGCACATTTCAGTAGGCTTGGCAGACTAGTAGTCTAATATGTAATAGCACTTCCTACCTTAGTGAAGAAAAAAACAGAAAGAACATATTCTTCTATGGTATATTTTGTTCATACCAGCTGCTATTTCTTGCCGGATTCATCTGTCTTCTATACAATCAGAGCAAATGTAGCTTCCACGGAAGTCTCAGTCTCCTCTATAATATGGGAACTGGTGAGGTACGAGTGGTGCTGAGTAATGACAATCACAGCATGGCTAATGCGTTTCAGTACTGAGTCAATCTGGCTCGGTGAGGAAAGCAATGGCAAACTACCTCACTCCTCATCTTCCCTAGACGGCTTATTTTGGTGCCGCCATCGGTTTTGTGGTTTTCCGATAAACCTTAAGTGGCGCTGGGGATCCAAACAGCCTTAGCTGATGATTACAAAACGTTTAGAGGTTACCTACCAACAGAATGTGAAAGAAGTAGGGGCATTAGTATTTTTTTCTTTTTTACGAAACTGATTGTTGTTGTAGTTGTTGCTGCTTCTTCAAGTACGGGCCTTATACATAGGCCTACATACATACATACATACATACATACATACATACATACATACACCACCACCAAACACGAGAGCTAAGTGCGCAAAGCGAGCTGACGGCAAGGTCAGGCTGTATTCCCCTAGAACCCTACTGGTCCCTCCCAGCCCGCCTAATGTCCATGACCGTTAAGGCACCTGACACCGTGTTAGTCGGTTCGAATTCCATTGGTGCAAAAAAAATCATCATTAGAATGTTGGCCGGCAAAGCGGATATGATGGTATACAATTTCTGATCAGCAGATTGCGTACCGAAAGACTGGATTCAATTATTCCAAACCTCTCCGCAGTGTTCATATGGACTGAGGACAGATGGCGCTGTTAATTAGCGATTCGTCCGTCCGTCCGATGGAGAGGTTAAGCCTTAAACAGATCCCTTTGTGTTATTCACAGGAGTAAGCTACGTGCCGGCATCGTGTTTCACGCCCTCCCTACCTCATTATCATCTCACACACAGGCGCGCTGGTCGCCCATAGGCGTCATATTAGAAAGACTTCCATCAGGCGAACATGTCCTCTGGCACTCTCGCTAAATAAAATAAATAACCGGTCCTTCCCGATGGCGACAACCGCTGTTCTCTTCAACAGATAGGATTTAGGAAACAGCCTCATTATCGTTTAAAAAACATAGAAATGAAAGAAAAGGCAGGCAATAATTTTCCTTTTCTTACCTGAAAGTATAGGAGCTGCTGAAAATTTCCATTTTCGAAGGAAGATCTCTGACACGTGTCGTAATCCCTCTTTTGTTACTTTACTTATCACTCTCCTAATGTCGTTTTCCAGGGCTTTAGCTGCTCGCGGTTGTTCCGATAGAGTGGTAGTGATTTTTGTTTTACGAGGAAGTACAACTTCATGCTCTCTGAACAACTTAAGTATATGTGACAATTAAAATACTATAAAACTATTTATTCAAAGGAGGAAATTGAAAATTAATTAAAAATAAGACACACATTATATTCTTCTTCTTTTCTAGCCTTTGTCCACTGCTGGATATATGCCTCCTCCATATGCTTCCATCGTCTTCGGTCTTGAGCCACTTGGAACCAGCGTGTTCCAGCCAACAGCTTTATGTCGTCGAGCCATCTTTTCTGGGGTCTTCCAATGCCTCTCTTGTGTCCCCATGGTCTCCAGTGAACAATCCTAGAGGTCCACCTATTGTAGTCTTGTCAAGCTGCGTGTCCTACCCATTGCCATTTTAGTCTTGCTACTCTCTCTAGGATGTCTGTTACATTAGTTCTCCTGATGTCCTCTGAACGGATCTTATCCCTAAGGCTGATCCCTAGCATCTGTCGCTCCATGGCTCGTGTTCGCTGAAGCTTGCGAGCACTTTCCTTCGTCAGAGTCATCGTTTCCAGACCGTAAGTAGTAACTGGCAGCACGCACGTATTATAAACCTTGGTCTTCAGGTTAATTGGAACATCCTTGTTGGTGAGGATGAATCTTAGTTTTCGGAATGCAGTCCAACTCATACCTATTGTGCGAGGAATTTCTGCACGCTGGTTGTCTTTTCCAAGTTTTATCTTGTGTCCAAGATAGATGTACTCATCGACAGCTTCTATATATTGGTTTCCCATTTTAAGTGGTCGACTCTCTGGGCTTAGTATTTTCGTTTTATTGATGTTCATTTCCAAACCAATCTTAGCAGAAGCAGTTTTTAATTCTTGCATCATGCTTTCTAGCTCATCTAGATTTTCACTTATGAGCACAATGTCATCGGCGAAATGCAGGTGGTTCAAATATAACCCGTTGATTTTTATTCCTTTATTATCCCAATGAAGGGTTTTGAATACATCTTCCAAGGCAAGGGTAAACAGCTTTGGAGAGATTGTGCCACCTTGTCGAACTCCTTTGCCAACTGGGATTTTATTGGTGATGAGGTCTTCGTCCACTCTGACTACCATTGTTGCTTGATCATAAATGTTTTCCAGAAGCTTTATATACCTTATCATGGCATTTTGAAGTGCCTTCATGATTGCCCAAATCTCCACACATTATATTATCAAGCCGAAAAGGACACAAACTCATGAAAATGGAACGTAAGATCCCTGAGTAATAGAACACTTGTACGTGTAATTTATTTTGTTCTTATTAATCCATTTTTACACATAAAGCGAATAACGAGATTAGTAGTATTCCCGTCATCGGCTAGGATGAATTCGACTAGATGATATCACTTCCTTTGCGCCTGCAGTGACTGTTCTTATCACAACCCAAGAGACATATGTAGCCTCTTGAATACGACGGACGCGAACAGCCAGTCTTCAGATGCCCACATAGAGCCTTCCGCGGAACTATCGACGACCTGACAGCTTTAACAACGGCTATTCAGTGGCTGTGACAACTAGACACCCTAGTTTAGTTCATATCTTTCATTTGTTAATTTATATATTTATTTATATTTTGCATCATTTCAGTGTTTTTGAATTTTTGTACATTTTTCTTTCTATTTTTCTGTATTGCACATATCTCTCTCGATTTCTACTTTGTGTTTTATCTCGACTTTTTATACTAATTCTGTTTTGCAAACTATTCGTTCTTTTTCATAACGTTGCTCAATTTATGTGCGGCTTAACTTGTACCATAAGCTAAATGAGTTCGAGTGCCTCTTGCAGGCCGAGGTTCCGTCTTAGGATAGAGAGATAGGCGCACTCTGTGAGGATGTGGGCCGGCACCACAAGAACAGTGTGTGTGGGGGGGGGGGGGGTCTTCCCGCTTTCGAAAGTAAGAGTGCGTGGATCTTCCTTGACCCATAATCAGCCTACTCAAACTACGGCCTCTCTTCGTGAAGGCCGGAAAGAGGACCGCCACACGGTCCACTCTCAGGACGCCAAGATGTTTCGACACAGCTGAGATCAAATATCCATAGCAGGTTAATTGCTCTAGATGGTAAAAGTATCGCTTCATGATCCTGAAGTTCGTTTCCCGCAATCCCCACGTGGCTTGGAAGCCACGCGAAACTGATTCCGGTGTCATCAACACACAACCTGGCTAGAAGGTCATGAATCCGCTGCACCAGTTGGTGAGGAAACAGGCACCATAGACTGCAGAGAATTTGACGAGTCGGTACTCACGAGAAAATGGCCTCTTTCCTCACTCAGCGCAAACTGCAGTCTTCTAAGGTGGGCGAAGAGCTCCGCAGTATATACGCTACAGACATTCGGTAGCGAGATCTTCGTGCTAACATTACCCGGAGACGAAAGAGCATCCAACATTTCCTCCTACCTTACAACTATCCATGAAGACATGTCGCGCGTCCGATTACTGGTGAACGAAGTACTAGAAATACCTCCAGTGAACAGAGGCATCCGTGTTCTCCTTGGATCCACGGAGTAGTTCTAGCCGCACATCGGCCGCGGAACTAGCCACGGAGGTATCTCACTAGTGGTCCGATCAAGACAACCGTCAATAGCCACGCCCAACTCATGACACAAGCTGTCAATTCGTATCCCAACAGGTCGGGTTGCATTCGCCCGTTTTCCATACCTCTCGTGATATTGGGTATTGAAGAGCCAATAATGACTTGAATGTTAAGGAATTTAATGAATTTTGGCAGCGCACGTGAGAAGTGTCTGCTGCCGCCTTCTTCGTAAAGATCGAACTCCCGATTCAGCGAGTAGGCTGGGATTTGTGCTAGTAGGGAAAGCTCCGGTTGCCAAACTAACTCTACTATGGTGAATACTGTCTAAAAGGTGCAGCGTAGATCTAGATACTGGACCATAAGCCGCACTACAATTACTTTTTCCGGGAAAGGATTGTAGCCATGTACAAACGTAGCAGCAGCGCACGATCAGCCCCTCCACGAAGGGCCGCTGAGAAACTTGGAGGCTTACGCATGTCAAGTTTTCATGCAGACTATCTTCAACGGATGTAGGGCTGCCACGTTAGTCACTTAGCAAAATGGAGACCGAGGAACCTGCAGTGTCTACGACTAGTAGGACACTGTTTCACAAGCGGAATTCTGGTTCGAGATGCACAGGCCGACGTCGACAGAAGTGTACAACTAAGGTTTTCGCCGCTGAAAACCGTGATGTACGTTCATCTGGCTATTCAGTTAATGGCTTGATGTAGCTGTCTCTCAGCAACCGCCATCCTTCCGGGGCTGAAAAGTATGCCCTACATACGGCGAAGGAGCGACTGCGGGCCCAGCAGCGGCAGAGAGAGAGAAGTGCATTTATTTCTGCTTCCTCCAGTTGGAGACTGCCAAAAAGACAACGTTTACATAAAAAGTTGATCGACACTACAAGGGTTGTATAAAATAAGTCTATAAATGATTTGTATACCATATTATAGCCTACTTATTACTTAATAAAAACCGTATCGGTCAATAATTTTGCAATCCATTAGGAACTCCTTATAGCACAAAGGATATAGTTAAGAGAATAAATTATTTTTTACTATAGTTAACGAGCCTTTCAGGGCTACTAACCCAATGTAATTAATAAATTGGATATCCAAATTAAATTTCTTACGAAAGTTGTGGAATGTGCGAGTAATGGTGCCTCTTGCTCCTATCATCAATCCTAAAACTTCTATAGAGTCCAGATGATATTTCTCAGCGTAATATGGAATTGTAGGTTCTTATATATCACATTTCCCCTTGTGTATATCATGTGGTTGATTGGATGATGCCTCGGTTCTAATTGTGGGGTCTATTATGAATCCTTTACTTGAGTCCGATGGTATAACCATCATGTCAATTCGGCGGCTTAACCCAGCCTGAGACAATCCATGTACGAGTACCTCCTCGTAGACTATATACTGCTTTCCTCTGAGGGCTTCAGCAATCATAGATCTTATAAGATGGTGTCATGAATTCCGTAGTGTGTCATTAAATGAACAGGAACCCAAGACGTGGCAAAGTGTTTCAATCTCACTGTGGCAACGCCGACAGTGGTTACTGTCTTGGGACCTGCCAGGTAATTCATGAACTGGAGCTACATTTGCTGTAAGTTTTACGGCATTTCTCCATACGCTGCTGGTTAAACCTTAGGATTTTCTTACCTAATGATTAGCTGGTGTGTATTCCTTATAGAGTATAACACCCTTACCCTTTTGTGGTAAGGCACACCAAGCATCGAATTCTTTCTCACGGAGTAGTTGTCGTAGGAGCGAGACCTTGACTGATTCGCATTCAGGAGAAGGCCACGTTTTTCGAAGCACTTCTCTGTTTCTGTACGGAGGTCTCTGGTATGGTTAATGTGTATATTGTTGGAACGATGGAGAACTTGGCATGCATTTATGTGCTGCAGATAAGCCTCCCAACCGCACTTGAAAAGACCGAGTCCTTTATACCTTTTATCGAAGTATAACATGCTGTGTGGTGTATGTATTGGAAGTTGAACTTCTTTCAAGGTGCTTTTATAAGTGTCTCAGTATCAGTTAAGAAACTCGCAGGTATTCGATGTAAGGGTGTAGTGTGGAATTTGTAGATCAAAGATGAGCAAATGTAGGTTTGATAGCACATTCAATTTCTGGTGTGGTTGCAGTAGTGGAGTTGATGCTAATAAGTCTAGTTTACTCTTAAGTTTTCCACCGTTAATTTAGCATCAACTACAGTAGCATTGTGATAGTTTACTCCGAGGTAGCGGACTGTCTCTGTAGGAGTTATAGATGTAATATCACTGTAACCATCTAATGTTAGAGGATTGTAGGTAGGACTTCCTTTTATTATGGAAATGGATTTAGATTTTTTGACGTTGATTTTTAGGCCAATTTCTTAGCATCTCTTGCTGGCAATTTCAGTGATCTTTCTAGCTGAAATATCGTTTTTTGCTACAACCAACGTATCATCAGCAAAGCCTAGAATGGTTACGTTAGGAAGGGCCGGCATTATACAATATCCATGGTCTTCCTGGAACTCTGTTGATGAAAGTTGTTCTAAAATGTGGTCTGTCGCAATATTGTAAAGCGCCGGTGATAAGGGAGAACGCTACATTATAACTTTACTGAAAACAATTGGTTTGGTCTTCTTGTAATAGGATTCTATTTGAGTAGTATTAATAGTTTGTAGCGCCATTATTAGGTCAGCCAGTTTTTATGGTAGGGCGAGGGAGAAGAGGGCATTCTTCAAGGGTTTATGCCCAACGTTGTCAAAGGCCTTAGAGATATCCAGAAAAACCAGGTTACAGTCGACCTTTTGGTGTTTGGTTAATGTCACAATAGTTTCCAAGATGGACGTGTTGATTAAGTGCCAGCGGAGTTTGTGAAACCACGTTGATTGTCATTAAAGCTCAGTAGCTACGTAGTCGAGTATCTAATATGTGCTCTAGTACTCTTCTCACTAGTGAATAGGTTGGTCTCCAGTTATTTAGATCCATGGGGGTCTCCCCCTTTATTAATAAGCACGGTTCTAGCTTTAAGAATCTCGGGCACCAGTTTTCTTGTTAACATTGTTGTTGCAATCAATGCTATAATTTCGTAACACGTGTCATATTTAAGTGCCCTCATCAATATATGGTCTGGTCCAGGGGATGTGTCAACGGCTATTTTCTTGATTGAATACTCTACTTCTTGTTTAGAAATGACCGTATTCACTGTTTCGTATAATTCTACAGATTCCTTTTCAGACGTGTGTGTATACTGTATGTTGGTCTTTCCAAATCAATAGGGATTGAAACATAAGAGGGAAAGTAGTTGTGTATTTTTATTTATATCTAACAGACCTCTTTGGCGTCAATGGCTGCCGCACGTACTGCTTTTCGTCTCTTGTTGTAGTACAGGAATTGAGTTCTTTTGGTATTCATACTTCTCACGGCGCTTTATTCTATCTTTGGTCGCCCTTTCTGGATTGCTTGATTGCGTAAATTTACACTGATTTTTTCTCCGCCGTATCTCATAAAATTGCCAGATGTTTTGGACCGGGAAGCTGATGCACGGCTTTGAATACGAATTCCATGAATTTCTTGACATGGTTATAGAAGTCATCGTCATTACTGATATTCTGGAATTCCAACTAAAATTTCTGCATAGTTTCTTTGTATGTCTGTGTGTTCTGATTTTGGATATACGTACTGTGATTCGTTATGTCTGGCGTGTTAATATTTTCGTTGATATTACCTGGAAGTACCGGGCGAGTTGGCCGTGCGGTTAGGAGCGTGCAGCTGTGAGCTCGCATACGGGAGATAGTGGGTTCGAACCCCACTGTCGGCAGCCCTGAAGATGGTTTTAGTGATTTCCCATTTTCACACCAGGCAAATGCGGGGGCTGTACCTTAATTAAGGCCACGGCCGCTTCCTTTCCATTCCTAGGCCTCTCCCATCGTCGCCATAAGACCTATCTGTGTCGGCGCGACGTAAAGCAACTAGCAAAAAAAAAAAAAAAAAAAACACCTGGAAGCAAGGCATCATTATCATTTGAAAGGGGTGCGCCGACCACTGCTCGCTGATTTCCATTCGGGTTGCTTAGCTAACAGCGCTGTTCTATGCTCTTGTGGATGGGATCGACTAATGTGGATGCTCACTCCTAGCTTCTTTTATAGAGTTTACCACAATGTGAACAGGCTGTGGTGTTAACAACGTCATCGGTGTTAACCTAAGTCGTTGTGTTAGGTGATTCGTTCAAAGGTTCCATTTCAGGATGGTATAACACTCTTATTCGCAAGAACGGAATTAGTAATGGCACGGTAATCAATATAGCCGTATATATAGTGTATTAACTTACGCTGTTATGATCACTAATTACCAACTGGGCACTTTGCATATATCACTGTAGAAAACCATTAAGTTTATCTGTAGACACATGAAATCTAACAGACATAACCCAGTATTAAAGCGTTGATCATATGATAGGTAATATGGACATGGGACCTCGCTGGACTTGGTTAAAGAAGATGGACACTTGAGTGGTCAGTGTTTTCATTCATCGTTATGTCTAGATGGTGTTGATGGCGATTGCGAACAATGTGGCATTGTGGTCTGTTTCAAATTTTCCTCACAAATAAAAGTCACACCTACTGAGATCTGGAGAATGACGTGGCAATAATCCCTTATTAATTACCCGGTCACCGAACACACTTCTAATTGTGGCCATAGAATTACGTGCAATGTAGGCCGTAGCACCGTCTTGCCGAAAGTAGGTGTAGTCTCCCTCTTCCTCAGTCAACATGTTAAATAAGGGATGCAAAATAGTTCCCAAGTATTGTTCGGAGGTTAGTGTTTCATAAAAAATAAGGGTTCAATTATTCTTCGTCAACTAACTGTACACCAAACAACCACTTTCGAATAATGAAGAGGTACCTTGTGTTTCACGGGACATTTCCAGTGCCTCATTATCAAGCGTTCTGAGATTTAACGTACCTACTGAGGTGAAACCATGCTTCGTCAGACATGATCAAAAGTAGGCCGTAGGAGATCTACACCTCCGTCATGCGCGAATTGTAGCGTCCACCGGCAGAAGTTAACATGAGCGACAAATTCTGTAACATTTAACTTATGCACTACAGAAACCTTCTACGAAGAAAGAAAAAAACAACAGTATGTTAAGCCCTCGCAGTACTGAGGTGGGCGAGATACCACACTCCTATACTAGCCGGCCAGACAGTTTACGACGGCGAACCAAAAGTCTGGCTAGCATATCTTGAAGTTTTTCGATAGCTACGACCCTCTAAGCACTTTCTGGGAATCGTCTGCACATACGCATCATACGATTTATCTTTTAAAAGATGTTTCAACAAACACTCGTTGCTCAATGGTGTACTTAAGCATGATGGATAATGGTTAATATGCACTTCATAATTAAAAAACATGGAGCACGTCAAATAAATCACGTATCTCACTGTCGCACGTACAAAGCCGTGCCTTGCAGGGCAGAGGGTGGGAAACAGTAGTGGTTGTCTCCCGTCTGGTAGCACCTTGCGCATCCCTTGTGTAGAGAAATATAGTTTGTCCTTCCCGTCAGCTGACGCCTCGCTTGTTTGCCATTAAGCTCTTGTTCGGTGGTCTCTGTGTATTCGTATGAAATCCGCCTAAAACCCTGTGTGGTTGTGGTGGTGTTTCTAAAAGTATACTTTTTGGTAGGTAACTGAGGGGAAGATTGGGAAACGCTGAGTGAAAACACGAAGGGAAAATCACTCTACGGATAGTCAATTCGGGTATCGAACTTGTAATCTGGTCGATTTATCATCAGAGCTGCATTCGTGGGTTAAATTTGGAATTAAATAGGAGGAGGTCAAAAGAAACAAATCGTAAGAATAGTATTCGACTGCACGGGCAATGTTAATATTACGGTACATACTGTACACGAATGTCGCATAAAATGAGGGCAAAACGATCACTGTTGGCAATTCTCCGTGTTTCAAATGTTCCATATATATATTTGCTATTTGTTTTACGTCGCACCGACACATATGTCTTATGGCGACGATGGGACAGGAAATGCCTAGGAATGGGAAGGAAGCGTCCGTGGCCTTAGTTAAGGTACAGCCTCAGGATTTGCCTGGTGTGAAAATCGGAAACCACGGAAAACCATCTTCAGGGCTGCCGACAGTGGGTTTCGAACCAACTATCTCCCGAATACTGGCCGCACTTAAGCGACTGCAGCTATCGAGCTCGGTGTTCCAAGTATCTTAAAACTTGATGGCATTAGTTTTACCACCAAACTTTGCTTAGTTCTCGGCGTACATCAACAATAAGCCTTGAAGCTCTGGAGCCGCAGCTGTCATGCATACTTCCTCCACAGGAATAAGATGATTTATCGTTGCGAGAGAAGCTCAAATTATCTAACATCCTGTGGGGTTTATCTACTGCATGAGTAGGCGTGTCATCCTCCCTCGGGATAAGTTAACTGGGAGACGGGATATAAATAATTCGTCACTCGAACCGACTAATGAAAGAACATACGAGTAGCAAGTAAACTTCCGAAATTTGCATCACAGAATTACTTCCCACGGGGCGCAATATTGAATTCAATCCTGCGGCTTGTGTATTATCTTCAATCAATCGGGTGAGAAATGCTGAAATGGATCAGAACTCAAGCTCTAATACACTTAGATGCTAGCTGGGCGCGTAACATCCGCGCTAATGAGAATAACTTTAAAACAAACCACTGGGCAAAGCTATAATTTCGTGTGGCTCTTTCTAGCCGAGTGCAGCCCTTGTAAGGCAGACCCTCCGATGAGGGGGGGCGGCATCTGCCATGTGCAGGTAAATGCGTGTTATTGTGGTGGAGGATAGTGTTGTGTGTGGTGTGTGAGTTGCAGGGATGTTGGGGACAGCACAAACACCCAGCCCCCGGGCCATTGGAATTAACCAATAAAGGTTAAAATTCCCGACCCGGCCGGGAATCGAACCCGGGACCCTCTGAACCAAAGGCCAGTACGCTGACCATTCAGCCAACGAGTCGGGCTGGGCAAGGCTGATAAGGAAAGAGCTAACGGTACCAATTTTAACTAACTCCAGGGCAGTTTTTATTATAAACAACTGAATTGTCGTCTAACAACGAAAGAGCCCATATGGTTACCGCAGAGACTAATCACCGAAGTGGAATAGGTCAACGCGCTGGTTATTTGAGCAAGTGTTCGGGTTCTCACCTCACGGGTGGTCACATTTTCAACTCTTTCACCTTTCAGCGACCACCAAGATAATATCCTCTAAAGTTACTTTCCAGGATACCAGGATACAGGGTTAGTTGAAAGTCAGATGATGCTCAGCATCACCAATCATTTCTCGCACTTTCTTAATACGGTTTTTCTCAAATTCCAAGTGCGGGAATGTGGTTTATCACATTATGATTCCCTGTACCTTGCCCGCTACCGAAAGTGTAGTAGTGAATGTATTTCCTATGCTTGAAGATTGTACTTGAAGCAGCATTCTAGTACAGACATATAGTATTTACATTTCTTGTTAATGACCGAAAGAGCTGGCTGCGTGGTTCGAATCACGTAGCTGTGGGGCTGGCATTCGGGAGATGGTGGTTGGAACTCCACTTTCATCAGCTCTGAAGATGGTTGTCCGTGGTTCGATGATGATGATGATGATGATGATGACGATGATTGTTGTTTAGAGGGGCATAACTAGGTCTTCGGCCCCTATGGTACGAAATGAGACGAAATGGGATTACAATTTAAAAGTACAAAATTCATCCACTGACCCGAATTCAAAACGTGATGATGAGGAATGAATTTATGAATATGAATTTTAAACAATCAGTGGATAACACGCGCAATGCCTCACATTCCCAGAAACAATATTACTGACCAAGGGACTGCTTCCAAAGCCCAATCCTGAATCGATAATGCTTGTCTGAATGGGTCAATATCTATGTCAACGATCCCGCATAATGGCACTTATCACTAGTAAAGGAGAACCATGATATTTCTCAAGCTGCGGTACTAATCAAAGGTAGTGTAAACTCACGGTGTTCCAAACATTAAGGTACTACTCACAAGTATTGTATGTCGTAAAGGTAACGCAGACCTATGATGTTTCTCACACAATGGCGCCACTCATAGCCAAAGCAAACCGATGAGGTTCCTCACCTAGGTGTACTAATCACGGGCGCCGGTATTCCCGTGGTGTTCATCACATAGTGGGTACTAATCACAGGCAACGCAGACCCACGGTGTCGCTCATATAGTGGTACAACTCACAGGCAACGCCCAGACCCGTGGTGTTGCTCAAATGGGTACGACTCACGGGTACTGGAAACCCACAGTGAACCCCGCTTGACTGCTACGAATCACAAAACTATTGAGTACCTAACAGAGTGGTACTACTCGCAAGTAAAAGCGACCCATGGTGCCCCCCGCGTGACGGCACTAATCAAAAGTAGTTTCATGGTTCTAAGACAATCATCCCTTGGTTGCCACTTTTAGTCGCCTCTCACGACAGGCAGGGGATACCGTGGGTGTATTATTCGTCTGCGCCCCCACCCACAGGGGGCAGAGAGCGAGAGAGAGAGAGAGAGAGAAGAAAAACGAAGGGATCTGTCACTTCGAAAAATAAAGTAACGGTCGAAGAAAGGCAAGGGCCACAAAGGGCGTGAAAATGAAAGACTCCCTAGGCCTCGAATGCTCCAATACCGTCGGGGTCGGAAAAGAACAAGAGTTGACCAAGGGAGGTCGGACACAATAGACGAAGTGAAGAGCCTGGCACAAGTAAGTGAAAGCAATGCCAGGACTCAACTAAGGGCCCCGTGGTCGCCAATCCACACTCCCAAGTTGAGAGCCCCTTGGGCCCCTTTTAGTCGCCTCTTACGACAGGCAGGGGATACCGCGGGTGTATTCTACATGTGCGTCCCCCACCCGCAGGGGGTTGTCCGTGGTGTAACTTTTTTGTGCTGATAATTATAAATAAATAAAATCATGAATAAAAATATAAATAAAATTACTCAAAAACTTAATAAAATTAATAAGCATAATTAACCGAAATGTCCGTAGTATGGGCGCCAGAGTTCACCAGAATGGATCCCTCGAATTTAGATAAGAGCATGATAAACTTTATATCCCAGGGCGTGTACATAATGCTGCGTACTGGTACATCTGCTGCAGGCCTTACCTAACCTCCTGAAAACGACTAATTAGGTAGGAACTGCACCTAAGTTCATCAATAACACTGATTCTAAAATAGCTAACTATATTCTTAACAAATTCCGTGCATGAGCACCTCATCAACATACAACATTATACATATAATACACACATAAAATATTGCTGGAAGACTCCATATTTACAACAACAACAACAATAATAATAATGAAAATCGTGGGAAAACGAAAGCGAGAACTAAGCTACCATTTGTAGATGGTCCGATGAACAATGTACATGTATGAAGATAAATACCCTTCACTGTCTATATCAATTCGACTTACCGATTCTCATAATCGGCAGTTATCACATCACACAGATACTGTACCTTGTACTACTGTGTTCACATATTTTAACACTTGTTGTAAAGATATATACACACGTCTGTCGATCCTCAACATAAATTTATGGAAAGTCTGAGATAGCTTTCACCAACATATAATGCTAGACCGCCACAAGTGCTACAATACTTAATGCGCAAGCACTCTCCACAATCAGCCACTTTCCACAAACATAACAAGACTACGCTCCACGAACGTATGAAGTCCAGTCCATTGAAGCCGTGTCACTCCAGTACCGTGTATCAGCACCACTTCCTTCCCGTACAGTGCGTCAGTTGTAGTTGTAGTTATCTTCCTTCTCGTTCCTTTACAATCACCCTTACAACAATGTTTCTTACAATGTTTTTCATAATCTCTTGGTTGCCGCCGTATGATCAACTTTTATAGACATCAACATCCCCCTCCTCTCAGATGATACGTCTGGATTGGTGCTTGCCTACCAATCATGAGTGATCTCTACTCAAGACCAAGCCCTGAACTACTTCTTCCTCCCAAGACAATAACAAACTCTGGGGAGTTTTACATGAATCATCAAATTTCCCTGGTACAACAAGCTCATCTCATCAGGCTGGGATATATACATGACTCATGAATTTCCCGACACAAGTACATCACAACAAGCACTGGGGCAGCCATATGACTCATTCAAATTACCAGAGTTATTAAAGCAATGTTTTCCCACTCATGCAAAACAAATTACTCATACCTACATATGTGGATATTTTCCAGCTTACCAATATAAATGACAAAATATACAAATGAAATAATAATAATAATAATAATAAATCGAATACTGACAATAATATCTATAACTTCTACATATAATTCGGGGGTGTGATATATGTACTATCACAGTGGTTCCCCATTTTCATTAATGCCACGGTCACTTCCTTTCCAGACCTACCGCTGTCCCATCCCATCGTCGCCATAAGATCTGTCTGCATAGGTGCGACGTAAAACTAACATATCATACCTTCCTTTCTTTCTTTTTTCATTCATTCATTCTTTCTTTCTTTCTTTTCCTATTCTGGCACTGAAATCCCTCACTAATGTTCCACTGGCATTCTGCCAGACTCAAATACCACATTTCCAAGTTCATTCGAAAACTTGACTAGGCCTATCCTATTCTAACCTGTACTTTCACAAGACATATATAATGGGAAAAGAATTGGGTCTAGGTAAACTGAGTTTACGATCCTTACCTATGTAAATTAGGTCCTCGATCTCGGTAAATTACTTTCTGGGTTAGTCAGGAAATATACTACCTATGTCAAACTATTGTGCTTTCGATTAAATTCGATTACAGCGCTCTCTTCAGAGTTAACGTCACGGAATATCGTTCATGAAACGACAATATGCCATAACCCTCAATTTAAGCGAAAATGACATTTGGTATTTTCAGGCTCATGGGATATGTTTACACCTTCCGTAAAAATGTCATATCCCTCCACATAATATTTATATTTATTTTCATAGAAGCATAATGTTGTATCCCCAGTAATGTTTTTAGCCAGTGACAAAATGTCATGTTATAACCCAAGCTGCAAGTGTTTATGACACTTTGCTTTCAGCATCATCTCATACTTAATAAGAATGGCAGAATATTGAATGCCGCATGTAGGAGAGTTGCAACAATTTGCAGGCAACCATTTCGTTTGTTTGTGGTACTGATCCATCCATAGACAGGCGTGAATATTCCACTTCTTGATTCCCCTCACGAAATAAAGTGGTAGTTACTGTTCCAGAACATACTGTAAATGATTATAATGATTCTAGCATCACTGGATCCTCTCCTAAAGTTGTTGATTTTGCACAGGCACTCACCGAATCGGAAGAAACTAGGGAAGAACAAAGTTCTGCTGCAAATACATTAATGATACTAATAATGTTATTGTTTTCACGTCCCACTAACTATTTCTGACTGTTTTCGGAGACGCTCAGATGCCGGAATTTTGTCCCGCCGAAGTTCTTTTACGTGCCAGTAAGTCTACCGACACAAGGATGACGTATATGAACAACTTACCACGGGACTGACCCAGGATCGAACCTGCCAAGTTGTAGTCGGAAGGCTAGCGCCTCAACCGCCTTAGCTACTCAGCCTGGCTGCTGCAAATACAAGTAGTTCTCATACTAGAGCTGATCCAGGTGCTTCATATATGATTTCTGGCATATAATCTCCTCCTTCGCTACTGGTACATCTTTAAAACGGAACGGAGTCAACAATAAAAGCTGGAGAAGTTATTTAAAGAAAAAGGCTACGCATGGAAACTAAGTTTCACGATAAAAACAGAATACAGTTGTACAGGATCATCCCAGAAATGAAAGAAAGTTTACAAAAAAGACGTAAGTCTGAATCTTATAGAAAATACGAAAAATGAAATTGTGCTTAATTTCTGAGGAGCGAAATCATACTGGGTGATACAGCTGCACCTATTTGTTCTCCAGCATATGCCACCAGGTAGGAACTACATGTCTCTTAAGTCGTATCTTGCGCAACATCTTACAGCAATCTTATGTACACATAGAGGATAAACCGATATAGGCCACGCTGCACAATACAAAAACTGTACTTAGATAGCAAGTGAGGCCTATCTCAAAATCATTGTACCCTCTCTAATCCTCTGCGATATATTACTGTACTGGTCCAAGTGGCCATTTTCTTTCGATAGAAAAGGTGGTCGCGGTATAGATTGATAGGTTAGAACCAATAATTAACTACAGGGATATCAATTCACCGCCATTTTGAACAGTCTCGTCACATCGAAATTGAAAGAAACGTGTTTTTCACATTATTGTATAATCTATGCCACGAAAACGCTGTGCAACAGATGTAATACCTACAGCATGAAAGTACTACCGTTAGAGCGTTCATGATGTCTTAAAACAGGGCCATAAAGCTGTCACACATAAGTAATTTTTCGAAGCGAGAACCTCCGCTCTTCTCGTGAATACAGAGTTATAAAATGCTTAAACTTGCACGCTTAAAGCAGCTGTGTGGAATTATGCACGGTAAACATACCTGGCTACTTAGAGCTGTAAAGGTTCAAATCCTCCTTCGCTCATCCTTTTTTATTTACACTTCGTACTCAGGTAGACATCTTTTACGGAGACTACACTTTTTTAGATTATGAGATATCCTAATAAGGAAGTTATAATAAGTAAAGTAGGCATAATATAAGTATCGCCAAGGAAGTACCGGCTAAGGACAAACGCACTGTGAATACCACTCTCAACATTATGCTGGACTCATTCAACCAAGTATAGTCCGCGCACCTTTTAGCGATATTTCTTTGTACGGGGTGGTGGAGTAAGGAGGGACCTCTCACGGTTCCGATAATACTGCTAACTGAATGAAAATGAAATCTGAATTGAATCGGTAATATGATCGATCGATATGAATTTTCTAAACCTTTATTATCTTAAGCCAACAACTGTGTCATACACACTTTATATAACATTTCTCGATGCGAATCTTGTTCCCAGCATGAATTCTATAGTTTGGCTTTGCTGTGTAAACAACAACAGTACTAGTACGTAAAGTGTACACCAGATGTCACACAGCGACGCATAAGCGATTCATAGTTTGTGTTTCAAAGGTTGCCAATACGAATCTCGAAGATGCCCGGGGTCGACCTATTAAGCACTAGGGTGTCCATGTATCGCTAAAAGGTGCGCGTACGGTTACACATACATTCTCCACGCGTTGGGAATGGATGCAATCTGGGCTTAAGAGATACATGATTCTCCAGTACACTGTGGTGTCTGCAGCAAGGCAAATCTGTCTGCACATTCCAAGTTCACAACTTTTAACATACAAGATCAGTTTCGAGGGGATAGCCGAGATCAATCCATAAGTACAGAATTACACCAACCGCTCCATGTCGCTTCGAGTGGCTACATGGTACTACGCAATACCAACATGTGCTTTCTCAGAGATTCAGAGTTTTATTTATTCGAAGGAAACAGCAAGGGACCACGCTACATACAGTCCGTCACATGCACGGGCCACCCTGGAAAGGCCCGTCACCCGGGCGAAATCTAGTACGGCACCTCCAGACAGCAGCAAGGAGTGAAGACGGACGTCTTCTGGTATTCTGAGGCTCCTACCCAGGCTTCCTGGCCTGCCAACGACTCCTTCACAAACGCAGATGCCTGAATGCGCCATACAGAACAAGGACCACACCAGGCCGCCAGCACCCACTACCGCCGCCAATCAGAAACCAAATTAGGGGGGGGGGGGCTGTCCGTGCCCTCACGCTCCCCAGGCCGGGGAAAGACGGGCGCAACTAGGACAAGGCCTCCTCCACCACCGAGAAGAGACCGTCATTAGAGAAGGAGACGCTACCCCCGCACCAGGAAAAAGAAGATGCTGGCCCACCCAGTCGCAACTCACGACTGCGCCCTGGCAGGTACTCGAACGAGGTACAATTTAGGAGAGGATCTCAACACGAAGCAGCAATCAGGTGAGATCCAAATGACCCCCTCAACAGCCCTTGCAGTGTTTCCGCAGTATCAGGTGGAGCGGTGGCGAGCATTGCGGGTAGTCTAGGTATCCGGCGCCTACTCAGAAAAGGAATAATAAAACCTAATTAAATTTGCTCAAGTAACATTATTAATAAAATCCTCTATGTTAACCAATTTCAATGGACGTTGAAATCTTAATTTTCATTTCGTATTGGCCAGTGTCATGTGCCGATTTCGCATAAGTGTTTCTAGCTGCGTGGTCCGCAGAATAATCAGACGGTGTCGTCACTCACACAGTCCCCTCCCGGTCGTCTATAAAGTTGAGAGCTGTGCTCTTTCCTCTTTGGTGATGTAGGCGCCGCAACGTACAAAGTGTTCCCCTTCATAAGCAGTACATTACATGGGCTGGCGCATGCACTGTGATCTGTGTACGCAGCAGCTTGCATTAAGATATTCCCTGGTAGGCGCTATTGGAAGCGCTTCTGGTGGCAAAATGACTTTGGTTATAGCGTTTATTTAAAAAGAGTGAAGAATAATTAGGTCGATATTGTTGGATTATGACAGAATATCGTTGTAGCCTATCACTGACGATTCTTTTGACAAATATTTCGGCTCACGTTCCTTTAGTGAAAGTGGCATTTTAACAGCACAGAGTTCCCTCTTCATAGCCGGTCTATTATATAGGCTGGTCCATACACCTTGATTTATGTACGTAGCAGCTTGCCGTGGAACATTCTTTGGTGATATTAGAAGCGTCTTTGGTGGTGAAGTGACTGTGGTTATAGTGTTTATTTCAAGTGAGTGAAAAAATTAGGGTGATGCTGCTGCATTATGGCAGAAACTCGTTGTATAATTGAAGATATTTAAAAATAACATTTTGGTTCCCGATCATATAGTGAAAAGAGTGACGACATAACAGTGGGAAGACCAGTGCCATCGATTCCAAAATTAACATTTCTTCATACGGAAAAGCGTGGAGAATATTTACGTCATTTTAATGTGAATCAATTTGAGAAAACTAATTGGCTAGCTGGAAGCTGTCATTTTAATACATTATTTTTCTGGCCATGCTTATTATTTTGTAATAAACTGTTTGGAACAAGGAGGGTTATGGTAATTTAAATAATCTCAGTAATGCCATTGTCAAACTCGAACGATCGCTAAGTCATTTACGTTGGTTTGTTCAGCTTACGTGCTTCGGAAGTGTTCGCATTGATACCCAACTGGATCAACAATTGAAAGCTGATGTGGTGCGTCACAACGAAATGGTCAAGAAGAACAGAGAAATATTAAAAGCACCTAATCGACGCAGCATGCTTCTTATCCATGCAAGAATTGCCGATCAGAGGACACAATGGAAGTGAAGGTTCATTCACCAAAGGTAATTATGTAGAACTTTTCAATTTGTTGAACAGCTATGACAGTACTCTTAGAGAACATCTAGAGTCGTCTTCAACTTTTAAGAGCACATCGAACACGATTCAAAACGACTTGGTTGCTGCTATCAGTAGCGTGTTGATAGAAACCATAAGGAATGAGATTTCATGGCCCAACATGTAGCAATTACTGTATTTTAGATGAAACTTCCGATATTAACATCAAATCACAACTGTCCACCACCCTCAGATATGTTCATTACCAGACAGCACAGGTTCAAGAAACGTTTATTTCCTTCCTTGATGTAGATCCGCTAATGGCTTACTTAATAATATAATGGGCATAGTGACTTCCTATGACATCAGAAAAAAATTGGTAACCCAGACATACAACGGTGCTGCAATAATGGCCGGTGAACTAAATGGACTCAAAAGCAGAGTTCAAGAAACGTATCCTAAAGTTCTCTTTGCTGTTTCAGTCACGTTTTAAATCTAGTCTTACTCAGTCAGCTATGAGTATTAGTATTAAGAAGTGCCGTATCTTTTCCCAAACTCTCAATGGACTAAATAACTTCTTCTCTAAGTCTACAAAATGTACCCATGCTCTTACTGATTATTCCAACAAGAAAATTCCATGAAATACACCTACAACATGGAATTTCTCTTCCAGAGTTGTAAATGTTGTCAAAAATAACCGTGAATTGCTGGTGGAATTCTTTCAAAGTATACTAGACCACTCATCAGACCGGGAAAGTGAAACTGTAGCACTTGCACGTGGATATTTGTCTTTCCTTTCAGAATTTGAGACCAAATTCCTTCTTTATGTTTTATCAAAGATTCTTTACAACAGACAAAGCATTTGGACATACTGTATTGTTCAGAAAAGGTGAACAAAACCAAGTGTATTATTCAGAACGACAGAGACAGATTTGAAGCAGTATGGAATGATGTTTGTAATGGTGTCGAATACGAAGAAGTGCTAGGAAAGAGAAAACACCTGGACAGCGATATCGTGAAATATAGGAGAATATATTTTGAAATAACAGACAATGTGACAAATCACATTGCAGACAGATTTGGAAACTTTCCCCAACAGGAATTTCTTTCATTACTTAATCCAACCAAATTTGAAGCGCTCCTGCTCTAGATGCACTGAAAATGAAATACAATTCAATATTTGATATTGTTCGACTCAAAAATGAACTGACAGTCTTATATTCCATGGGGGAGTTTTGTGGCAAATACCCCCACGAACTGGCAATACATTTGAAAACGAAACAAGTCCACGCGGTATTTGCTGGATTATATAAATTGACATTACTTGCTCTGACCATACCAAGCACATCTGCATCGGCCGAAAGGTCATTTTCCCCACACGTGCCAACTTTTGAATAGGACTATCAGTAAAACTCGCGCGCGACAAAAAATCTAACGATTTTCGACATACCCCGGCTTGACATAGAAGTTGATTCCAATAGGGAACCTGAAATATTTGTCCCGAATGAGTAAATTTATAATAACAATATAGTTGGTCCGTTATTGGACATTATTTACCAAGATCCGTTATTGGACATTATTTACCAACAGATGAGCCCAACTTAGCCCACTGGGGCGAAACGCTGGCAACCAGGAATGAGTTAGCTGGAAAATTGACGAAAATATTAATACTTCTTGGCTACAAAATACAATAATTCATGCTTTAAACAGGACACTTCAATTAAATACCTACTTACATCATACGCCAATGATCTGTAGATGAACATAACAATCAAGAAGAAATCCATGTTAAACAGCAGCAGGCGTGAATATTGGTTTGGAGCATACATAACAGGACTTTCTTGATAAATTAAGCAGATACGCGATAATTGAAAAGTGTTTTACACAATAAAACTTGTTTAACATAACACGGGCAAGAAATAA
This sequence comes from Anabrus simplex, assembly GCF_040414725.1. Classification (NCBI taxonomy): domain Eukaryota; kingdom Metazoa; phylum Arthropoda; class Insecta; order Orthoptera; family Tettigoniidae; genus Anabrus; species Anabrus simplex. The sequence goes on along the minus strand of NC_090267.1, from coordinate 370,601,363 downwards.
TATAATACACACTGCAAATCACATTCTAGTTCAACTTTAAAGTCATAGTTGTGGCCTGCAAGAAGTCCCTGTCACAACAGGGACCAGAACTCTTGGTCTTCAAAATAGAAATATACTCCAGGGATTCGACATGTTACATGGATGATCTGAACTCTGTTCTATTTTTTCTTCACAAGGCTGAAAACACGTTCACATTCTGCATTGTCATGGGGTATGGTCAGAATAGAGAGCATTACTCTAGAAATTCAGTTATACTTAAAGACGCGTCCAGACTTGTAACAGAACATCGTAACGTAACCGCGTCGCGCTCCTGTCTGGACGCTACTGCGTAACCTCGTCGCGCAACCTTAGCCCGCAACATGAACGATACGGAACGAGGTTCTATGCGTCCCACTGCTTGTCGGTTTTCCGGCGTCACATCAAAGAGCTGCGCGCGCGGAAGTTACAGCAAGCTTGGACGTACAGAGGACCTCGGCGCGTAACACGCATTCGCCTCTGTCTGCTTGATCAGTAAACATGGAGTGGACCGAGCAAAAAACACTGCATTTTATTGAAATGTACAGAGTTAAGGAAATGTTGTGGCTAGCTAGCCATCCCGGGCATTTCAACAAAATTTTAAGGAATGACGCATGGGAGGCCGGGCATTTCAACAAAATTTTAAGGAATGACGCATAGGAGGAGCTGGCGACGGAACTGAACACAACGGCCGAGGAATGCCGGAAGAAAATGACGTCCTTGCCTTCTTCACTCCGAAGGGCGAAAGGCAAAATAAAAAAGAGCATGGGAACAGGATCAGGTGTGTATAAATAAAACTATGTAATATTACTTATAAAACATGGCATCAGACTTTAAATGCTACGACGAATTCTTAAGCTTTCCGCTTTTAACAGTGTGTACGGTACTATATTACGATGTTTGAATATATGCATTTGTTCATTTTCAGCAACTGACGAGGTGTATCAGAGCACATGGTTTGCTTTTAAGCGTCTGCAGTTCCTATGGGACAAAGACAAGCCGCGAGATGGTTTAAACACTTTTAAGTACATTTTTACTGCAAAGTAAACACTTAATAAATGAAGAGTTAAAATTTTTAAAGTGAAACTAGTAACACATTTATTTTCCTGTTTTTGGTTCTTCAACACATAAAAACAATTTTTCAAAAAGGTTTCTTATAAAAGACTTTGTAATTACGTTATGTTCTTGATAACACTATGTAAGTTCATAATTGATTGCATCTGTGTTCATTTTTTCGGGTCAGTTGTTATCAGTGATCAAGAATGGTAGGGGCTAATATGGATCGCCCGTGTATATTTAATGGTTGTTTCTTCACTGCACACTTGAACATGTAAATCTACATTTTTGTGGCTAGGTCCACTATATGTTTCAACTATTCAACAGGTTGTAGAGTAACAGCAAACTGTTACACCATAGTGGTGTAAGCGGTCTCAAAACTGCGCGAGGAAGGCAACGGGAAACCACATCGTATTTAATCCCCAGGAAAATCTTTAGCATGACTGGAAAACATGAAACCAAGGCCCCCAGTCCCCGGCAGCCCTTCAGTGGGCAGGGGGTGCTAAGAATCTCCGGGCCAGTCATGAGAAGGATAGCAACGTGGAATGTTCGCAGCTTGTTTCAAAGTGGAAAGACTCATAACGCCATCAGAGAGATGGAGAGACTCAAGATCGACGTTCTTGGCATTAGCGAAATGCGTTTGCCTCATTCAGGAAAGAGTGTGTTCAGTGGTTATCAAGTATACTATTCTGGTAATGACGATTCTCGCCATCTTAATGGCGTGGGTTTCATTGTACATCGAGATATCAGTAAGTCTGTGAAAAATTTTATACCAGTATCAGATAGGGTATGTTTACTACAGCTTAATGCACGACCAATTTTAGTGAATATCATCCAAGTATATGCTCCAACATGCGATGCGTCAGACGTTGATGTCGAAGATTTTTTACACGAAAATCGAAGCAGCCCTGTCATATACCAAACCATCTGAAACATTGTGATGGGCGATTTCAATGCTAAAGTCGGCCATGGTCGACGGGCTGATGTAGTCGGTGACTACGGATTAGGAACAAGCAATACTCGAGGTGATCGACTGGTCCAGATGTGCCAAGAGCAGAGCCTTATTATAGCAAACACGTATTTCCAGCTACCTCCACGTCGCCTCTATACGTGGATCTCTAATGCTGACAACAGTATTAGAAACCAGATTGATTACATCACAATTAACAAGCGGTTCAGAAATTCCATCAAATGTGTGAAAACATACCCAGGTCCTGATATCAACTCAGACCATAGCCTACTGTTTGCTTCCATGAATCTCAGGCTGAAGAAATGTCATTTAAAGGGGAGTTTTAGTCGGATTGAGATTCAGAAGCTTCAAGATCAAGCACTGAAGGATGAAGTTCAGTCAGCTCTACGTGTAAAACTTGCGGAAGTTCAAAACAGCGTTAATATAAATGATGTTGAAGGCACTTGGAATCACATCAAATGTGCAATTAACGACGAAAGTCAAGTAAAATTAATGAATGCTGAAGAAGGAAAAACAAGCCGTGGATGACAGAAGAAATCCTGAGGCTGATGGACCAGAGAAGGTCTTTTAAAAACAAAAATCCTGTAAAGTACAAAAGTTTGCAGAATTTAATACGACAAAGAATAAGGAATGCAAAAGAACAATAACTCTCTGAGGAATGCAACGAAATAGAATTAATGAATTCCAAACATGATTTTTTCAACATGTACAGAAAGTGAAACAAGTAACTGGTGCATATAACAGGAAGGGTAGTGGAATCCTCCTTAATAAGAATGGTAACATCTTAGCGAGCACAGAAGAGAAACTGAAGGAAAGGATGGAATATGTACAAAATCTCTTCTTGGATCGCAGAAATGTGGATCATGGTGCTTGGGCAGACGATGGTGTGGATATCACACGTGCAGAAGTAGAATATGCCATAAGAACAGCGAAGAATGGGAAGGCTCCAGGCCCTGATGAGATGTATGCTGAGATACTGAAACTCCTTGAGAAAGAAAAATCCCTTTCATTATTAGTTGACCTATTCAACAGTATTCACCGCAGTACCATTCCTCTCGAGACTGGCTCAAATCGACTTTCGTAATATTGCCTAAGAGAGCCAATGCAAAATTCTGCAATGAATATAGAACAATTAGTTTGATGAGACGTTCTGAAAGTATTCCTAAAAGTCTTGCATGCGAGAATTTATCATAAATGTGAGGAGATTATCGGAACCTCGCAGTTTGGCTTCAGACATGGTTTTGGTACTAGAGAGGCATTATTCAGTCTGCAGGTATTAGTCCAACGGTGCCGAGATGTCAATGTCGATGTTTTTGCTTGTTTCATCGATTACGAAAAGGCTTTCGATACAGTCCGCCATGATGAACTTATGAACATTCTTCGGGAATTAGGCCTTGATGGACGGGACATTCGTATTATTGGTAATCTCTACTGGAACCAGTGTGCTGGCATAAGAGTTGATGGTCGTGTCTCGGAAGAAGTCTCAATTATGAAAGGAGTTCGCCAAGGCTGTATTCTTTCCCCCATGCTTTTCAACATCTATTCAGAAAATATTTTTCGAGATGCTCTTTACGGTAAGACTCAAGGAATTGTGGTTAATGGTTTCATCATAAATAACATCAGGTACGCCGATGACAGTGCTACTTGCAACCAATCTCCAGGATCTACAGGAACTACTTAATGCTGTCACTGAAGCCAGCAGCGCAATGGGCTTGAAGCTTAATGTACAGAAGACCAAGTGGATGGTTATAAGTAGGAAAGAAGATGGCATTCGAGGTAATTTCACAACAGCGAAAGAACAGATCGCGAGAGTGGCAACATTTAAATACCTGGGATGTCACATCAATGATGACTGGGACCTTACTCACGAGATCCGATGCAGAATTGAACAGGCCAGAACTTCTTTTCAGAGACTTAGGAAACTTTTGACAAGCCGTGCCCTTTCCATTTCACTACGGACACGACTACTCCGGTGCTACGTTTTCAGCATTCTGTTGTACGGCGTTGAGGTATGGACACTGAGACCATGTGCAAGAGATTGCAAGCATTTGAAATGTGGACGTACCGAAGGATGCTGAAGATACCCTGGACAGCTAAAATGACCAATATAGACGTTTTGCACCGTATGAACAAAGAACCAGAAATTCTCACTACCATCAAGAGAAGGAAACTAGAATACTTTGGTCATATGATGCGGAACTCTAAATACCACCTTCTGCAAGTAATACTCCAAGGGAAAATTAATGGAAAACGTGGTCCGGGGAGAAGTAGGACATCATAGCTCGGCAACTTGAGCCAGTGGTTTGGGGTTACAAAGCTTACCCTGTTCAGAACAGCTATGAACAAACAACAGATCATGCCTGATCGCCAACGTTCTGCGAGGACATGGCACATGAAGAAGAAGAAGAAGAAGTAATTATCTTGCCATGGAATCTGTCCCTCATGTTGGTAAAAATGTGCTAACTCGTTTCGCCGATAAGCTTGATCTACGTGGCACATTTCTGTTAGGAAGTAATGACGTCATGTTATCAATGTCGGCTCTCCAGTTTCCCTCCTTTAATTGTCCGTCTGTTTCATGATCTAATGCCCCAGGTGGACTGGAAAGATTGACTGAGTCAGGGCTTCGTCTTAAGAAATTGTGTAGAAAAGTCACTGCCTTCACAGTCAATTCAGCCCTGTCAGACTGTAGCAGCATTCGCTTTCGAAGTACTCGAAAGACAGCCGACACAATACCGAACACATTTTCCACCACTCTACGTGTTCGGCACAATCGATAATTGAAACGCCGCTCTAATGAATACTTTGGATGAATCCTGTATACGGTTTCATTAACTTCTCACTAAGAGCAAACGCATCGTCCCCGATGAAAAAGTATGGAACTGCAATTTGTCTTCATTTTAAGGGCTCCGCTTTTGGTAAACATAAGCTGTTCTTTTGTTGTAGTTGATTGTTCAACTGCTTTGGCAACCAACATCCACAAATAAAAAGTTGTAATGGGCGTCTACCAGTGCGAAAAGAACAATGCTGAACGTAGATTTATAGTTAAAGAGCTCGCTACCACGCTTAATAGGTGCTTGTAGGACTACATGTTTGCCGTCCAGGGCTCCTAAACAATGAGAAGTTCCACATGCGTTCATAGTTTTGTGCCACAGCCTGCCATTCTTGTTCTGTTGTAGGAATCTGTACATAATAATAATAATAATAATAATAATAATAATAATAATAATAATAATAATAATAAACGTAGTAGTAATGTATATCTTAAATATGTATGTGTAGCCTATACACGATATTTCTTAATATAGATGAGGGCACCAGACAACGAACAAGAACAAGCAGATACACAACATGCGGAAGGCACCATAGGAACTATATCGTGTCCCCCGCAGCCTGTTTCCCATAAACGGAAAGGTGGTGGTGGTGATTATTGTTTTAAGAGGAAGTACAACTAGGCAACCATCCTCTATCCATAAACGGAAAAGACGAGTTGAGGATGAGAGACTAGAGAAGGCATTTGAAATACTGGCCGAATCTGCAAGCAAACATTAAGAAGAAGACGACGAATGCCAGATCTTAGGGAACTTGGTTGTCAAAAGGATGCAGAAATATTCACCAATAAATCGAGCCGAAACTGAACATTCTATGATGGACATTTTACTTCGTGCAGACCGGGGACAGTATGACCACTTTCCCCATCCACTCCCTTCTCCGGTTCACTCTACATATTCCCAATATCCCCATCATGCTGCACAGCATAATGTTCATCAGCTGCCGAACCCATCACAGTTTCAATGTTACACCTCCCCCTGTGGGTGGGGGCGGCAGAATAACACCCACGGTAACACTTGCCTGTCGCAAGAGGCGACAAAAAGGGGCCTCAGGGGCTCTGAACTTTGGAGCGTGGGTTGGCGATCAAGGGGCCCTCAGCTGAGTCCGGGCATTGCTTCCACTTACTTGTGCCCGACTCCTCACTTTCATCTATCCTATCCGACCTCCCTTGGTCAACTCTTGTTCTTTTCCGACCCCGACGGGAGGCCTACGGAGTCTTTAATTTTCACGCCCTTCGTGGTCCTTGTCTTCCTTTGGCCGATACCTTCATTTTTCGAAGTGTTGGACCCCTTCAATTTTTCTCTCTGATTAGTGTTATATAGAGGACGGTTGCCAAGTTGTACTTCTTCTTAAAACAATAATCACCACCACCACCACAAGGTTACACCGTTTCAACACCCACTCCTTCAGCTTTCTTATCCTCACCGAATACTACTACTACTACACCCAATTCTCCTCACTCCAACTCCAATCTGTCCACTGAGTCAAATACAGTAAGCAATTCCCACTATGTGGATATGGATTTTCAGGACTTGATTAGACTTACAAAGTAGTGTTTCTGTGTTGAATAAGCAATTAAAATAGATAATGTTTGATGTATGTAACATAGAATATTCCAGCAATAAATTCCTTACGTTTCTATTTTCTTTCAGTGCTTCAATCAGAGCTTGACACATTCCGGTACGATAACACTAATCGACTGTTTGGATATTTTGAAAAGATACTGCAGACTAGTGTATGAATCACCGGTTGCTAGAAATCGTACTGTCACTGCCAGTCTCTCTTGCACCGAGATAGCCTCTCTGAATGTGGTATATTTCTTATCAACTTTAGGCCCTATCAAATTGATGAGGTATTCAAAGTCTGTAGGTGACATTCTAGTAAAATTTTTATAATGCCCACTAACTGTCTGAAACTTCATGTCAGCCAGCAAATTTGAACCACCATGTGTAGTTCTACCTGAATATAGCTGAGTTTGCCACCAACGCCTATGTTTCCGTTTGGTTGCATAATGCAAATAAATATAGGCTGCTGCAGCTAAGTCCATCTTTCAAAGTTGCACTGTCTCAACTGACGGAACGCTGGTAGGTTACGCGTTACGGCCTGCGGCGCGGGGTAGAAAAGTTTACCTCGCAACCGCGGTGCGTAACATTGCCCCGTTTAACCTTGGCGCGCGACGTGGTTACGTTACAGAGTTAAGCGCGCATGTCTGTACCCGCCTTAAGAAGTCCATCGGCTCCACGAATTCGTGATATTTGTGCCTAACTGGAATCACTTACAGCATCTAGATTTGCAACCAAAGTGTCATCTACCTGAAGAGCTGTGAACTGCCTCCGAAGCTTACTCACCAACTCATCTGTAGTTTCATTCTCTTCCTTGCATAGCATGATAGAAAACTTTTCTAAGAAAAACCAATGGAAGAAAACTGTGCATCTTCACTTTTGTCTAACTTAGCAATTGAGCATGCTTTAACACATCATCCTTGAGTGATAACTTGTTGATGTAGTTGATGATGTAATCACTGATAAAAAGAAAAGGGATTTATCTGTATCCTGGAGATCATTCACTATGTTCGAAGTTTGAATGCCAATAACTAACCCCTCATCACTTCCTTGATTTTGAATCAAGTTGTACTCAACTTCCAAGCAATGAGGAGCTTTTGACAATTTTGGGCTTAACAAACTTGGTGAACAACTGCTTTAGAAAATCCATTAGAAGTTCTAATAAAAAGTGAACTTGTGGGAAAGAAGTCTGAACGGCAACACTGAATTTGTCAAATGCAGGAACAATCACATGAAGGAAAAGTGCAAAAGGCCTTGTTCAAGTTTGAGGACAGAAACAAACAATTTTTCTTCACGTGTTGTAGCAGAAGTCTTACTTTTAAGGATGGGTTTGCCACATTTGGAAGAATATGCTATTCTTTTAAGGGCATGTGTAGTAGCAGAATCAAGAATTCTCTTCTTCTGATACTCTTTCAATCCACTTTGTTCAACGCTAGGTATTCTGAAAGATGTCAAACTTGTGGAAATGTTTTGGGTACATAATATTACTTCCTCCTTGAAGAAAAAATAAAAGAAGTGGATCCCACTGGTCCAATAGCCTATCCAAACATCTGCCTAAACATCTGCCTAGTACATACATGCTTCAGAATTTTCTTTGCCTCTTTATTGTGCAAGTTCTGAGATTTCTGAAGGCATTCTTTTCTTTTGACACTCTTCTCTAAAAAAATAAGATATATATGAACAAGGATCTCATCTACTTTAAGTGGTAATCTTCCAGCACCTTTTTCAGCTGCAAGATTAATCGGGTGGCAAATGCAACCTACGATGGCAATACCTGGTTGAACTTCACTTAGAACTGCTGAAACTCCATTTTTGTGTGCTATCATAACAGGAGCATTGTCGGAACAGAAAGCCACACAGTTTTCAATTGGTATGTTATGAGAATTCAGCTGTGATGACGTCAGTGTACGTATATTTCGCCCTGCTAACGCTGGTATGGATAGCATACTGCTCACTACTTTTTCCTGCGGAACATCATAAAATGTAACAACAATAGGATACAACTTGGCATTCGTATCATTGCTTCCATCCGTTGCTACAGAAAATGGTCCGTTGTGAAGGCACTTAAAAACAACTTCAGATGATGCAATTTTTGTCATTTTATGTACAATGCATGTCATTTTAGTGCGACCACAGCTATATTTCTTTGCAACATCTGATGTGGGAAACATCTTAAATAAAGCACCAGCATGATCAACCGCACTTAATGGCACATTGTGTTCCACCAAAAAGGAAGTAAACAGACACTCGGCCCTAATTACGTCACTGTTAACGTTTCCAGATTTGACAAAAAATGTTGATTTTCTTGTTATCTTCCTTCGATTTAACATAACTTACGTGTTTACCACACTTCACATGATTACTATCGCTTTTTCCACCATGTGCAATATTAATATCACACCCACATACCATACAAAAGGCAAACTTTTCTCCCTTTCTTGATTTTAGTATGCAAGGAAAATCAACAGAATATGATTCTTTAAATTTCTGGAAGTACTGTTTCTTGTTGGATTTATTCATGAATCCAACATGTCCGAGAACAAATGTCTGGATATCTACTGAAACGTCGAAGGGAACCTGGATCCCTGAACGTCTCATAAAATTATAGCATAAACACTCAAGGCAGTCAAACACTTCATTAAACATCAAAGCACACAAAGTCTTAAACCATTAAACGAACGCGACGCCAACCTTGTGAGAAAAAAAATATGCACATGGCAAAAACACATACACACGTGGAACGAATGTAATTAGTCCAAGGAATACAGGAAACTGCAAAGCATAAAGTTATAACACAACAACTCGAACATTTCATTATAGGCCAAAACATTCAAGGAACGCCAACTTCGTGAACAAAAACACCACTCACGTGGTCAAAGAATATTGGTTAAATCACAACAAGCAAACTGAGCGGAACGAAGAATTTGCAGAGCAGAGCCTGTCGACACCTAAGATTCACATGCAAGAACTGTTATCCCGGCTTATTCAATTCCAATGAGGACACAAACATCACACGGTTAAAAGTACCAATCACATCAAAGAATGAGTTACTGACTATCGTGGACTTGCCTTCATTCCACGCAAACAATCGATTCTACGGAAGTGGAGTGATTATCGAATGTTAACGTTTCAAATTTTTGTCCGCGAAGTCGTAAAATGACACTGTCCATCCGTCCGTAAAATACTGCAATTTCCGCAAATTTTACGCATAAACCGTAAAAGTTGGCAGGTATGTTTTCTACACTTAAATGGATCAAGTTACTCCAAAGGTCAACACAAGGACAAGGTTGAGAAGCCTTGCACTGATGTCCATTGAGAAGAAAAAGAGAGATGTTCAATAAATTTCCAATGTCATTGAAATCATTTAAGAAAAGACTAGGAAAACAACAGATAGGGAATCTGCCACCTGGGCGACTACCCTAAATGCAGATCAGTATTGATTGATTGAAAGTTGTGAGAAATACAAAAATCACCAACATTCCATTGCGATGTCATTTGAGGCGTTTTCCATACAAGAACGCAGAATGGAGTTCTCCTTCAAGTAAAGAAGGTAACTGCTTATTTTACTCACTTGCTATCAAAATCGGCATGGCCGTAGTTTGATATCAGAAGCCGTAAATATTAAATTACCAACGTGTTCAATATATTGTAATGGACCGATGAAGTATTACGTAAATTTTTACGGTTCAAACTTGGCTTATTCTGTTAGCAAGTGGGAGGGAAGAACAGAGCAATGCTTATTAAAAACAGACAAAATTGAATATTTCCTATTGTTAAACAAAGAATGAAAAATTGTTCAACACTTCGATATAATTTTTGTTGTTTTCATTTATTTTTCAATGGTGTTTACCGTTATTATCTACACTTCTACTTCAGAGTGGATTATGAATTTAAATATTGAAACCAGTAGTTTGGTCAGTGATGTAACGTAAAGAAATTAGATAAATCTTACGTGAGCACAAAAGGTACAATGGACCAAAGGTTTATTCTTGTTCTCAGTGCGAGGAGGGGGGTATAAAATACTACAAATATGCTTAAGTAATACTTGAATGGTCGCTAAGTAGCATGGAAACATGCTGCAGAAGGCACCGCACACCACGCAGGTGGAGCCACTGTCAGCTTAGTTGTGGGTTTATGATGCGCTGCAAACACTGTTCTAGTGACTGCAAGCACCACCACACAGCTTGCATGGCACTTATGGAGGCGCCCCTATGCGACAATTTTGCGAGGACCATGGCTCGGGCAGAGAGAAAGGAGGCCTGTTGCCATCTGCCTGCCCCTTTCCAATAGATCTCCCCCTAGGCAGGAGTGGTCACATTCTGCAAGATTGGAGACTAGGCACCAAGGACTCAATTCAGACCAGGCTGTGCAACAAGTCCTAGGATCTCCTGCAGCATGGCTTAGTAGCTGGCAAGGTACGTGCTAGCCACGGCAGTATCTCTCGAACTGATCCCCTGAATAACTGGACTGGCTTGAAACTTGTTTAATGACTTGTGCATGATGCCTGTTCCTAATTAACATTACCTGGACTTGTCCAGACCACATCCTTGCATGTATTACACACAAAATGCCCAATTTTACATGTAGGCATCTTTCATTTTCCGCCTATGTGGTTTTTCCCTGACCCTTTACCTACCTCATTCCACCACTATTATACCTCATCACCTTATATGCCTGGTAACATACTGAGCATGGGGACAGGCAAATACTTTCAACTATCAATTCTTTTCAATTCTCCTTACTGTATCTTTCTCCTCTTACAATTAACAGCATGGTGGGGATGATGTAGCTCGCACTGATCGCGACACCGGGGAGAGGGGCCTCGACCCTCCTCCCTTAAAACAGTCTGGTGTACAAATGGTTCATTTCTAATTATCATTATTATGGAGCTAGTACAATGTAGCTCTTACAAAATTCTTATTAAAGTGCAATTCTAATTATTATATGTCTGGCAGACTCGGTCACTACAATTTAGCTGGTATAATTTATTATTCAAGTATTCTGGTCTCGTACAGATAATATTCTCATCACAGTGTGCTGTGCTTCTGTAATGTCGAATGTCTTGTCAGATATTATGCACTTTCTTTTTAGAAGTTCTACTGCAAGCTTATCTAAGATAATTACAACTACCTAGGGTTAGTCATAACTATGTGATCAAGCGTAAATGTGCGTAAGAATCTATGGCCCAGTTTCAAGGCATAGATCAGCAGCATGTGCCTGGCCAAAACAAAACTATCATTAAACAAATGAATATCAAGAGATACGGTATTAAAGAGTGTGAAATCATCTCAGAATACTATGTGTCAATGGTGTGAGATGGTGCAATTTGTGTACTGTAGGCTCACTACAAATGGTAGTTCAGTCCTTTTGTTGTAGAATAGTGAGAATCTTCCAGGATTTGTTTATATCTTTTTGAGTGTGTTGTATGTTTGTTGTTTGTAGTAGTGCTCATGCAATGATGATGATCATGTCAGAATATTGTTTTAAATGAGTGTAGAAGTTATTGGACAAGTGCTGTTCCTACCTGTTTAATCATTTTCAGAGGATTAGGTAAGGCCCACAGTGGACACACCAATACATAGCTTTATGTGCTCGCCTTTGGAAAGAAGAGAAAATTATAATGTTCTATCAAAATTCCAGGGATCCATTTTAGTGAACTCAGGCGCCCACACAACGGACATTTCAGTTAAGTCAATCAGTTAAGTATATTAGTATGAAAATCAATTTACAAGTTCAGTTCTCACCATCAGTTTAGCAAAATTGATACAGATTTCTCAGTATCATCATTTGCAGATCTGATTATCAACTGAAATGTAACTGTGCAAATGATATAAAATGTACCAAAAGTTTCCCCCTCTCCATTTCCTTGACTAATAATATGTGATACTATACCGAATCCCAGAAGAATTAAAATATAAACTTCTAGGTGTCCCAAAATCAGAAGAGATGGTACAGAATTGGAATTGCACCTCCAGCTGGATCAAAGAATGAGGAGATCAAGTTTCAGTCAGTGAGCAACATTATCAACACACAACAAGCAATATAAATATGAAGGGCGCTAAACCAAAACATTTTAAGTGCCAAACTTCCCAAAATGAGTTTTATTTGTTCTTGACATTGCAAGTATCATTCTCCACTTGCACTAGCAAAGGCGACATGACTGAAGCGCTTCATCTGGGCGGAAATATGATGTGCCAACTAGAATGTTGCAAGTGCCGATGCAAGTAGCTTCCACGTTGCGTTCTTCAGTCTGCAGCTATGGCTGACCAGGAAAAATCTGCGTTGCTCCATACGAGTAAAAGAGCAGTTTAAAACCTTATTTGTGGAAGAACAACATGCGAAAATTGCAGAGAAATAGAGAAATGCCGTACGCATCACTGCAAAATAAACTCGCCTCAACTCCAAAACCACCAACTGAGTTAAGAAAAGTGACTCTTATACAATGTACACAAAAGACAGCCATGATGTTGATTGTTTAATGCCCATTACTGCACTACTGCTAGTGTACCAACATTGTTTACAGATTATAATGGTTAAATGCGACACTAGAAATAGTAATAATGATTCTTGGAACGGAGCACATACATTCTTTATTTCAATATTTCCAACAGGAGTTTACAGCAGTAATAATATTTCTCAGTTTACATCTTGTGTTACAAGTGTCTGAAGTGTCAATGTTTGTGCAAATGCCTAACTCTGCAGTGCCGTCCAAAAAATGTTCCACGAGTTCTGGGAATTACAATTCTACAATTAACAACAATCATTTCTCAGATCTCTCATTCGGCCTGCAGACGAAGGCACGGCACGTACGAGCATCCTACCGACAGCAAGAGGCAACATTCGTTAAAGTACTTTCTGATTTTGAACATCACCTCCGAAGTTCAGGTATGCAAGAAAACGTTTTGTGAAATGTTCGGCATATCACAAAGAAATGTTCAGCTACTAGCAGAGAGTATTTTGATGGGGGGAAATTGACATGAAGAATAAATACGGAGGCACAAGATCAAAGAAGAATGCAGTTTGGAAACAAAAAATTCATGATTACATTGTGAATTTACTAGCTTGTGAAAGTAATTATGGCAGAACAGAAAATATGTCATGAGATTTAAATGTAGTAAATCATATACGGCTTTCATTGAAAAATACACTGTCCAAGAAAGTTGATAAAAAAACTAAATTGGAATATTAACACTGCCAAGCAGTGGCAGCCCAATAGCAGATGAGAGAAGATGTAGCTATGTACAAGCTCCCCACACTAAAAATGAAGGTAGTATCATTTGATTTGCAGCAGCAAATGTATCTGTCACATTTGATGCCTTCAGAAATGTTCTACAGCCGCCAGTTAGTGCTGTCAACCTGGGAATCCATTTTGAAGACGAAGGCAGAGAAATTGTTCTTCTGGGACCAAGCTGCAGGCTGACGAGAAGCAGCTGAAATTGCATCTTGTTTATATATATATAAAAAGGATTTGAAACTCTGTCCAAAACAAAAATTAGTTTTGTGGTCTGATAAATGCTGCAGGCAGAACAAGAACAGAGAAGTCATAGCCATGATGCTGACACTTGTGGCAAAGGGGTACTTCATGGAAATTACCCACAAGTTTTCAGTACATCGACACACATTCCTGTCTTGTGATCAGGACTTTGCATGGATTAAAAAAATCTAAACAGGGCAAAAACCATTGGTTTCCCGAGATCATGTTGAAATAATAGCTGATGCAAACCAAAAACATCCATTTTTAGTAGTTAACAATACAGATTTTTTTGACTGGATGGAAGTAACTTTTGGATACCAAGAAAATTAATATTTTCAAAGTGACCATGATGAAAGTTACTCTAGAAAACATTTGTATTGTTCAGGTAAAGATTCACCTTTAGGAGTGTAGTCACAAGTTCCTGCACTAAGGAAAAAAAAGTTAGAGGAATATTTTTGTTACCTGAATGTGGAAATGAAGGAAAACTTTATACCCTTATCCAGATATTTTTTTCTAAAATTTCTTTAACGGGTACTCTCTGCTTTTAATCGACAAAATACCTCAACCTTACAATTTACATTCTAAAATCCAATGAACAGATAAATATATACATGTATGGTAATGTCTCTGACCTACTTACAATAAATTCCACACCAGCAGTAGAGGATGATCACTGCCTTCTCCACACCTTCTCTCCCTGCTTTTTTGCGTCAGTCGCCAATGTTGTTCTTTCAGAAACCATGAATTTACGTACTCCGTAGGTTTAAAACTTGTTAACAGGGGGGGGGGGGGGGAGGGGGCGCAACCATCTTGATGAACATAAGATTTTCAACTGTGCTCAGATGCAATGATGCTCTTGTTGGAGTCATGATCAAATTCATTAATGAGAAGCCTCGTTCACATTCGCTTGCTGAAATTGGGAAGCTGCCCATAGTGTTAAAAAGGGGAAGTAGAGACAATGGGCATTTCTTCTCTGTAAGACACTCCTGGAAACCTCTCAGGATTTGTCTGTCCTGGAGCTTAAAATGTTTACACAAGTTTCTGACTTCTGTTTGCTCGTAAGTTAGATCAGGATTTTCTAGCCAAGTTGTTGCATCCAAAACTGTAGCCCATTCTGGTATTTCACTGTCTTCTGAAGTTAAAAGGTAGTTCTCAATACACTTACCCAGACATTCAGACAACTTCACAGTAACAATACGAGTCGCTTTATTTCTTGCTCCTTTTTCGAGAGTCGCACCTTTAAACATTAGCTGTGCTTCTGCTTCCAATCCTTTAGTGTAGTATGGTCCATGCTTTGTCTTTCTTTCAGAAAACGCCATAATTTTCTTGCATATTTTCTTATGGGCAGAATAAATTATGATGTCATGGGCTTGCAACTCAACACCAAGTTCCGCTAACTCCTGAAGTGCACGACAAATCAATACAAGGTCTAATACAAAGTAAACATTAGTAATACACTTAAGGAGTCCTTCATACATGATTTGTACAGTTTTATCTCTTTTGGGACCATCTTTGACACTTTTGAAATGGGCCACTAAAACTACAACATTTTTCCAGACATCTGAGACAGATCTGACGCTGGAGAACAACCCAGGGTGTCTACTGAGTTCCATTTTCAAAATTCCAGTATATTTCTAGTATATTCAGTATAACTATCAGCAACATTCCAGTACACGATGCTATATTTTTTTTTTTTCTTTAGCAAGATCCATTGCTTTTAAATTTCTTTAATTAAAAAATTTATACAACTCTTGTGTTGGAAAAAAAGTACAATCCCAATGAATACAAAATTGTTTGTAAGACTATTAAAACAATTACAAGGGTTGATGACCTTCGATGTTAGGCCCCTTAAAACAACAAGCATCATCATCATCATCATCATCATCATCAAAACAATTACAAGACAAAATGTTGACAAATTGCCAGTTTTATATAAATGAAAAAAATCATATTTATAACTTCATACTATATAACTGTTAGTTTTCAATTTACAATGCTATATTACACACACACAATATACTTGAAACGTCTTATCTTACATCACTGCTTCTAAGTGACAATGCACTTTTGGCTATTTGGATCACTTCAATAACACTTACATCCACTAAAAACACAGCCAAAGAAGGAGTATCAGATAACAAACAATGTGGAAGTAAACCATTCTTGAATAGATTCTGTACCAGACTTATTCTAAGTAAAAACTTGTTCTAAATATTAAGTCACAAGAAAGATGTATATACAAAATCAATCACTTTTTTTTATGCATCACATAAAATACATTACTCTATATACAGTAGTTTTTATGCTTTATGATATATAGTGCATACATTTTATAACAAATTTCTGAGTTATCATATATATTTAATTATCAATTCACAATGACTATAGTTTATGCACGCACGCACACACACACACACACACACACACACACACACACACACTTACAACAGTGGGTTTTTTTCTTCTTCAATTTTTTCACCTCATTCTCCAGTTCTTCTGTCTCTTCCTTAACACTCTGCATAATACGTTGTTTCTTCAATTCTATGTGTTTTATTTTTTCTGCTGCTAACTTTCTTATGGCTGTGATGTTATCTGTATTCTTTTTATACTTTTCTAAAGCTTCATTTCTCAATGCTGATGCATTTTTGGCGGCATGGATCATCTTTTTCGAAACACTGACCGCTAATAATCCACCAGCTGCAGATACTGCATCATTCACCAGACACTGTGCAATCAGGCTATTTTCATGAAGATTCTCTACTAGGCATTCTTTGTCTATTGAAAAACCTCTTTCTACAGTAGCATTGCCGTGAAACAAAACAAGAACTTTTTGTGTGAAGTGGATCAGTTCTTTTGAAACATTGTGTTGAAAATAGCCGGTGCTAAGAAAATCATCCAATCAATCGGTTCTGGGATCAAAGTTCTTCAGATACTTCACTACTTCTTCCTTTGATGAGAAATCTAAGTAGTCTCGTTTTGCATATGAGCTTCCATAGGAGAGAACTGTTTTGTCTCAACAAGAACTTCTAATGCAGCAGTTACCCTGCAGGTCTTAATAGAATTGGTCATAATTGCAGGATTGAAGCAGCTGGCACCTCTAACAAACTTGAAAGCAAGAGTGCTTTTGACAAAAAATCTTCATACATATATCAATAAGAAATTTTCTGCAGTCTCCATAGAACTGAAGAACTTTCGCATCCTTTATTCCCTTACTTTTTAAAGCTGCTCAGGCTGCAAATCAAATGTCAACAGCATGGAAAGGCTTAAGGTTTTCTGTTTTCTTCAAATCAATCAAGAGAAGTTTCTTACTAGTATTTGCTGACTCTAAAACCTGGTTCTTTACAATTCTTTCCAAAAGTACTCAGATCAGAGAGCATAAAAGGCAAAAGAGGATCATTACTCTGATACTTGGAGAGATACTGCTCTAGTTCAAGGGAAAGAGAATGGATGAATCCCAGCCGTGCTGGGAGCAGATTATTTCTTAAAAAACGTTTTATAATTCCAAAGTTTTCTGATGCAGCAGGTTTTTCCTCAAAAACATCAACATACTTCTTAATATGTGGCAGCATTTCCACAGCTCTTGCAATAACATTTGAGTTTTAAACCCATCTGATAGAGCAGAACGTCAGAGGAAAGAGATGTGATCCTGATATGCATTTGTAATCTGCACGTCTACTTGGAAAGTCCTTGAGGAGGTAATATAGAGAATGCAAAAATCTGTGAATGTTCCATTCAGAGTTGTTGTGTGCCATTTTATATGAACCATGAATAGTGTGCAAGGAGCAGGTACCAATATCCAACAGCTCCAGATCTGAAGATGAATCACCTAAGTACTTCTTTAGATCTTTCAAAAACTACAGGTTTGCATTCGGCCCATTCATTGATACTTGCAGCATCTTTTTTACATCCAAACTAGTGACTTTAAGTTTTGCAAAAATGTCATCAGAAGGTCCTCAGCAGAAGTATGACCTAAAAATGTGGATGTAAGATATCTTGTTTGAATTAAATTTCCATCCCAGAATCTAACAGCCATATCATATCCATTGGACCCTTCTGAGCAACAGAATTTAAGGCAGTTTGAGAAAGTTAGCGACTGTCTACAACACTAAGAGAGATGCTGGGTGATGAGGGCATCACGACCCGACACCGGGCTATTAGAGAAAATCAAAAGTTATTCTAGTAACTGTACTGTTACTACTGTACTACAAAAGTATTACTTTTCAATAAAATTTCTTTAAGTTATAATGCCAACCTAAACAATTATTCTTATTACCTGGACTTTTGGAGTGCAAATATCCAAATATATAAAGAACGATAATACTTGTTCTGGTATATTTTATAACTTTTCCAGTATATGGTTCAAAATTCCAGTATATTACGAGTATTGATTTGATTTGATTTGATTTGTTTATTTATCATCAACAGAGTTATTGATTCTCCAATTACAGATGATATAATACATTCAAATAATAACAATATTAACAGAACTTACTACTACCACTAATTATAAATAAGCAATATATAATATATACATATTTACAAAACACATTACGAAGGATAAAAGACATGTTTTGAAATGACCGAAGGAAGGAAGTATAACTTTCAGTTACTAAATGGGCAGAACAAGATACAAGGAACACTCTGTCTATGAAGTGTCCATAAGATGTCTGCGAATTTCACTAGCTGATGAGTGAAATATATCCACTATCCCGCTAATTTCGTTCAGGGATCTTAGGGCCTGCATAAACCAAGAGTTCCTGTGTGATTCCGTTCTGCAGTACCTATATTAAATTCCAGTATTTCCAGTATGTAGATGCCCTGCAACCCACCTTTTATCCAAAAGTCTCCCAATTTTTAACACTATGGTTTCAAGCTCTTCTGCACAAGCTTTTAATACCTGGGCATTTTTGGATAACTTTTGGTAAGCTGTGTACAGCTTGTCAAAGAGAGATTTGAAGTGATTTACACATAAAGGGAAATCATTGCTCACAATAGCTATGGAAAGCTCAACCCTGTGATTGGCACAATGCCAGAACGAAGCATCCACTATCATCTTTACTACCCTTTTCTCATTTCTACTGCAATATGAGAATCTATATTTATACATGCGTTAGTTGAATGAAGAATGCGGCCCATATTAATGCTATTGAACTCCTGCAAGTCAATTTCAGTTTCAAAATTGTGGAAGGCTTTGTTCTTTTTTTAACTACTTTATATGCTGTTTGAAAAACATCGCCAGTAACTTTTCTTTTACCTTTCTTTTTCGAAAGCCTTAGTGCATGCAGTTTCCGAAGTTTTCAATTCTGCTCTTTTTAATATTTTAATTGCAAGCCTGATGAGCTAGAAGAGGTCGATGCAGAAAAAAGAATTTATCAAGAAACGGTGGACTTCTATAAGCAAAAGTATAAGCTCTCATCCATTTCTGTAATCGGCTGGATCTTAGGTGCTCAAGGAACCATACCTACATTTTTTGTCAACTTCTGCAATACCTTTGGGCTGAATATTGATTTCATCTATAACATCACAATTACCACACTTCGTTTAACCGAAACCCGGCTTAACCGAAATGCTGTGGCAAAATTGTATCTTAATATTTTGTTTTTACCCCCTTTTCTAGCCATCAATATTAGTAATTATCTTGCTATATGTGCTGAGAGCTACTAGGCATACCCTATTTTGACAATAGCAGTTCTGAGAATCAAGTTACAGCAGATGATGGATTTAATGCAATAGGAGGTAAGATTGATTTTGATTTTTTATTAAAATACAATATCACACGCTTTAATTACAGTACTGTAATAAAATTACTGTATACGGTAACTAGTTCAGTAGTAAGAAAATAAACTATTTCATTATTTCAGATTGCTTTGTGCTTTATTGAACAAAGCAATGAATCTACACCAGCTGATGCACTGTTGATTGAACGGCGGCGTGAAATACCTGCACGACAGTGCTGCGTCAAGAAAATTCAGAAGAAAATCACTGATTTATACAATGAGTGACATTATGAAAACATTTTAATGTCAATATACAGTATGCACCTTTGCTTAACAGAGTTTATGCAATTTTATTTCAACATTTAACTTCCGAAAATATTTACCATGTGTCATCCGAAATGGCTCCATCCCCTTTATTTCGGATAAACTGGGTTCTACTGCAATTCCTTTTTTTTTTTTTTAAACAAGTTGGTTTACGTCGCACCAATACAGATGGGTCTTATGGCGATGATGGGACAGGAAAAGGCCAGGAAAAGGCTAGAAATGGGAAGGAAGTGGCCGTGGCCTTAAGTTACATGGCCGTGTGGTTAGGAGCCCGCAGCTGTGAGCTCGCATCCAGGAGATAGTGGGTTTGAACCCCACTGTCGGCAGCCCTGAAGATGGTTTTCCGTGGTTTCCCATTTTCACACTAGGCAAATGCTGGGGCTGTTACCTTAATTAAGGCCACGGCCACTTCCTTCCCGTACCTGGGCCTTTCCTGTCCCATCGTCGCCATAAGACCTATCTGTGTGGGTGCAACGTAAAGCAACTAGAAAAGAAAATTAAGTTACATCCCGGTATTTGCCTGGTGTAAAAATGGAAAACCACGGAAAACCATCTTCAGGGTTGCCGACAGTGGGGTTCAAACCCATTATCTCCCGAATACTGGATATTGCCCGCACTAAGCAACTGCAGCTATCGAGCTCGGTAGTTCATTATTTTCATCATCTTGAAAACCAACCACACACACAAACACAAAATAATATCACTCGTTATCAAACACCACGTGCGTACGAAAGTAATTAAAGCATTCAGGACTTTGCTTTCAACGATTGTTCATATATATGTAATTATGCTTCGACCATCACATAACTTCCATTCAGACATTCAGCTTAATACTTAATCCTATCTTTAAAGGTATGTCGTTAACAGATTTTATTTTTATTTTTTACAATTTGCTTTACGTCGCACAGACACAGATAGGTCTTATGGCAATGATGGGATAGGAAAAGGGTTAGGAGTGCGAAGGAAGTGACTATGGCCTAATTAATGTACAGCTACAGCATTTGCCTGGTATGAAAATGGGAAACCACGAAAAACCATCTTCAGGGCTGCCGACAGGTAACAGGTTTAAAATCTACTCACGAAAGACACAATGCCTTTCAATGCCAATGCCACCACAGAACAACAAACTGTACACATAAAGCCCAGTTAATGGCACAGGCATGACGTCAGAAAACAGCCAGTGATCATAATTATACTGACTGTACAGTCAAAATATAACACTAAAATTCACTATTTTTATACAAGTAAACAGCGTAAAACTACTTCTGTTATTAATAATTTGATAACTACAATAAAAATACAGAAATGTACATATGTTTTCTCATATCCAGTCTCCAAATGTTTAAGGTGTGCATACCTCTGTGTTCCCATTGAAAAAAAAAGCCCTGTAAATAACAATAAAAACAACAACGCACAGACGATTTGCGTGAACTGTCACGTGCACAAAAATCTAGGATAGTAGTAGTAGTAGTAGTGCTTTAAAGAAATAGTGAAACTCTGTTAAGAAGTTTTTAAAGGGACTGCAAAAAAAAAACATTTTAAGTAGGAAACTTCTTAAAAGGGGTAATACCCAAAAACTTATTCTGTACTTTGAAATACATATGAAACACACAGCCAACAGATTTCCTTGTTTGTGAACAATACCGAAATAAGCCGATATATAAGAGCTGCTAACAGAAAGCCACAGTATAAAAATTTGATTGTCATGACAATATTTTTAGAGATAAAGTAAAATAATTGAACATATCGTATTATAAATATATTTTGCTTAATTTTACCCCGTGGCGAGATTCTCCCTTCAAAACTAAACACATATCGGGAATAAGCTGGTAAAAAAGTGTGAACTCATCAAGATTTAAAACGTTGCAAGGTTTGCTTATTTCAGCAGGCAGAACCATTTCCTTCCACGCTTCCCTTTCCTCCACACTTACACTCTCTGCTTCACCACAAATTGTTTTGTTAAACGATGCCGGCTCGATTTTTAAAGCGGTCCAGCCACCTGTTCCGACGCAGTAAAAGGCACCCTTAATTTACATGCAATTTTTTGGCTTTCTCCTTCACAATAGTCCCAATGAAAGGTATGTTTAAACTTCGCTGCTGTTTAAACCATATTAGCAGAGTTTGTTCTATTTCATCGTACTTTTCAGATTTAACTTCCTTGCAATTCGCTGAAGTATTCCCTGCAGAAGCAAAGATGTCTTCTTTCTTCGCTATAATGCCGTTCAAAGTAGACGGCGGCATCCCCAGCTCCTTTGCCAAAGCAACACGGGAAAGTGTAGACGACTCCACTTTCCTTATAATCTCCACTTTGTCTTTTATTTTTAGTGCCTTTCGCTCGATCTCTTTCCTCTGAGCTCCGCTCATTTTCACTTAAAACGTTTGTACGTTGGTATTACAAGTACAACTAACTTCACCGAATCCTATTCATACTAATTACGATGCTACACTATGCTTGGCAATCCGTAGTTAAGGCTTACAAGACGCAAAGACAAGACGGGTACTACAGTTTGTTAGCATGTGCTTTCTATCTTCCTCACACCCCCGACACCTGCTTCAAGGATAACGGCAGCAAATGGGAAATTTAGAGATTCTTAGAACCTAGGCCTAAATCGCCCCTGGATTCCTACTGGTTGTCACGGCAACGGGCGTAGTTTCTGGCTGTTTCGCAAGTACCGCATGGCTAAGCCAGTATTGAGTTTATTTTCCCGCTTCAATCCTCTTCATGCTATAGGTAATGAAGAAAAGAAACACAGATTCGAAGTTGCAGAAATGAGTGCATGGAAAAGTACCTGGGGTATTACTTGGGAGTGATAAAGGCGCAGTAGCAACGCTAGCACATCTAAACATAAACAGTTTCTTTCCCGGCGAGAATTTTATTTCATGTCTCCTCATCCTTGTGCTACGTTCTAATAATGCGATGTAATAATTACGAGTGACACGATAACACAATGTTTAGCTCGTATAAAGGTAAAATTAAAAATAACTTTCAATTTTATGCCAACACGTGGTATTGCAATGCCTCTGTGTGCCTCCCACCAACACCCACTTGGCTATCAACATTCATTCAACTTCGTAGACGATCGGGATCTTTCGGCCGGCTGTTTGGTGGCACGTATATCAGCTGGCTGCTGGCAAGTTGGCTGTTTCCTGCATAGAGTCGGGAAGTTGTTTTTGTTCACCTCACTAATAATGGACACGGAAAATCTTATCAGTTTCGTTCAAAAACGTAATTTCCTCTACGACAAGACCCATAAGTATTACTGCAACAACAACGTAAGAGAGAATGCCTGGAAGGAAATAAGCAAGGAAATGAAAAATCAAACATGTTAGAATATTCAATTTTATGGTAGATTAACACTAATGTTGTGGACAAATACACTTTACGGTTTTTAATTAATGTTTAGGCTACCTCAATTAACGAATTCACCCTGTAAGCGGCCCGCAAATTACTGCATTAAATTTTTATCAAACCATCCATTGCGTGATTTATGTTTCCCATGTAGAATCCCGTTCGATTCTATTCTGGTAGATGGAATGGTGGAGTGGAAATTTTGACTGATGGGTTCGATTTGATTCCACAAGGTGAGAGTGAGCATCTGGTATCCGTGTTGTCATAGCATGACGTCGTATGGCCTTGGCAAGCCTGCACAGGTTCCGTGACACCGGAGAATCCCGCGAGCGCACAAACGGTCTAATACAGGGTGCAACTTGCGTGGAGACTGGAAGGTTCTAACCATGGGCTGCTTCTTCTATCTCAAGGGGCTCTAAAATCTGAACTGTTTAACTGGGAAATTTACAACAGAACACTTTAAACGGGAAAAATATACATATATCTTAATGCAACTGATCAAGGGACCAAGAATATTACACTTCTTAGGCGGGAAAACTTCTTATATGGGAACTTCTTAACCGAGTTTCACTGTATATTCCAAATCTGCAAAATTTGGACAAAATATCAACTCATCAACAGATTATTCTGGACAGCGTAAAAAACAAGTTTCTAAATAAGTTACATGCCTAAATGTGAGAAAATTCACAAAAAGGAACCTCAAACTTACCAGATGCATGAAAGGAAGAATTACACGCAACCTCTTGAACAGCAAGCAGTTGATCTGAAAAAGAAAAAGAAAACTGAAGCCATTTTGAGAATTTATTTTTCTCACCTACGAAGTTGTTGGAATTACAAACAGTCTGATCTAAACCACATCACAATAACCTTCAAAACTTTATAGCAGAGAAATTGTAAACAGTAAGGAGAGAAAAATATGATAAAATACTACACAAAGTCTTTCTTAAAGTTTTGTTTGCTGCTTTCTCAGATTCCTTAAATTGTATTAGTTCTGAAGTTGACGTATTATGCTGTTATGTGGGAGGTAAGCAAGCTAAGCCAAGGAAGAAAAATCGTAAACATCCAATTTCTGTATAGCAACATAATACAAAAGATAGAGCAATGTGTTTAGCACTATTTCTTGGAAGGTACGAAAGAAAATATTTGTGTGTGTTGAATTTTCATCGTATCAGATTCCATTGTTCCCTCTTCCTACACTGACCTCAACCGTCTGAGCCACTCAACCTGGCTGCATTCCTTTATGTATGTGTATTCTTATGTGTCTATGACTTGATTTGACATGTGCTTGTTCCTTTCTAATTCCTTCAATGTCAATGTCCATTACATAGCAGTGACAACATTTCACTGCATTAGACCAACTGGCACAGAGTGGTTCCCAAAGTCTGGCTAGCACTATAGAACAACCCCACTACTGATGTAGACAGCGAAAAATGCTGTTTACTATTTGAATATGCTTTTATATATTATTTGAGAGAGAAATAATACTTGTTTTTAAAATTGAGAACAAAATTATTATTTGAAATTTACTAGTCACATATACTCCTGCACATAAAGTCTAGTAGAGGTGATCCCTCCTCCTGATGTAGAAATATGCCAGTATAGCCATTAAAACGAGATGGCATACAGGATTCTGAAGAGCGTCACAGTTTATGGAAAAATTTACTCAAACTGTAAGTCCAGAGGCCTAGGTCTCAAGATTCGTCCCTTCATTCAGCATCTCTTGCCATCTTTTTCTTTGTGATCTGATCTACACACCTCACATAACAGCATTCTTATGGCTGTTGCTATCATTTGATCCAAATCGACAGATTTATAGAAGTTGCTGAATGGTATGGACACTACAAACCATCACTCTCATTTTTGTTCCGTATTGAAAACAGTGATCTCACTTAGTTTACAAAAGGAGTATACCGGTATTTATTATCTCACCTATTCAATAAAATCAACTGTATTGAATTGAACTGAATTGTACTGAACTGTATTGAATAGGTGAGAAAATAAATATACTCCTTTTGTAAACCAAGTGAGATGGTATGGACACATCTTTAAGAACAGAAAACAAAATGAACAAAAGTATGAATTGAAACACAGTAGTCCAAACAAGTGAGAATGGTATAATCAGATCAAGTAACTAGTAATTTTAAATTTACTTGGACCCACCAACCTTCCCCTATGAACATATATTTATTTTTATAGGAAAATATCTGAAATCGTGCATCATTTTCAATACCTCTGGTATTAATAGCCACCTAGCTTCCAATAATAATAATAATAATATTGTTTTACATCCCACCCACTACTTTTTGATGGTTTCGGAGGTGCCGAGGTGCAGCAATTTTGTCCCGCAGTTCTTTTACATGCCAGTAAATCTATCGACACAAGGCTGACGTATCTGAGCACCTTCAAATACCAACTGAGCCTCAACCGTCTGAGCCACTCAGCCCGGCCTCTTAGCTTCTATTTGTTGTTTAAATATCTGCAGAATGTTGATATTCGCTACAAAATGAATATAATTTATGACATACAGGATATTTGTTTTATCAGATTACATCATTTATTACTTTAAAATGTTTACCAAATTAATAATTCAGATTACAATAATAGCAGGAATAATGGTACAGTACATAAATATATGATCTCGCACTCATACATGCACGAACGAACACACACACACACACACACAAGTGTGCTTGTAGATATAATAATCTGTCAGGTAGGAGGTAGAATATTTTCTAGAATAGCAGCTATAACTTTGAAATGTCACATAGGATGTTTTGCTCAGATTATAGAGCATGGTCTGGGCTTTCCAGTAGTGCCAAAATCTCATTTTCATCCATTGCTGCACCAACATGTTAGACCAATGTGCTTTATTACTACCCAGGATGTGCGCAGACCAATAAAGAAAGTGTACTTCAGCAACAGTTGATAGAACCGTGTGAGCAACTGAATAACGCACAAGCAACAAACAGAACACTGTTTTCCATACCATGTGCCTGCCGCTGCAGTGCCCCCTACAAGTGCAGGCTGAGGACCTACTCCCTAGTTCTTCACAGAAGAATTACAATGAGTGAATTGAATGGATTACATCCCAAAGGAAGAGACAGTAAGACGATTGAAGAAGGGGCAAGTTGAAGGATATATCTTGAGACATACATGACATACAATTTTAGCAAAAATATGTTGTAGAAGTGATTATTTAAAAAGATGGAACAATTAGATTATCAGTCTCCCCATAAGAATAAATGAAAAAGGAACAACACGGGATATGGAAAGAAAAGCCGTAAGCCTTAAGATGCAGAAGAAGGAATATTCCTTAGGACTAGGATAGGAAGAGAATGGGAGTTGATCCATGGAGTTTAATTAAGAGTAAAGGAGAGTTGTCGCTTTTTTATTCCTTTCCATTAGGTACTTAAGAGAATGGTGGTGATGTTCAACAAAACAGTTAGGCTTACATGCGAGGAAAGTTAATACACAACAGGGTAGCATAAAGAAATATAGTCCATGTACAAAGATATTTCACAGACAACACATAGGATTAACACAGTAAGTGTAGGCCAAAGCTATAAGGCTGATGAGTATAGCACAACTTGAATGCATGCTGGTAGTATTCTTTACAAAATAAAAACATAAGATACACCCTGATGTCTTAATCTTCCCTTACACCTCTTTACTGATAACAGGTTAAAACACATTGCAAGGAGAAATGATTAACTTTGATATATGTAGGCCTATATATACTGTAATTATAAAATAAAAATTTAAAAAAAGGTAAACATGTATCCGTGTATTCCTCGAGGTGATACAGTCTAACTCCTTTCAGTCACACCCCACTGGAGGTGAGTTGCATGTACTTTTTGTAACAACATACTGGCCCTCCTGTCATTCTGAAATTTCTCACAGCATCACGAATGAAAAACCAGATGCACTAATTGTTACGCTACAGCTGCAGACTACGGTACTTGATAATCAATGTACCTATAACATGGACGACATAAAATAACCTAATCCATTCTCCATAGGTAACACTGAATATTAAAATATGGATAAATTTTGATACAATACCAGGTAGGCTACGGTAAGGAAATCTGTTAAAGGCAGTAGTAACGTAAAAGCTTTGGTAAATTAATTTTAGCAAATAACGGATTATGATAAGTAATTGATAACAGCATTCCACATATCACCCATTAATGAAAAAAGTAGCAAACCACCAGGGCCTACCAAAGATGGACATTATTTGTGATATGGTAGCTTGTCCAGGCATTTGCAATAAAAACATCACTCTACTACAAGTATGAAAAGGTAATATTTATATCATTCAACTTTCCAATCAATGTGTTCATGCTGGAAGAACCATGCTAAAGTTTTACCCAATCTCCATACATCACCAATTGAAGGTTATGTATGCCTATAACTGCATTTTCACTTAGTCACTAAAACGGACTGTATTTTCCCTCAAGATAAAATTATGCTTAATATTATAAGTTCATGCAAGCACAGTACAACCTCTCAGCACTATGCCTATTTTAACAATAAAGCCCCTAATTTCTTATGTTCTTAAAGAATAGGATAAATGACAGTAGGCCTACTGTCAATTTTATTAGTTACTTATTCTGGTTAAACAACCTAAAAAGCAATTCATAAAATGTACAAGATAGTTTAAATGTTTAAAAATCACAATTACTCAGTATTAATGCTGAATTACAAATAAGAACTGGTCATCTTAGTGATCAGGTACCAAATATTAACTAGATTTCCTCCAATTAGGCAAATAACTTTACTTAGTTTAAACATTGTTTTCTTTTCTAATCAGAAAAGGTACACGAGTTTTCAAAATATAATGTTGTCAGAGTATTTTTTTCCTTTTCTTTCAAGGAAATAGCATATCTAAATGCAGATTGCTGATCTAAAGAGAGAGCATATTAGTATCTAGTAGAGGGGAATATAACCTTAAAAATTCATGGAATAAAACATCATTGTATGGACTTACTTTTACTACGAATTAGTAACCATGTCAAACGACCGTTCTTATATTATACCGAAAACATAACAGGTAGCCTAGGGGCAATATCAGAAGCAATTCAAAGGCCAAAGTACGAATTCTGAATTATAACTTAAAGTCGCAACTAAATCTCAACACGACTAGAGAAAGAGCAGTAACACGCCTAATGAATGGTAATTTCGCACAAGGGGATTGACGATTATAGTTCATATCTCGACCATAATGAATTACAAAGTTAGGCAACGAACACAGGTGTAAACACTATTCATCCACCATTGACTTTTACGAAAACAACGATTAGACCACCACCTTACGGTTTTCATTTCAACTAACTACGTAAAGGAATCGATAGTGAATGCGGATATCTTGAAAATCCGAGATATCGTAATCATGCGGGTTTTTCGGATAATGCTATCATTTGGAAACTATAATCTTACAAATTGCTATAGGCATTTTCCATTCCATTCTATTCGAATAGACTTGAGTTATAGAATGACCAGAAATGTTTGAATCGAAAATAGTATATCCTCAGTCGCACAGAGTGTCATTCTGTTTCGAAGGCAGCGAGTTCAAACTCGTTTTAGGTCGGTGTCATTTGAGGATGTTTAAATGTGACAATGTCGCATCGTTGGCTTTCGGCATGCTAAAGAACTTCGACGGGACAACATTCCAATATCCTGGTGTCTGTCATTTATTACAGCCATTGAAGGCGCTTCAAGGGATTATTATTTTGGGGGTCATCAGTCCATAGACTGGTTTGATGCAGCGCTCCATGTTACCTTGTGTTAACCTTTTCATTTTTACGTAATTACTATATCCTACATATGCTATAGTCTAATCTGCTTGCCATATTCATACCTTGGACTACCCCTAACGTTCTTACCACCTCAAAAACCAACTGAACAAATCCTGGGTGTCTTACGATGTGTCCTATTATTCTATCTCTTCTTCTGGTCAAAATTCGCCAAATTGTTCTCCTCACCAATTCGATTCAGTATATCTTTATTCGTGATTCAATCTACCCATCTCACCTTCAGGATTCGTCGGTAATACCTTGTTTCAAAAGCTTCTATTCTCTTTCTTTTCACGTTGGTTATCGTCTATGTTTCACTTCCATACAATGCCACTCCAAGCATACCGTATTAACTTTTAAAATAACGTAAGCCTTAGCTTGATTAAATCCTTGAAATAGAACTTTGTAACAAAACTAAGCTTATCTCACAGAAAACTTGGATCTGAGGGTTGGTTTGAGGTCCACCCACTTAGCCTACGTGATTACAATTGAGGAGCTATCGGTGGTGAAATAGTGGATCTGGTCTAGAAAGCCAAGAATAATGGTCAAGAGGAATCGTCATGCTGACCACACGACACCATGTAATCTTCTACTATTTGCTTTACGTCGCACCGACACAGATAGGTCTCATGGCGACGATGGGATAGGAAAGGCCTAGGAATGGGAAAGAAGTGGCCGTGGCTTTAATTAAGGTACAGCCCCGGCATTTGCCTAGTGTGAAAATGGGAAACCACGGAAAACCTTCTTCAGGGCTGCCGACAGTGGGATTCGAACCCACTATCTCCCGGATGCAAGCTCACAGCTGCGCGACTCTAACCGCACGACCAAGTCGCCTGGTCATCTTCAAGCCTTTGGCCTGAGTAGCAGTCGCTTGGTAGGCTAAGGCCCTTCGGAGCTGTTACACCATGTAGTTTCTGTTTTACCTCACAGAAAATATTTGAGGTGGTATTTCTCCTCGCTGCTTTCCTTCTCTGAGTACAATTTATCTACCAAGTGATGTCCAGAGGTGACCCTCTATAGTAACAGTATCCTACAATTCAAAGGTGGTTGGTCCATTAAGTTTAATTGTAATCAGGGACTGTGAAGTATTCACCAACTTCTTTTGGCTGTTTTGATGCTATGAGCAGCCCTGAAACCATGTTCACAAGTGGAAGCTGACATAGGCATTGAATGGATTTTTCATATTAATGCTTTCAGAATAACCAAATCATTAATGTTTTTGAGCCTATCCTTGTACTCCATCCATTGTAAAACTCCAGTATCACTAATCTAAACCTAATAATTGAGCTGCTCTGTATACATCAGAATTACTGTATAAACCACTCATAGCACAACTTTCTCCTTTTTCAAACACTAAAAAAAACTTTATTACTACACTACCTTCTTTCCAGTTCATCTATTAAACCCTGAATAATTTGCCCTCTTCCTTTGTCAAACTCTGTGTTTTCACTTTCCTCTTTGTGTTCATTTTTGCAGTATGTTACATAATTTCTTTGGAAAATTTAAAATTATCATTTTATATGTTAATTTCATTATGATTCTTTATTGCAGAATTAGGCTTATTTCCTATTTCACCATAAGAAACTGATTCCTTTTACATTGTTGTACTAATGAGGAACAGTACATGCATGCACAGAAATGGTGTCCCAACATAAAAAATCAACACTGACTGCCCCACTCCAATACTGAAAAGGAGGGGAGGGAGTGAAGGGGTAGTGTTGAAGGCCACTCCAGTAACGAAAAGGAGGGGAAGGGAGTCAATGAGTAGTGCTGAAGGCACAGTGTGTGTATTGCTATAAATCCACCTCTTTGCCCATTTCAAGCACAACAGTCTTGTAGCTTGTCTACCTGCAGCAATGCATTAAGCGAGAAGGTAGGGGGGAATACCATGCTTTGTTTATATTGGGATTAATTTCTGTGCATGTGTACACAGGATATATCTAACAGAAAACCCAGCAATAAAATATTTTTTCTCTGTGACAGCTTTGAATAGAGAGAGCCCTGGTAATTTAGAAAATAGGTTACTCTATTTATTGATTTACTGTTTTCTGATTCAGAGATTAAATACTGTGTGGTGTACAGGGAGTCTTTGAAAATTGCTAATAAACAATTCTTCTCATTAGAAATCCAATGAATATGACTTTTCATAACTTTCAAACAGCCTGTAACATCTGTAATTGCTGCAATATGTCTTAAGATTTGCAGCTTTAGATGCTTTGCTGAAAAGTTTATAAATTTCATTTAGTAGACATTCAAAATTATGAACAGCATTTACAACACTAAAAACTTGCTCTTCATGTTTATATACAGGATGTACCAAAACTCAACGACAAAAATTTAGCAATGGATTGCTCACATAGAGAGAAGAAAAAAAAAAAGTTATGACAACATGGGTCCGGAAACGTATACTTAGAGATTTATTCAAACTTTTTTTTTTTTTTGCTAGGGGCTTTACGTCGCACCGACACAGATAGGTCTTATGGCGACAATGGGATAGGAAAGGCCTAGGAGTTGGAAGGAAGCGGCCGTGGCCTTAATTAAGGTACAGCCCCAGCATTTGCCTGGTGTGAAAATGGGAAACCACGGAAAACCATTTTCAGGGCTGCCGATAGTGGGATTCGAACCTACTATCTCCCGGATGCAAGCTCACAGCCGCGCGCCTCTACGCGCACGGCCAACTCGCCCGGTATTCAAACTTTTGTACATTTACACTGTATGTTTGTAATGGCAGCTGAAACACTTTGCGCATGTATTAGAGGAAATGTTCAAAGTAACGACCTTCAGCTTGAATACAAGCCTCCTCTCGCCATCGCATGGAGTTATGCACGCGATCAAAAAATGCCTGGTGTAGTGTGTACCGTCTGACAGGTTGTCACAATGCACTCACGTAAAGTTGCTTCATCAGGAACAGGAGTCGCATACACGAGAGACTTAACGTGTCCCCACAGGGTAAAAGTCCATGGGGTTCAAGTCAGGAGAGCGTGGTGGCCAAGCAATCGGTCCTCCTCTACCTATACAGCGCTCAGCAAAATGGGTATTCAGGTATCTGCGGGCAGGCAGCCTGAATTGTGCGGGGGCACCATCATGCATGAAAAACATTCGTTGACGAGATGGATGTGACATGTCTTCCAAGTAATCTGGCAATGCAGTACGCAAGAAATTCATGCAGTTCTATCCAGTAAGCCTATTCAGAAGAACGTAGGGCCACAACAAGGAATCACCAACAATGCCTGTGCAGATGTTAATGGCAAACCTCTGTTGATGAAAAGATTGGATGATTGCATGAGGATTTGTATCACTCACACGTGTTGATAATGGGAATTCTGTATTCCATCTTTTGTGAATGTCGCTTCATCTGTGAACAACATAGAAGCTGCAAAGTTAGGCGTCATGCCACATTGTTATAGGAACCACCGCCAGAATGTTACTCTTGCAAGATAATCCGCAGGAGACAAGGCTT
Organism: Anabrus simplex; assembly: GCF_040414725.1. Classification (NCBI taxonomy): domain Eukaryota; kingdom Metazoa; phylum Arthropoda; class Insecta; order Orthoptera; family Tettigoniidae; genus Anabrus; species Anabrus simplex. The sequence goes on along the minus strand of NC_090267.1, from coordinate 370,568,815 downwards.
TTACATGCTGCAGATGATATGGATACAACAGGTTTTCTCATAGCAGTCTCCAAATCGTCATGTGCGGCCTATTCCTCTGCAAGCCTAACCTCCTAGTGCTGATTCCAGAACTTTAATCCACAGCCTTGAGTACAGCTTCCTCCCCTCAACGGTTGTACTGCTTGACCGTCCGCCGGTTCCTGGTGGACGTGCGAAACTCCCGTGTTCACAGAGGTGGCGATGAATTCCTTCAAGTGCCTTTCGGTCCAGCAGTCTGCGCCTTGGGTATCGTTCCTGATACAAGCAATGTGTCTTCAGTGCATTAATATCCGCCAAACCATACATGTAATGCATGCTCGCAAGCTCTGCGTTCGTGTACACGAGCACTCTAGAGCGGCCTGAAAACCACAAAAACAGACACAATACACCAAATCACATACGGCTACGGCTACTTAACTTCACTTCATTTACTTACTTATGTAAGCAGACTGCAAACCACATTCACTAATCACAGATACCAGACGTGTTAAACAGACTGAAAACCACAGACACGTGCTTGCTGTCTAGTTTTCATTCCCCACCCGAAGGGTGGGGCAGGCCCCCTAGATCGTAGCGCAATCTCTCGGGCCAGGAGCAGTGAAGAGAATAATGTGATGCTATGGGAAGAAGATGATGGAAGAACAAAGTGAGTAAATTGTATGGGGTGTACCCGGTGTTAGGATTGATAGGGGATTTGTGAGAGAGGATGTGTAGAAAATTAATGGGGTTATACAAGAGTGTCAGGGTGTGGTTGATTGGGGATGAGTGTGGCGGCGATCTGGTTGAACGAAGTTGTGAGGAGTCGGAGAAGGGCGGCTTACTAAGGCTGTGGGAAGAAGGAATAAATTGAGAGAGGAGGTGGGCGAACAGAATAGCAATATCGTGAAGGAGGGACTGGCCGGGTGCAACGTTGTGTGGGTCTAGGAGATGTTCGAGGAGGGGAGCGTGAGGATTCAACTCGATGTCAATGCCTGAAGAGATAAACTCCGTTGACGAGAAGATGGCAGACGTCTGCTTCTGTTGGTTGGTGAAGTCGAGCCAAGAATGTGGGTTCAGTGATGTTCTTAATGCGAAAAGCTCTGTGTGCCAGAATGCGTGCAGTGTGCAGTTCTCGTAGGATGGCAGATACCGAAATGGAAGGGTCAACACCTCGGATGACGCAGCTGTACATGCCTGGGTGAGACATTGGCGCTGGTGACGATGGTAGAGGTGTGTCGGCAGTCATAACTGGTGATATGGCAGGGGCGTCTTGAAGCGACTGATGTTGAAGACGACTGGGCACAGATGTGTTATCGGAAATGGCTAAGCTGAAGGATGATCGGATATCATGTGTGAGAGCTAAGGTATTTTAAGACTCACATCAGATTCATTCACAACATGATTACTTATGAAACAATTGTAACCGGTGTCTTGAATTTTTTTTGCAGTAAACAGGACATGTAAATTATTGAAAACCTACAACCTGTTTTCCAGTCAGTGACCGGGTCAGGGATGGAATGATTGGAACCCCCATCTTGCGGCGAGGATAGGAATTGTACCGGCTGCCGAGGCCTGTCGCACTCCTCTGGGGCAATGATTAATGACTGACAGATGAAATGAAATGATATTGGAGTGTTGCTGGAATGAAAGATGACAGGTAAAACTGGAGGACCCGGAGAAAAATCTGTCCCGCCTCCGCTTTGTCCAGCACAAATCTCACACAGAATGACCGGGATTTCAATTACGGAACCCAGCAGTGAGAGGCCGATGCGCTGCCGCCTGAGCCACGGAGGCACTATGTAAATTATTATTAACATTAATTTGTGTCACAAAGTTTGAATAAATCTATAAGTATACGTTTGCAGACCCATGTTGTCATAAACTATTTTTCTTCTCTCTATGTGTGGAATCCATTCCTAAATTTTTGCCGTTGAGTTTTGGTACAGCCTGTACAGCATCAAGATTACTTTATTAAAATTTCTCCTTCATCACACTGTACAAGGTAGTGTACACTAATCAAGCGCAGAGAAATGTTCCTCAACTAAATTCCACAATTTTTTCTTTAATGATTTCAATACCTATGCTGTCCTCTGGAAATGCTTGGACAATGCTTTTTGTCAGCATTTTCCAAAGATACATAGAAATAGCAGCAACATTTTGTTCATTAACATATGAAACATACAAACTTAAATGTTTTTCAGAAACCTTATCTGCAGAATCTTCCACAGAAATTGAAAACCAATCAGTGACTTCAAATAAAATTCACTAATTTCAAATGTAATTGTTCCTCTATAAAACAAGTCATTGTTGCTGCAGTCTTATGTGTATGAGGATGAGTTCCCATGTCTAAGCTATTTGCAGTTTGCAGACTTATAAGCTCCAAATGATCATGGAAACTCCACTCACTTTTTGCTGCTAAACAAACCAACCTTAATACCGTAATAGCTGTATCTAATTTTTTCTTTTTGAATTCTTATGAACAGTTCATGAGCAGTTTCTGCAGACATTTCTAGGATCTGTTTTTTTAAGCATTTCATCCTGTTGCATACAGTTAGAATCAGTAACACTTTCTTCATGTTTATATATAGCATCAAGATTACTTTTTTTAAATTTCTTCCAATTTTTCCAATTTCTTTAGACACTTGCTGTAAATTGAGTAATACACACATTGCATAATATTATTTGGCTGTGTTTTCATTGGTAGTGAACATAAATTACATCCAATTTTTCTGTCAAAATGTTGAAAACATCTCTGTGGCCCTGTTCGTTACTGAATACAAGATTGCAGACTGAGCCACTGGCAGTTAATATAAACTTTAAAAGATTTGAAACCATTGTTAGTTGTAGTTTTAATATGAATATGAATATGTAGTTTTAATGTGAACAATGCTAGCAGCAAAACTCCCTGTGGGTGGGGGGCAGTAGAATAACACCCACGGTATCCCCTGCCTGTTGTGAGAGGCGACTAAAAGGGGTCCCAGGGGCTCTTTACTTTGGAGCGTGGGTTGGCGACCACGGGGCCCTTAGCTGAGTCCTGGCATTGCTTCCACCTACTTGTGCCAGCCTCCTCACTTTCATCTATCCTACGCGACCCCGCTTGGTCAACTCTTGTTCTTTTCCAACCCCAACGCTATTAGGTTTCCGAGGGCTAAGGAGTCTTTCATTTTCACGCCTTTCATGGCCCTTGTCTTTCTTTGGCTGATACCTTCATTTTTCGAAGTGTCTCTCTGATTAGTGTTATTTGGAGGATGGTTGCCTACTTGTACTTCCTTTTAAAACAATAATCACCACCACCACCTGCTAGCAGCAAAGTTACTACAATGTGCATGGCTGCATGGTATAACTGACAGATACGGTTCCATGGCTAAATGGACGCACTGGCCTTTGGCCCAGGGGTTCCAGGTTTGATTCCTGGTCGGGTTGGGGGTTATAAACTTAATTGATTAATTCGTCTAGCTCGGAGGTTGGGTATTTGTAATATCTTCCCATTAGAAATCATTGTAGTAGTGCCTAATTCTCACAGACATGCATTTTGCCTAATAGACCGTCTACTAGAAAGAGACCTGCACCAGACTTCTCCAGAGGCCATATGCTATTTTTATTATAAATGCCATATTGCCATTCTATTGTTTGTATAAAACATATATTATTCTTAATATTTTCTTGGAATAAAATGTTGGTGGGGGGAAAAGCCCACAGTACCTCCCATAATTTCACACACTGCTTGACTACTAAGGGAAATGTGTCCACAATCTCTCCTCCAAGGAACATTTACAAGGATGATCAGATTTTCTATGCCCTTATTCCCATGTTACATAGTAAATCCAAAGAATCCCCATGGTGTAGGGGGCAATGCGTCCGCCTGTCACCCGGCAGCTTTGGGTTCGATTGCCGGCCAGGTCAGGGGTTTTGAATTGCAGGTTCATATCATATGGTGAAAGTAGTGGCAAAAGATCTATAGAGGTTGATGCCACAAACAAATATCATTTAAAAAAAAAAAAAATGCAAAGTATTGTAAAACTCCTTGTTCACATATTGGTGATAATCTGATTCTAAGGTAGAGCTAGTTAATAATGAAATCATTGGTGCAAAATGCTGTACGAGGTATGCATAACGTTCTTCGCCACCGCCACATTTTAAAAGAATCAATTTTCTTCAAAGTCTGTAGCACCGTAAAGGAAAACTGAGAATATCTGACTGGTTACTACTCTAATCTTATAATAAGATTGAGCATTTCTTCCACAAATGAGGCAAATTCATCATTACATTTAGCTGTTCTTCTCTTAATCTCAGGTGCACAGCTGCCTAAAATGGATAATAATAATAATAACAATAATAATAATAATTGTACCGGATGGTACACCTCTACGCCGCACGTTTAAATTTTGCGCCAATTAAAACTCCTCTACTGGAGAAACACTGAACTTGGAACTAGACCAACTTAAATTTTTCCTCTGAAGATGTCACTGTGTGAATTTCGACTTGTTTTTGTTTACTATTTATCAAGAAGAGTGGACATTCTCTCATAGATGTCTCTACTAAAAAAACTATGATCATGCACCCAGGTGCGAAGTGAACGAACTTTATTTGAAGAAATTTTGTACTCATTAAGTTTTTGTCCTTACTAAATTTCGTTCTTTAATTTGTGGGTTGGCAATATTAATCTTTCTTTCCGCCAGTTTTGAACTTACACAATCCAGAATTTCTGTAATCAATTTTTGACCAATCGTGTCTTTCTTCTTCGATTTTGATGTGTAACTGTAAGCTACCCAATAAACGCCTGTGGGTGTGTCTTAATTATTCATGAAAGGTCTCGAACCTTCCCCGAGGGTATAAAAACTGCTGATTTTCTTGTCTCTCGGCCACTTTATCAACACATAACTTAGTGTATGGACGGGTAGCAGGAGGCGGGAAGCGCCTCTTTCTTCAGGCAGCAGTTCTTCAGTAAGGTAATGGCCGCTTAACATCTTTATTTTTTGCTAGCTCAGCAGTTTAACCCGCGGGGAAGGTCCGAAACCCTTACTATGTAACCTATCTCTATAAACATGTAAATTTCTTACTGTTTATGTAAAAACTTCATATATCTTTAACTGTAAATCGGGGATAGAGAGTGCTTTACCCTCTCGAGCTCCCCTTCATTTTGATTTGAGGTGACTACGTTTTTGTAACCGATTTTCTACTCTTCTTTAATGTGTTAAATTTATTCTGTATACGAGTCACCTCCATAGTTTGGGAATAGCCCCTGTTTCATCGGCCTAGTGCCTCTTAGGTTTTAAGTAGTTTCATGTAGGAGTGCAAATTCATGCCTCCATTCAGTTTTGCATTTTGGGCCATTTACTTAACCTATTCTTTTTCTACTAAGGCCCAGTAGGTTGGGTACAAGATACCCCCATTTCATTTTGTGTAAGTTGTGCCTTGATGGCAATTTAGTGTAAAGCCTGGTATTGCCTTTAATAGGCTTGGAAAACTGAGAGCAGGTCAGCTCTTTTAAGTATTGGATATGTGCCTCTAGGAGGCTTGACATTGCTAGGTGGGAACAAGTTCTCCATGTTATTAGGGGATTTCTGCCCTTTGGTAAATATGTGTTTGTGAGCTGAGAGCTCAGAAATTGTAAAACTTGGGGCTTGAAGCCCATATTGTTAAATTGTCTCTAAATTTTGGATTTTCTTGTTTTGGTTAAAGCCTTGTCATTTTACCTAAAGCTTCATTGTTATAAAAGTTGCTAAAGTTGAATTTAAAAAAAAAGGAAATATAACCTTCAGTTTAAGTTTTAAATTTATTTTCTTTTCTTGGCATTTGTAGTTAGACCCATTCACCCCTGCACTTTCTTTCACCTCTGCTGTTCCACAGATACCTCGGAACAATAATGGTATTGATTTTAAGGATCCCACCAACGGAATCGCTGACGGCCTGAAAACATTTATTTTACTTCCCACTAACTAATTTTATGGTTTTCAGAGATGCTGAGGTGCCAGAATTTTGTCCAATAGGAGTTCTTTAATGTGCCAGTAAATGTACAGACACGAGGCTGATGTATTTGAGCACCTTGAAGTACCATTGGACTGAGCCAGGATTGAACCTGCCACATTAGGCTCAGAAGGCCAGCTCTCTATCCTCCAAGCTATTTAGCCCCGCACCTGAAATGGAAATGACTGTACTAAGATATAGATGTTTTCCAATTCCTTGAAGATGTCTGTACTGGCTAATTTCTTGGCTCTATCAACAATCATTATTTTTGTCTTGTTCATGTTAAACTGCAGTAATGAGTAATTCAACAGTGCTAATGAGTATAGTATAATCTGCATAATATAAGTGGATATCTCCTTAACACTTGCAAGAAATCCACCATCCCATTTTCAAGTGCAGCTCTGATGATTCACTCACAATAGATACTGAAGAGCACCGATGACAATATACAGCGTTGACGGACACCCTTCGGGATTTTGAAATTCCCAGACAGTTTACCATTTATGTTGACCATAGCTGAGTTGGCTTCATGTTGTTGTTTGAGTCATCAGTCCATAGACTGGTTTGATGCAACTTCCCATGCCACCCTATCCTGTGCTAACTTTTTTTTCCTACATAACTGATGCATCCTACATCTGCTCTAATCTGCTTGTCATATTCATACTTGGTCTACCCCTACCATTCCTGCACCCTACACTTCCCTCAAAAACCAACTGCACAAGTCCTGCGTGTCTTAAGGTACGTCCTATCATTCTATTTCTTCTTCTCGTCAAATTTGGCCACAACGATCTCCTCTCACCAATTTGCTTCAGTATCTCTTCATTCATGATTCAATCTATCCATCTCACCTTCAGCATTCTTCTGTAACATCACATTTCAAAAGCTTCTATTCTCTTTCTTTCCGAGTGAGTTGTTGTCCATGTTTCACTTCCATACAATGCCATGCCCCAAACGAGTCTTCAAAAACATTTTTCTAATTCCTATATCAATATTCAAAGTGAGCAAATTTTTTTCCTTAAGAAAGGCCTTCCTTGCTTGTGCTGGCCTGCATTTTATGTCCTCCTTACTTCTGCTATCCTTAGTTATTTTACTACCCAAGTAACAATATTCATCCACTTCCTTTAAGAATTAATTTCCTAATCTAATATTTCCTGCATCACCTGACTTCATACGAATGCACTCCATTACTTTTGTTTTATACTTATATATTTTCATCTTGTACTCCTCACCCAAGACTCCGTTCATACCATTCAGCAACTTCTCCAGTCTCAGATAAAATAACAATATCATTGGCAAATCTCAGGGTTTTGATTTCTTCTTCTTGGGTTTTGATTCCCTTCATTGGTTTCATACAAATATGAATATTTGTCCCAATCTGACCTCTTGAATTTCTCTTTCACCTTCCTACCTTAAAATTTCCACTCAAGCTTATTCATCTGCTAATGTCATTCCACGCCATCTCTCCACCAACAGTTGACACATGCCACAGATTCATGAACAATTTAAAATTTTATAGAACAAGATGAATATTTGGGGTGAAAAGATAAAAATGCTACTCATTCATCGGAAATCATCCGGAACAAAATTGTTCTGCTTTGAAAAAAATATTTTCCAGTTCTTGATAAAGTAATCCTGGTGTGGGTCTCATATACTGGAACCATACTCTAACTGGGGTCTTACCGGAGACTTAAACGCTCTCTCCTTTACATCCTTATTACAACCCCTAAATATCCTCATAACCACACAAAGAGATTTGTAACCTGTAATTATGATCTCATTAATGTGATTACCCCAATGAAGAACTTTCTTTATATTAGCACCTATGTACTTGCAGTGATCACCATGAGGTACTATCACCCCACCAACACAGTAATTAAAACCGAGAGGACTTCTCCTCCTGGCAAAACTTACAGTCTGATTTTTCATGCCATTCACCATCATACCATTGTCTGCTGTCCATCTTGATACACTGCTGAGATGTCTTTGTAGTTGCTCACAATCTTGTAATTTATTTATTTCTCTGTACAGTATAACATCATCTGCAGAAAGCTTTATCTGTGATTCAATTCTTTAATCATATAATCTATATATACAGTAGAAGTCCGATATAACGTGTACGGCATATAACGAAAACCCGTTATAACGACAATATTTTGCTGTCCCTTCAAAATTCCTATGTTAAACTGTGCATTATCCTCCGGTTACAGCGAGAGCCTTATCACTGAGGCATCCGTTATTACGAGCGATTAAACGCATGCGAATGTTTTTGTTAGGCACCGATATTTGTGCACCCCAGAGATTATGTTGCATGCGATCGACTGCCTTCAATATCGTTTCCTCGCTATGTCTACTGTACTAGCGAGTGCTCTCGTTGACATTCGAAGGCGATGTCGGAGTCGATTAGTAATATCCATCGACTGTTGTTCCTTAAAGAGAATTCGAAATGAAAGAGAATATGTTTTTGTAATAAATGCGTAAATAACGTATCTGATAATAGTTGATAACTCGTTAAAAATAAAGGCTGATTAAACGATCGCTTAATTCTAATGCTAAATACTGCAATTAAGTAAGAATGGGATACCCCTCAAGATATGACAGATTGGATCATTGATTTCAGTGGTTAGTTTTATATTCTCTCACATCTGGTTAAATGTTGGGAAAGGCTGTTATCATGTAAATTTATAGGTAGCGAGAAATTCATCATTTCTGTACTGGCGCTTGACATATGTTTTCATAATACATACCGTTGCCTACGTTATAATACAAGGCCTGGAAATAAAGCCCGTAAAACGCTATCGAAGTGGTCACACTAAAGTTCAATGCCGGACCGCTATGATCGCTTTCTTGCCCCCTGTCTATCAGGTTCGCGCCTTTAAACGTGGTTATTAACTGAGTTGGTTGTGAATGAATTATGTATTCGTCCGATGTTAAGCATTCGCAGTTCCAGTCATGGTTTATTCACGAGAAATTAAAGGTAGTGGAATTTCGTTTCACAACTTTCCAGTGAATGTTCGAAACGTTATACAGAGGAAGTATTACGCATGAGATACGACTTCAAGCTGATCGAAGTAGGCCTCTGTTCCTAAGTTTTGATCCGAGTTACGTCATAAGAATCGGGCGACCCCAAAATTTGTCACTGGACTTTTTTTGTAAACAATGCTACCGTGACCGGCGAAATTTAAGAGGCCTCTTCAAACTCAGAAATCTTAAATTAGGAAACCCACCAGAAAAATAATTTGCCCAACAAATTTGGAGAAAATGAATGCAGCAAGTGCAAAAATATTGTAGGCTATTTTCCCCTGAAACAATCTCTGGTTTGCAAAGTATGGAGGTGGTTTGTCCCGAGAGCATTAAATACGGTTTAAAATAAACCATTTGTTTTATGGAGCATTTTATGACATTGTTCGATGCGCAAGGCGTCTGCAACACCAAACCAAACTCCACGGCACTTAATGCCCTTAAAAGGGCTTTGGCTTGCCCAGCGACCACTGCTCAGCCCGAAGGCCTACAGATTACGAGGGGCCGTGTGATCAGCACGACGCATCCTCTCGACCGTTATTCTGGGCTTTCGAGACCGGGGCCACCATCTCACCGTCAGATAGCTCCTCAATTCTAATCACGTAGGCTGAGAGGACCTCGAACCAGCCCTCAGGTCGAGGGAAAAATCCCTGACCTGACCGGGAATCGAACCCGGGTCCTCCGGGCGAGAGGCAGGAACGCTCCCACTACACCACGGGGCCGGCCTGCAACACCTCACATGGGACATATTCCAGAAATGAGAACAAAAGAGCATCTTTTAGTACTGAAGATGAACGCCTCAGTTGGTTAATTAATGATTTCCTGTCGTGTATTAAGAAAATTCAAATGCATTCAGAGAAAGTAAAAAAGATTCATGAGGGAAATGTATCAGGCATAGATCTTGACTACCCAATCCACTGTGGCCTGCGTAAAATACCTCATAAGTGGCCTATACATTTGCATTATGCATTGACGAAGAACCTAACAAGCGATGACATCGAGCTCTTCTTCAGCTACCTAAGACGCCAAGTGGAATAAAATGACATTATGGTTCGTGTGGCAAAAGAACAGACAGACTGTAAAGGCTGTTTAGAACATAGCTACTCAAAGTCCAACATTGTGTCTTACTCGTTTTCAAGATCGAGGAGCCCTCTGGTACCAAAAATCATCGTCTGTGGCACTTCGGCAGTGAACGACGGAATTTGTCACCTCCGCTACGCAGTACTTGCTCCGAAGAGAGTTACTAAAAGGTGTACATTTTTTGAAAGACGTGTTTAACAGTGAAATTAAGTGTAGGACATGTAAAGACGACAAACCACCTCTTTTTCTGCTATGAAAATTTCTGAGACCTTTTTAGGCAACATTGCTTCGAGCCACTCAAGTAGAAGAAAGTTTTAAACTTGATAAGAAGCCCCTCAAAAGGAAAGTATTGAAACTTCAGTGACATATCCAAGCCAATCCAGCACCGCTCTATAAATAAAGTACCGTCAATACTCGCAAAAACATTCAGTTCTTTTTATTTAGGATATAATTTACTTATTGACATATACGGCCATGCGAATACAAGGGGGCAAGAACGCGATCCTAGCGGCTGAATAGTGAACTAGGATGCCACCCGTTTCCATGAGTGCATTTCAAGGCCTTGTATTATAGCGTAGGCAACGATACATACAGTATTAGTTAGGTTAGGTGACGCTGTTTGAATAAGAAAACTGAAACCTTTGCCACAAAATGCGATTCGTCCTGATGCGATCATTCATTTCAGTGCGGTATCGATTTCTCGCTATGTACACTATTCGAAGGCGATTAGTAATACCCGTCGACTGTTGTTCTCTGAAAGAAAATTCAAAATGAAAGAGGATAACACTTTTTCGTAATGAATATGTAAATAACTTGGCCGATAGCAGTTGTTAACTCGTTACATGTAAAGTAAAGGCTCAGTAAACGCTCGCTTAATTTTAATGCTCGATACTGACATTAATTTATTAGGAATGCGATACACTTCAAGATATGGCGGAGCGCGTCACTGATTCTGAGGTTAGATTATATTTTCTCACGTCTAGTTAAATTTCGGAAAGGCTATTCCCATGTAAATTTTTAGTGAAGAGGTTATCATTTCTCTACATGCGTTCGAAATATGTTTCCATGATACATATACGGTTAGGTTAGGTGACGCCGTTTGAAGAACAAAACTGAAATGTTTTCCACAGAAGCCTCTGGAGTGATACCGTATTTCTCCGAATCCAAGACAACGTTCCTTTTCCCTCAGGATTTCATGTGAAAAATCAAGGGTTGTCTTGCATTCCCGGCCTAGCAGTAATGAGCACCAATGTCAACTACCGTAATAACCACGCTGCTTCTTTTCACATCCGTACGCGCGCAGAGGCAAAACTCGTTGAGACGGCGGTGATAATAAACGACCGCCTTTATTACAAATCGCTATCCGCGGTAACCGGTTTTACAGTGCCTGTGTGTAACGTCACTGGATCTCGGGAAGTAGTGAAGAAATAATGGCGTTCTGTTAGCCTCTACAAAAACGTTTCTCAAATCTACAGAATGGCATCAAAACATGCGAGCCTTCGAATTCTTACAAAGGCAACGGTTACTCAGTGGCAGAGTCTACTGTGCCTGACGCTTAGTAAAATAAAATTTATAGACAGCAGGAATATTTTCGTGATGGATAATCGTATTGTAAAGATAGATGGAAGAGGTATTGCCGGGAAATTTTCAACGGGTTCTCGTCGATAGTAAGATGTAGGCTATATTTTAAGTTAATGATTATTAAACCCTCAAAAATGTAGAATAATTGTGCAGCTACAAGAAAATACAGCATAGGCCTAACTAAAGCCAATATTCGGCGTTAGCGTAAAGACAAAATAGCTAAAAATTGCGTAGGCCTTTTGTACAAAAATACGTTCAGTGGGCCGCAACAAGGACGCTTTAAAGAAGTTTCATACCGATTTTAATGTATATGGAGGGTTTTCCGACTTTTATACCAAAATCGGATATAATGACAATCCGCTATAACGAGTAAAGTTCGTTGTTGTGAATTCTCGCTATAAGGGACTTCTACTATATATATGTAATTAACTTGTTCTGACTGACTGATTCATCTTCGCCGAGCCAAACTACTGGACATAAAGAAATGAAAGTCGGGCATACATTCATATTACATTGTAGGTGCTCCCTAAGGGAGGCTCCAGTGTTGCTCCAGCTGTCAAGTCCAGCTCTTATTTGAGCTTCGCGACTGTATATATTAGACTGTGGTATCATGCTGTATATTAACATTTATTGTTGGATGTTAGCAGATTTCACTGTCTGTTTTTGAAAATGATTCCCTGCTTTAATTAGTCTAAGTTTTTTTTATCATCCTTTCTTCTTTTATTTAACACACTAAGAAATTTAATCAGATTGTCTTCCAAGATATATAATTTTACAGTCTAATATAAGCATAGGGAGGAAAAAACAAGTTTCAAATCATATCAAAGAGAGGTGAATAAGAAAGGAACACACATAATAGGACGAACACAATGGCAGGTCAGTGTGGAAAGAGGGAGCAACAGAAATAGGAGACTAGGATAAACGCAGAGTCACAAAAGGACAATCTCCAATTCTAAGCACAGACTTCAAATGTAGGGACTTCTGATGAGCCCACACATAATCCGTGCTCATCAAAGGGTAAGCCGGATATACTGGATGTAGTTCTGTGTAAACATTATACCAGAATTGAGGTTAATGTTCACAGAGTCCTAATTTCAGGCCATCAACCCATCACTTCAATATTACGTCTTTACGTGGACCAATCAGTGTGTGCCTATGCCTGATGTCAGATCTGATATAGATTTTAGTTAATATAATTGACATATCTACAAAAATCTAAATACCAGGCTCACTTTTGAGACTAGAGACAAAATGCTATTAGGGCCACATAAAGACAAATATAGTAATAACAGTAAATATAAACAGCGAGTACGAGCAAGACCAGGCAAGCACAAGTCACCTTAGCCTGGTGCTGGACCTTAATGACTCGCTTGGACCTCAATACGTTCATGGAATGGAGGTTGAAAACCAGTTAACACACAACCAGACACAGACTCCAGATCTCCTCCAGGATTTGATCAAAATTTAAAATAATGTCAGGAAGTGCTGGTAGAGATTTTGTGACCCTGCTGATAAAATTGAGTTCAAAGAATTAAATTAACACGTCCAGGGCCGGGCTGAGTGGCTCAGACGGTTAAGGCGCTGGCCTTCTAACCCCAACTTGGCAGGTTCGATCCTGGCTCAGTCCGGTGGTATTTGAAGGTGCTCAAATACGACAGCCCCGTGTCGGTAGATTTACTGGCACGTAAAAGAACTCCTGCGGGACTAAATTCCGGCACCTCGGCGTCTCCGAAGACCTGAAAAAGTAGTTAGTGGGACGTAAAACAAGTAACATTATTAACACATCCAGGAAAGACTTTGAACATAATATTGAAAGATGGAAGTCGCTAACTGCAATTTAAGAAAAGAGCGAAAATGACTTTTGGCGTGCCACTCGCTCTCTTACATGTCCTAAATTATCTAAACGTGCTATTCACGTGGATAAAGCTGATTCTTTCGGAGATACATTAGAAAGTAAATTTACAGCCAACAGCGCAATGTACGACGATGACGTTAAGACTACTCACGATTATATTCTGTGCAAAGATTCAAGACTTAGAAGACAATGGGCAACTTTTACATATTACTATAATAACATTTCTCCTAAGGAAATTAAACGTAATAAAAACTTTCCAGTCTGCCAGACACAAAACAATTTCAAATATAAATTAAAACACTATAAGCATACCTGTAAAAATTGTTGTGTTATTACATCTTTATTACATTTAAGAAGTCAACACTGAAAAATATGGTTTCTTTCATAAACTATGGAAATTAGGCAGATCATTTAAAAAAACTTTGGGAGGACAAAGCCACTGGCCCTGACAGCGTTGAGTCTCCAAAAACCATAAAAAAGTAGTTAGTGGGACATACAAACAACATTATTATTATGATAGCATCTGCCCCCCAATGCATTGAAATACTTGGCTGATATGTTCAATGCCAGCACTTCCATTGACTACTTTCTTAGTGAATGCTTTTTTTTTTTTTTGCTAGGAGCTTTACGTCGCACCGACACAGGTAGGTCTTATGGCGACGATGGGATAGGAAAGGCCTAGGAGTTGGAAGGAAGCGGCCGTGGCCTTAATTAAGGTACAGCCCCAGCATTTGCCTGGTGTAAAATGGGAAACCACGGAAAACCATCTTCAGGGCTGCCGATAGTGGGATTCGAACCTACTATCTCCCGGATGCAAGCTCACAGCCGCGCGCCTCTACGCGCACGGCCAACTCGCCCGGTCTCTTAGTGAATGAAAAAACTGCAAAAATCGTAGTGATCCCCAAGTCTGGAAACTGACCCATCTCATTAATGTCCCATATTTCAAAGATTTTTGAGAGATGCCTTACATTGAGAGACTCTTTCAAATTTCAAAATTGCCCACCAAGCAAAAAACTCTAGGACCGTTGTTACTACAGTATATAAACGATGAACTGATGTGCGGTAAAGTACGGGTTTTTCACTACGATTATGTATTGAATACATAAACTGATACGAATTCATCCCCGATACAGAATCTCTTTAGGAAAAGTAGACTTCCTGTGGAAGAGTTCCTCTTTCCTTAAAACAGTCCCTAGCTTTGATACAAACACGTAAAGGGACCAGGCTTAGGTCCTGGGACATGCAAATCCATAGGAGAGATATATAAAAAAAGAAAAACTTACTAAGATCCCTGCTGTAACATAACCTCATTCTCTTGTTCAACTGAGTTCAATACATCGTATGGAGTGTCAGGGGGTTGTGTATTACATGTGCTTTGCAATAGCTCAGCAACACCAAACAGGGAATTAAATATATTAAGGGGGAAATTATACTCACCTTAAAAATCAAGCAGCCAGAGAAAGAATTTTAGGCACCATGGAACCTGGGATTTGTCGTGCCCTGCCTTTGACTAAAACATCTTAGCCAATTTTGCCACACAAATTGAATTTAGTAAATAGATTCTCTGGCGTGATGGAAGTAAGCAATACAAGGTAGAATGCAAAAGTCGGAGGACTTTGGGCATAGATTCTTACCATGAATACTTTAAAACACTGACGCAAAACAACTTTTAAAGTAATACCCTCGGGCACCAATCAACCCTTCCGTAACTCGTATGGTGGTGATGCTTCCATCTAATTTACTGACATAAAATGACATCCCTTCAAATAGTCTCATCTTCAGAAAGATGTGAAATTTGGAGGGTGCTAAGTCGGGTGAACATGTAGGAAGTTGAAACACAGAACCTCCATGTTTTATAACAAACTGATATCAGCTGGGACTGATGTGCAGGCACGCTATCACAGAGAAGGTTCCCTGTGAATAAATGCAACTCTTCAGCACAACTT
Organism: Anabrus simplex; assembly: GCF_040414725.1. Classification (NCBI taxonomy): domain Eukaryota; kingdom Metazoa; phylum Arthropoda; class Insecta; order Orthoptera; family Tettigoniidae; genus Anabrus; species Anabrus simplex. The sequence continues at coordinate 370,553,371 of NC_090267.1, read as the reverse complement.
ACCCTTCACTGCAATCCAGCCAGATTTTACTTAGGCCTAATTAAGATGCTGATTTCTCTGCTGAACCATGCTTTGAATTTCGAACAAATGATACAAAGTGTCATCAACTGTGATGATTTCAACCATAAAAGTACCACTGTCAACTGCTTTCTCAGTATATGCATCTGTTCCTCATTTTGTTCAGAAGTTACGTGATGAGGGACCTTGTGCTCATACACAGGACACATGTTAAGATCTTTGGTCAAAGATGTCAACAAAAAAAAAACATGTTTATGTGCTCTTTTGTTCTGATGTTCACAGCCAAAACCATTCTGATTATGAAGCGGAGGGATGGTGGGGTACATTTTAGACACTGTTACTTTAAATGTTCTGCTTAAAGTTTTGAATAGTCTGAACTTTTGAATCCTATTTTGTATGCCATCTTCATCTCCAGGATCTTCTCTCCACGATACCATCATAGGATAATCTATAAACACTTCCCTCATGAGATTATAACTAAATCTTCCTGAACAAGTCAAATAAGACATTAAAAAAAAAAAAGTCAACTAAACCTACTGATTTTTCAGAAAGATGTGGTCGGTACCAGACAAATAAGGCATTTGTATATTGCACTGCTTGAGGAAACTTCAATGTAAAGAGGCATGCAATTTTAAGCAGCACATCAACATAGCTATTTCCTAGAGTACTTTGTAACTGAAGGCAAAGAATTAAGGAATATTTTTACCATTTCATTCCTACATATTAAGTTGCAAAACACTACATATTCATTTTTGTTAAATAGACCTACAACAGGTATTGTTAAACATTAATTTATTCCTTGGTTAATTGGTTTAATGCAATATATATATTCAAATAACATATCAGATACCAGAAGTAGACATATGATAGAATGGACAGTTAAGACTACTGTAAAACGGGGTGAATAGAAACAAAACTTCATATACATATACTACACTGAATATACAATAGTGTCCAAAAGTTAAGCATAATCACTAAACGAGGCCATACCGCCTGATAGGAATGTCAGACGGATTGCTGAACAAATGGAACCTGACACACACGTCACACAACTTGTCCAAAAAACCAGTGTCAGAAAGGTTTTGACAACAACTAACAAAACTTGGCAATGTCTTCAGCAACAATATATGCAGTTAATAGGGTGTATGGTTACCCCTAATGCCACACATGCTTCGCAGTGACGTGGCATGCTCTCTATCAGATGGTCCAAGAGCTCTTGTGGTAGTCAACCCTATTCCTCAGAAAGGTCAATGCGAGGGTCTTGGAGGGTCCTTGGTGGAGGCTGACGGGATGCAATTCGCCTCCCCAATGCACCCCAGGCATGTTCTATAGGATTCAGATCCAAAGACCTCGCTGGCCAGTCCATGCAATGAATGTCTTCCCCAGCCAGAAATTCATCCACCAGAGCAGCATGGTGCGGTTGGGCATTATCGTCCAACTGCACCTCTGAAAAAGTGCAGGTGTACAGCCATTCAACATGATGCTGCTCCACATCACGATGCCACCACCATACTGGTCCCGTTCCACGATGTTCCTGTGGTTGTATCGGCTACCCGGTTCTCTCCAGATTAATGTGCGACGGAAATCGTTCTGCAAACTGAAGTGGGATTCATCTGTGAAGAGCACATGCCTCCATTAATTCAGTCTCTGTGCTGGAGAGAGTGGGACACACCACTGGATGTTGGGCAAACAGCCCTGCTGTTCTGAGCCTCCGGTACACAGTTTGCCGCAAAACGGCAACCCCTGAGATGGCTGCAAGCTCCGCCGACAACTGTCTTGCAGGTGCACTCTGATTTCATTGGGTGGTTAAGGCCAGATATTGGTCCTGCTGTGGGGTGGTTACCCTTGGTCGACCTGGTACTGGCCTACGACTAACATCTCCTGTGTCTCGAAATCTTGTCCAAAGCCTGGAAATGACACTTTGTGGCACGTTCAAGGATACGGCGACTTCGGTCTGTCTGGCCTGATTCCAGACGGCAGAGTATTCTACCCTGCAAAACGGCGTCCAAATGGCGGCATCGTGCCATTATGTTGTCATGTCCACCACGAGGCTACATTCCGCACACTATAACAGGGCAAACACGAGTGAGGGAATATGGGGTGCAGGCAATGGGTGTGTTTATCTTGCTGTTACAGCGCTAGTCAAAGCACGAAGCACTCCTTTCCTATACAGAGCAAACACGTAAGGTTGGTAGGTGCATATGTCGTGCGATTTGCAGGCTGTTAGCTGCCTCTGTCAATCAGTGGTAGAGTGTTGGCCTCTGGATCCCAAGATAGCGGGTTCAAATCCGGCAGAGGTAGTCGGATTTTTGAAGGGCGGAAAAAAAGTCCACTCGACACTCCACGTCGTACGATGTCGGCATGTAAAAGATCTGCGGTAACACATTTGGTGTTTACCCGACAAAATTCATTAAATCTCAGCCATAGATGCCCAAGAGAGTTTTGGTTTACTCGGTCTGGCATCTAGTAGGCCTAGAGTAAAACAGAACGTCGAAATTGACGAGCAGACAGCCAGATGGCGTCAAATTGAAATGTCTGCACATGGTAGCTGAGGCCATACGATTATTATTATTATTATTATTATTATTATTATTGCAGGCTGTTTCCTGTTGCCCTGCTTACTTGTAAATTATGCTTAACTTTTGGACACTAGTGTATATATAATAACTGGAAATTATTAACTATTGTTTTTGGGTTGGCAACACTTGAGACCAACAAGGAAATTATGTTTTGTTTGTTTGGCAGCACTGTAGGTTGACGTTTATCCTAGTGTCTGTCATGAAAGTTTCCAAGACTCTTTCCTACCTAGTTTGAACTTCTCTGGTAAGTAAACATGTGTTCTATATGTGATAGTTAATGATATTGTAAATGCTATCTATAGCATTAAGGGTTTTTATTTTATTTTTAACTAAATCAGCTCTAAGTATTTTCATTTTTTTAGATTAGGTTTTTAAAATTTGTGGGGTGAATATAAACATAATTCTGGTGCCTACTCAGTGCAGACAGTGATGGACCTGATTTTGTCCTCTTCAGACTCCTCTGATCAAGATGAAAAATACTAGTATCTCAATAAGCCCAAGTTACCATATGGTGGTCAAGGTATATGGAAAAACAAAACCATATTTCAGATGTTTGCAAAGTTAGTTATCTTAATGACGATGGTTTTGTTGGAACAGTTTTAAGAAGAGTTCCTGAACTAAAAAGTTCACAATAACTGAAGAAGATTCTTTTGTCTCAAGAAACGATATCGTCCGAAAACAGTCGTTGCCAGTTCTCGGTTCAAGTGTTAGTTTCAAAGACATGCTATATTTTGAAGATGATCTGTCTGAATTAACAGTTTATTAATGATACAGTACCAGGGTCAAGGAAAGAGCTGTGTTCTGTTTGTTCGCCTTAAGTTGGAATACATTAACCTTGTGACAATTTTCTTTTGTATATTTTACTTCTTACATTAATAAACCATTATCTTGTGAAATCAATGTTTATCTATTTATTTCCTTATAGAAAAATATATACTTCATAGTTTCTATTCACCTCTCTTTGGTTTTAAAAGAAACAACCATGGTTTTATAACACTGTTTCGATTCACCCCTACCTGTGGGGTGATTAGAAACAACATGTTAATATTTTTTTAAATTTTACTGAAATACAATAATTTAATAATATCATAAGATGATAGGGGTAGTACAGACCTGAGTTTTGGGTAGTATTTTTTTGTTTTAACTTAATAAACAAGAAGTACATTTTTAATCCAAAGTTCAAATTTGTTTCTATTCACCCCGTTCTATGGTATGAAAGAATCTGAAACATACAGCTGTCTTATGTCAGGCCTTTTCCCATTTTTAATTAGGGTTGCCTTTCTTATTCATGTATCGCCAGAGTGTTCTGTGCCTGGTTGTCAATGGATCTGCATTTGTTGTTTCCAGGTCTTTATTTACCAGGGATACTCATGTCTGCTGGGGTCTACCGTGGCCTTTTGGTGCTGAGTTGAGATTTCATTCAGATTATTTTAAGCTGCATGCACTGTTTAAAACTAGGAAAATTTACGTTCGATATATTTTTGAACCTAAAAAATAATTCAATTACTGAAGGTGATGTGATCTATACTTTCAAAGCAGTCATTTTCTCAAAGAAGATTCCTATAATATTTTGACAGCTGAGAAAGTCTACATGAGCTATCAAGAAAAGATGTGAGATAAGGTAGAAAAATTTGTTATTCAGGGTTAAATTCTAGTTCTCTAGCCTGGCCAACCATTAGACTACCAATTTTCATGCAAACTTCAGGTAGAATCTTAATCTAACTTTCTATACTTAACAACAAATAATTTTAGTGATTTAATCATTAAGACTCATTTTCCTGTTCATACACTAAAAATACACAGCCTGAGATTACTTCACTACAGCATTAAAATAATCATACTCTTCAATAGATAGCCACGTTATATTTTTGTTTTGTAGTTACATTCATCAAAATTATAGAACATTTCAGTCAAAAGAAACCATGCAGATACATTTCATCAGCCACTCCACAGTTCAGAAAGAAAGGTGTCCTGTTCTCTGGAACATCTGGTTTCTTCAAAAATCATTAACTGAATAGGTCACAGCTGTAGTAATTTATTTTATTAAATATCACTATTATTCTGTAATTACATCCGTTTGCTCCTCTATTCTACATGCAGATCAGTTTTAAAAATAAAACCAGTTTTGTTGACATTTCTGACGAACTTCAATAGATGTTTCTTACTCTACAGGAATTACAATGTTTTCAACATTATCACTGTGATCGTGTCTGAATAGACACGATAGTAATTTCCTAATCTTTGCATCTTCCATAGTGATTAAAATAGACTTTTATATTACCAAACTGTACAAACATGACAAACACAGTATTAAGATTTGATATGAAAACATTCAGGCAAACTAAACAAATAAATAAATACACAGCAATGTTATCAGTCATTACAAGTTAGTTATACCAGTGCTTTTCAATTGATTTGCTGCAAAATTTTGTATGTAGTGTATATATCATGTCTGCTTGATGAGTCTTCATTCAGTATAAGAGTGAAGACTAGAGTTACCAGTTGAAGGAGTATTAGTGAGTTCAAGATTATAAATATATTTTAAATGGTTGAATATTGCAGGTAATGAAAATATTGCATCAGGGGAGTGTACAAAATCACAAGAAACTAATTCAGATCAAAATCAGAAAAAATAAGTTTGCTTTAGTAACCACTAGGGAAAAATGTTGATATTCCAGAATATGAAAAATCAAGTAATAAAAACTGTACTGGGATTAATGTTCTTGACAAAGATATTTGCGGAGTATAATTTCAAAAGCATCCTTAGTAAAATTCAAGAAACACTCCCAGACAGTTATTGGGACCAACCTTCTGCTATAATAGTGACTGCATAACATTGAAAGGTTTTTAAGTTATCTTCCAACAGCATTACCTGAAAAATCACTTCTTCAGTATTATGAATGATCTAATAAAGCACAGTTATTTTCCCCTAAAATGTAAAAAGAAGTAAAATCAATTTAGACGCAGCCAAGACAAAAAGAGAATGACAACACATGTGGTCTGTTTTGCATTGGACTATATATTTAAATAATACCTGATTTAAAAAAATCCACCTTCATATTTTCAAGTGGGTATACCACAAACGGTAGTACTTCAGACAAGGATTTGAACAGCACTGAATATTATACAGCAATGACTGATGAAATAGATTATCTCATTTTGCCATCAGAATGCTATGGAATAATCAGAGAAAATATTTTTATAAGTACAATTATACAAAGCATTATCAACTTGGCAAATGCCAGGCTGACATGAAAACTGGGCCTGACACCTAACTATAAGACCTGTATCACTTTGATGAAAGGCATGACAAAAGGGCACCATTCATCTTATTTACAAAATGTTGAATGGTTCCACAATATCAGTCTGCATGTGCACACACTCAAACACACACTTATCTCCATGAAAAATACTTAACTGCATGAGTTAATAAAATCAACAACTTTAAACTTCCTGCCTTACAAATTCCCAGAGTGTTACAGGCAGCAAAACCATACAACATTCATTCTCCTTACATATCTATGATTTCAGCTACCAGTTTGTAATTTATAACAACTGCATGGGTATCTAACATAATACATCACAGAATCCATAGTAAAAAATATCAATGTATTACATAACAGAATTTATTTAACCATTACAAATTAAATATCAATTGTATATATCATTCACACAACAATCAGACACAATACAGCATCATTGTAGGCTATATCTTTCTGTAAAGCTAGATCATGCCGTGCACACAAGATAAGGGAGGGAGAAATGCTGATCTAGTTCTTAAATTAGCAATCAAGAAAATTGGCTGCCATGAGCAATTCTAAAGCAATTTCAGGAGCAATTGGGAACTCTGGAATTTCAGTCGAACTGTTAGTGTATCGAACTTTGTAAGTGAAGTACATACAAACTTTCTGCAGTACATGTGATCTGGAAAAGAAAAATAACAGCTATTAATTTGAATTCCTTTAGAGGACTGTTTAAATATTTTTAAGCAAGGAAATGTAAAAAGCAATGAAAATCAACTGTTTACAAAATAAACAGCAGTTCACTTGACAAGTTAGACTTATGAGCACTCTTATTTGCCACACAACTATCTTTAAATCTTTCCAGACCTACTTACTGAAAGTCCTCTACTGTCCATGTTTTTTTTAAGAACACAAGAATTATCCCATTCTGAAATACGTTAGTCTGCTGGGCGCACAGATCCATATCAGTGTATACCACCACCTTATATATGTACACTCCACCGTACAAAAATTGGCCGGTAAAGAAATATTAAATTGTATACATTCTCAAAACATATTTGTTACCTTGGATAGCCAGCGGCCAGAATCCTACCACCTGCACAATACGTTCATCCTATTTCAAACAAGAGGATAATGAAAGAAAGTCATCTTCTGTGATAGCAAAATTTTTGTGCAGTTGAGTGTACAAGTGTATGCTGTCCGATTCATATAAGGGGTGATTAATGAGTAGTTACTGCCACTTATGGAACTGATTTTGCAAGACATTTTAAGCAAAAGAGGACATATGAACCAGTGTCGAATTAGCAACATTTTTTAGAGTTACAATGATTTCGTAAGTGTGCAGGTAAGTGAATTGCAGTGGACAGTGACACTTTTTAAAATGTTACGTTAACAAGGCTGCATATTAATGCTGCAAAATGTGACCTGAGCATTCAACTGGTGCAATATATAACAATTATTATTCCATAAGAAATCTCCCACGCTGCTATCTTCATCTTGTCGCGATGTGGGAGCTTGCATGCCTAAGTGATCCTGAGAGCTATGCCGGCGGGAGCATAAGCTCCTGGTAGGGCCACCCAAGCCGGACAGGTCAAAGGTGATAGGCCAGACCAAGAGGGATACCCTGGTCCTCCAGGTTGGGGGTTGATCATGGGGCTAACAACCCTATATTGGAAAAACAACTCGTTACGAAACTCACAGACAAGAATAGCCGGACTGATGATAATGGTAAACGACCCAAGCGAGGAAATGGAAGATGCAAACGGAAATATGATATGTATGTAGCAACCTGGAATGTACGAACCCTGAATAAACCAGGAGCCCTAAACAATCTGAAACAAGAAATGGAGAAATATAATATTGGAATAGCAGCAATTCAGGAAGTCAGATGGAAAGGAAATGGTGTTTTTAGAAGTGGTAGATATACAGTTCGAGCCAGAGGTACAATAGGTGGCACAGGCTTCCTAGTGGATGACAGATATAAGTCAGCAGTTTTGAATTTTAAACCTGTAAATGAAAGAATATGCACTCTAAGGATGAAGGCCCATTTTTTCAATATCACCCTTGTGTGTGTGTATGCACCTACAGAAGAGGCTGAGGATGAAGAGAAAGATATGTTCTATGGACAATTGGAACAAGAAATAGAATGCATCCCAAGACAAGATGTAAAAATCATACTTGGAGATTTCAACGCTAAAGTGGGTAAAGAAGAAGCCTATAGGGAGACAGTTGGGAAGGAAAGTTTGCATGATGAATCAAATGATAATGGACAGAGGCTAATTGATTTTGCCATGGGAAACTCGATGGTGGTGAAGAGTACTTGGTTTCAGAGAAAGAATATACGGAAAGCCACTTGGTGTTCACCAGATGGTGTCACCTTTAATCAAATAGACCATGTAGTAATCGATAGGAGACATGCATCTGACATACTACAAGTTGACAGTTGTAGGGGAGCTGATTGTGATTCGGACCATTACTTGGTAAGAGTAAAATACAGGCAATGTATTGCAACTTACAGATCTGCTAAGAAAGGGAAAGCTCCAAGGAGATATATGGTCTCAAAATTGAAAAATAAAGAAACTGCGCAACTGTATGAATGCAGGATGAAGAAGAAATTGGAGGCTAAACAACATAGCTGGGCAGTAGAAAACATCGAAGGAAAGTGGATTTTATTGAGGGATGCATTGCAGGAAAATGCAGATGAAGTACTAGGAGTGGAGGTAAAGACTGAAAGGCAAGGATGGTTTGATGATGATTGCAGAAGAGCAGTTGAGGAGAGAAATGAAGCAAGGAAGAAAATGTTTAGCAGGAAAACAAGAACATATGTAGAAGAATTTAGGAAGAAGAGGAAAGAGGCAGACAGAAATTGTAGGAGAAAGAAGAGAGAGGCAGAGAGGAAATGGATTACAGATTTGGAGGAACAATATGATATGCAAGAAGTACGGAAGTTCTATGGAAAAATAAAGGGCGTACAGAAAGGTTTTCAACCACATGCTGTATTCTGTAGAGATAAAGAAGGAAAGATGATTGGGGGAAGAGACCGGATTCTTGACCGATGGGCGGAATACTTTAGTGAACTGTTGAATGTGGCTGCAGAGACGGTGAGATTGGAAGAAGAGGATGGGCAGCCTTGGCAGGATCCTGGCCTAGATTTAAAACCAGTGCCTGTACCATCTGTAGAAGTGAGGACAGCAATTAAGTACTTGAAGAATAATAAGGCTCCAGGAAGTGATAACATTTCAGCTGAGATGATTAAATACGGTGGTGAACAGTTGACGCAACTTATTCACCAACTAATTGTGGAAGTTTGGGAAACAGAACAAATGCCAGAGCATTGGAGCTTAGCAATTATTTGCCCAATTCATAAGAAGAAAGATAAAGCAATTTGTGAAAATTATAGAGGTATATCTTTGCTTAGTGTGGTTTATAAGGTCTTAGCCAAGGTTTTGTCTATGAGACTCACTCCGCTGGTTGAGCAGATACTAGGAGACTACCAAAGTGGCTTTCGGCAGGGTAGATCAACAACAGATCACATCTTCACTGTCAGGCAAATAATGGAGAAATGTAGATGTGCATCAGCTGTTTGTGGATTTTTGGCAGGCTTATGATAGTGTGAAGAGAAGGAAACTGTATCAAACAATGATGGACATGGAGTTCCCAACTAAATTGATAAGACTGGTACAAATGACCCTAACAGGTACTAAATGCATGGTTAAAATAGAAGGAAATGTTACTAAAGAGTTTGAAGTAAACCAAGGTTTGCGGCAAGGGGATGTGTTATCTACCCTGCTCTTCAATGTGGTTTTGGAGCGTGTGATGAGAAAGGTGGAGGTCAGTAATCCAGGCGGTACGCTGTTCAACCGTGTAACACAGAATCTGGCTTATACTGATGATGTTGATATGCTGGCTAGAAGATTGAAAGACCTAGAGGAAGGACTGGATAGATTAGAAAAGGAAGGAGGTGAAATGGGCCTAAGAGTGAATAATGCCAAAACTCATTACCTGTTTGCATCTAGGAGGACCGTAGTAAGGGAAGACAAGTGTATAAAATTAAATAGGATTAACTACGAGAGATGTGAAAAGTTTAAAGTATTTAGGAGTGCTGGTGACAAAAGATAATGACATGAAAGAGGAAATAAAAGCGAGGATTGCTGCGGGCAATAGGGCTTACTTAGCTTTATTAAAGTGTTTAGATCACGCAGCCTTGGTAGAAGATTAAAGTTGACAGTCTATCGAACAGTATTACGAGCAGTGGTAACTTATGGCTCTGAAACATGGACAATGACCGAAGTAGATGAAGAACTGTTGAACAGATCGGAGAGAAAAATACTGAGAAAGATTTTTGGCCCAGTGAAGGAAGGAGAATTGTGGAGAATAAGGAAAAACAAGGAATTGGAAGAACTCTATGGACATCCAAGTATCATAACCGAAATAAAAAGCAACAGATTAAGGTGGTTGGGACACGTGGAGAGAATGCCAGATAATAGAGCTGTCAAGAAGATCTATAAGGGAAATCCAGGTGGTAGAAGATGAAAAGGAAGACCCCGGAAAAGATGGCTGGATGATGTGGAGGAGGATTTAAGAAAGATGGGAATAAGAAGATGGAGGCGTGCAGAAGATCGTGAAGATTGGGCTACAATCGTCAGAGAGGCCAAGGCCCTACAAGGGCTGTAGCACCAAGGAGTAACTAAGAGTAAATTCCATAAGAAATATGTATGCCCTACTTTTGTAGTTAAATTTTCTGTACAACGCAATTACAGAATTAAAAATACACATCTTGAACTTCAGAACAAAAGCCAATTAAATACAGGATTATTTGAGAAGAGTAAATTTTATTGTATTTTCCCCTTCTAATGAAAGAAAATCAAGAAAAAAGTTTTACAAACAATTATCAAATTATTGTAACTTTGTAAAGTATCAAGAATAGGATGCAGAGTTATACTTCCTTTTAAAACAATAATCACTCCCACATGTTCATATAATAATTTATGATCAAAACGTCTTCAGCAATCAGCTCTGCACCCACAAGACAGTAACCACCTCATGAATCACCCAGTATACTGTTCAAACATAGGGTATACACAAGAACTAGGAAAATATTTTGTAAGTTCAAGAACATTATTACTTAGCATCTAAAAAATCATCCCAGAGAATCAAGTGGTTTAGTTTTTCTACATAAAAGAATACATATAAATATTTTAAACCAATAAAATCTCCTTGCACAATTTTTTAAATAACATACAGTATATATGATTAAATTACTAATTATTGTTCAAGTTATTAAACACACCTTGCACAATAGTACCTCCTTGAGTAATTTAATCCAAGAAAACATTTTGGGAAAGAGAGGTCATGGAAGACTGAGGAGAGTGTACCCTCAATAAATGATGCAAAATGTTCATCAAGAAATGAAACGTGAAGCTAAGGGCAAAGGATAAATTGGATGAATTAACAAGGCACTGCCTTTAGGGATTTACTGCATTACATTCATCATCATCATTAACTTCTTGGGAGAACTAATGTTTTTCACGTGGATCAATATTGTCAGTTATAAATTCTAGATGGCCAAAGAGACCAATTCCAGAAACTACAAGCTCTCTGCAATGCTGGCACATCAAATCTGTAGTTCTGGACTTGTTAAGACATAACAGTTTAAAAGAAGAAATAGTCCCTTGAACACCTATCACTAACCCTAATACTTACATTGTCCCTCAATCCAAATTTATCTTTATAATAAGGTATGGTCAGTTGATAGATCACCTTTTCCCTATCGTCTTCTAGCTGGTCTATTGATGCTGGTGATCTATGTATCACCACTAGACTTCAAATTTATATGCTGTATAAATTGCCAATATAAGCATGAACTATGCTGCAAAAAGCAGTGAAATATGCATTTAATATGCACTTATTTTCATGGTTTTAAACACTTGTACGAAATAAAACGTAACATTCCTTTACTACCTACGAGGTTCACCCACACCAATACATAAAATCATTATCATGGATAAACCGCTGAATGAAAAACAAAATATCACACTACTCACACTTGCAGCTGTTCCACTAGTACTGTACAAAGAATCTGTGCATACACAAGAACTTAGTTTATCCGGCCCTCATTAATCTGGATCTCCGGTTTATCCTGATTAAAAAAAAAAAAATTATTTTTACTCGTGCAGTATTTCTTTTGCGGGGTCGACTCATCTTGAATATCTTTTCCGACTAGGATAGTTATGATGAGAATGACAAATTACTAATTCAGGCTACGGCATAATGATAGACGAAGAAATTATTTCCTCTTGTTCCTCGGCAAGTAATGACGAGAGTGATGGTGAATTCGAAAATGAAACCGGCGTTCCATCAGAAGAAACAATGACTCACAGAGGGGAGGCAATGTATGTGGACAAACTGATGGCCTATTTAGCATCCCAGACTGAAACCACTCCGGGGGAACTGATGTCGGTAAAACGTCTTTGTGATCATGCTGCATGCAAACACTATACAATTGTAAAACAGAAAAATCTCTTACATTATTTTAGTACATAAAACAGTCATAAATGTAAGAAAAGTGTTCTTATATTTTTTTTCTACAACTGAAAAAAGGTATTACTGTACAACTTATGATAATAGATTATATAACATGTACTGTACTGGATTTGTTTTTTAGTTTTTCCGGATTATGCAGATTTTTGATAATCCGGATCAGTTCCGGTCCCACTTAATCTGGATAAACGAGTTTCTTGTGTAGTTTGTGAAATGTATCTGTGTTCACTGTTATAACAATATGCACATGTTTCCTAGATAAGACAGTGTGTTAATTAATACACATTATAAATCAATAAGATTGTAAGAAAACCATGTAAAAATACCACAAACATTAAGAAACACACTTAAATACACATTCCTCTTTCATTGAACACTGCACACCCTACTTTTCCTGTCCATAATTCGCTTTGCAGTACACTACACGCCTTCTCCAAGCTTTCTAGTACAAATTTGCGGCATATGTCTGCTAAAACTAGCTACAATTCGGAGAATGATCTCTCTACATCTACGGATGTCACAGGACAGTACTTAAATTCGGGAGCGAGTGGAGGTGTTAAACATTCTGGTAGATCCACATTATCAGTACCAGCCACATACTAGTTTATAACTACCATGATGTAGCCTGAATTTTGTTTAAGGACATCACAATATTTTCTTTGCAGACAGAATTTGAGGTTTCATGGAATACCTTCCATTTCACGTTCCATGTTCTCCATAATGTTCAGCAAATCACCAAGATGCAACCCATGTGTTTCTAGCTTCTTGATTGATTCTAGTTGGTATGATTTGGAAGTGTGTCTTAACAAGTCCCTGTTCCCTTTGAACTGTTTCATTGCCGAAGGAGTTCACGGCGTTAATTACTGTACATTTTCTTGAAGACTGATTATAAAACATGTTAAAATATGCATAATAGGCCTACAACCAAAATTTGAAATGTATGCACTAATCTCAAATATAGTCCGGCCCTGCGGTGTAGGGGGCAATGCGTCCGCCTGTCACCCGGCGGCCCCGGGTTCGATTCCCAGCCGGGTCAGGGGTTTTAAGTTGTAAATGATTAATATCCCTGGCCTGGGGACTGGGTGTTTGTGTTGTCTTTAATGTTCCTTTCCTCACATTCAACACTCTACACTTCCTCCATTCCAATTACACGCAGGTTCATATCACATGGTGCAAGTAGGGGCAAAAGATCTCTATAGGTAGACGCCCCGAACAAATAGCATTTACAAAAAACTCAAATATATGCGAATATGCATTATTAAACTTAATAATTTGTCCAATTTCCCCTTCAAATGCACCTCCTTGTCGATTTTGAAGGTCTACATATTGGCAAACAAAATATTCGTTTGCTTACAAATCCAATGTCTAATCATCATCATTCAGCTCTACTGGAACCAAACAGCAGAGGTCAAAATTGAGGAAGACACAATTGGGGACATAGCTATACGCAGAGGCATGCGACAGGGCTGTGTCCTGTCCCCTCTTCCTTTTTAATACCTAATCTGAGGCTGTGTTCAGGGAAGCTGTCGAGGATGTTAACCTAGGGATCAGGATAAGAGACAATAACAGAACATCTGCTTTGCTGATGATACCGTTGTGTTAGCCAGCAACTTTGCTCATCTTCAAATTATTACTAACATTGCAAGGATCAGTGCAGCATTTGATCTGTTCATGAATACTGGCAAGACCAAGCTGACTGTATTTTTGAAAACACCTAAACAGGCCTCCCAGCACATTAACAACACAACTGTTCAGCAAGTGTCTTCCTTCAAATATCTTGGGACTGTAGTGACTAAGCATTGCAATCCCAGAATGAAATATCCAGGACTGGGCAAGCCAAAAATCTGATCACCAGTACAAGGGCCCTATTCACCAACAGAGATCTCAACCTTCAGCTCCAAGTTTGGACGTTGTGATGCTGTTTTTCCTGCCCTTCTGTAAGGTTTCAAAGGCTGAACGCTCAGCCCTTTGCTGGAGAGGTGGAGTGAAACTTTCGAAATGTACTTGTACAGAGGAATGCTTCAAATATCGTGGGTGGAAAGGAAAAACAATGAGGAAGTCCTCAACTTGTTAAATAAAAAATAAAAGAGTTTCTAACAACCATTAAGGAATGAAAGCTCAGGTACATTGGACACATCATGAAAGGTGAACAATATAAACTTTTCCAACTCAATGAGGGAAAAATTGAAGGAAAACGAAAATTCCTGGCTTAAATACCTACACCGCTGGTATGGACGAACTTGCATTAATATGAACAAATTGCTGATGCTTCACTACAGGGGAAAGTGGAAAAACGACAGATTCGTTGGCTGAACGGTCAGCGTACTGGCCTTCGGTTCAGAGGGTCCCGGGTTCGATTCCCAGCCGGGTCGGGGATTTTAACCTTAATTGGTTAATTCCTACGGCATGGGGGCTGGGTGTATGTGGTGTCTTCATCATCATTTCATCCTCATCACAACGCGCAGGTCGCCTACTGGTGTCAAATAGAAAGACCTGCAACTGGCGAGCCGAACCCGTCCTGGGATATCTCAGCACTAAAAGCCATACAACATTTCATTTCAGTGGAAAAACAACAAAAAACTTCAGTATTACAAAAGGTCATAGATCCAAATAACGTGACAGAAGGTGACATGGCAAATTAACTCATTTACAAACCCTGGGAGGAGGATTAAGACTTGAGAATCTAATCCATGCGACTTATGTTACTGCATACTATTTTTCATCTAATTTGCTAGAAACTGTGTTTACATTTAATTTTATGAGTTTATTGAATTAGGAGTGCATAACAATATGATGTAGCTAAAATAATCCTTGTTAAGCAAAATCCAATGTTTTGTTCCTAAACTCAACGTATGCTAAAGGTTCATTTTAAAATATGATATTCCATTAACTTCCTTCCAGCAATTTTAAATGCTAAATATATCTTAAATGCTTTGCTGAATATACCTCTGTCCCTACTTTTTAGGTTTATGTTATAGTTTGCAACAGAAATTCCATAAAATTTCCTGAATTTTACTGTTATGATTAATTTTAACAAGTTATTTTTTCTCAAGAAATTACAGAAGTGAAGATGTCAACTTCTGGAACTGGGCACCTCATTTGATATTCAGCAACAGTAATATCAAACTGCTGTCCAACATCTTTTCTTCAATGACGGTAACATCACACTGTTTCCCGAGAATGTCACTGCAGATGTGATCCCGGAAGGAGACATGCATTCTCCAGCAAACCACATAGATTTCCACTCCACGGACTCTTAGTAGTTTTGGTCATGGGCCAGCATTTCGTTCCATATAAAGTCACTACAAGGACAACAGTTCGGTAGATCTTGATTTTAAGGTGGTTAGGCATTCTGTGGTCACACAAAGTATGTACCTGGAACTTCTGCCCACTTTGACTTGCACTCAAACATTGCTGTCAATTAGACCACAAGCACACTATTAAAGAAGTGTGTATTTTTATATGAAAATCCACAGCCTGTTTCCAGTCATCCGACCAGGTCAGGAGTGGAATGAATGAAGCCCCCATCTAGCGGCGAGGATAGGAATTGTGCTGGCTGCCGAAGCCTGTCACACTCTTCTGGGGCAATGATTAATGGCTGACAGATGAAAGAAAATGAAATTGGTGTTGCTGGAATTAAAGATGACAGGGAAAACCGGAGTACCTGGAGAGAAACCTGTTCCGCCTCCGCTTTGTCCAGCACAAATCTCACATGGAGTGACCGGGATTTGAACCATGGAACCCAGCAGTGAGAGGCTGGCGTGCTGCTGCATAAGCCACGGAGGCTCATTAAATAATAATAATAATAAATATTATTGTTTTTAAGTCCCACGTACTACTTTTACGGTTTTCGGAGACGCCAAGGTGCCGGAACTTTGTTCCGCAGAAGTTCTTTTACATGCCAGTAACTCTACCGACACGAGGCTGATGTACTTGAGCACCTTAAAATATCACTGGACTGAGCCAGGACCGAACCTGCCAAGTTGGTCTGAGAAGGCCAGCGATCTACCGTCTGAGCAACTCAGCTTGGCTAAAATCGTTGAAATAGGTCATATTAACTAATCAGAATGTCACTAACGTATTACAAAATTATTTCTTAATTACAATGACTTATATCATTCATTTCAGTAATGAAAAGATCTTAAACTGCAAAATGCTTTGAGCAGACCTTGATATGACGAGTCAGTGCATGCAACCGCTTTTTATGGAAGGGTTCCTCCTTAGGAAACTGATGGTATGAATACGACTGATCTTGATTTTGGAACAATGGAACACTGCAACAGCCAAGCAAAATAATTTTCTTGTTTCCTTTTCTGTCATAGCTATATATAAAAACTTGAACGTCTTCAACTAACTAGGCAACTTCCATTAAAAACAGAGGAACAAGTGACGATTAACATGCGCATACTGTTTACCACTTGTGAGACACCTATCGGTAGCGTTTCAGTACATCCCTATTATAAGCTGAGACACTTTGTAAGCAGGCTAGCAGTGCATGGTTTCCAAAGATTTTTTTTCTATTTGCTTTACGTCGCACTGACACACATAGGTCTTTATGGCAACGATGGGAGAGGAAAAGCCTAGGAATGGGAAGGGAGCGGCCGTGGCCTTAATGAAGGTACAGTCCCAGCATATGCCTAGTGTGAAAATGGGAGACCACGGAAAACCATCTTAAGGGCTGTCGACAGTGGGATTCGAACCCACTATCTCCTGGATGCAAGCTCACAGCTGTGCACCCCTAAACTCACAGCCAACTCACCCAGTTTTCAAAGATTTGTCATATTGAATGCTTTCATGAACCACATGTGGACTGGGTTTTATGACCGCATAGGATCACTTTAGTCACTTCATCGTCAAGGCTTTGTGGTCCTCTCAGTACTTCTTCAGACGCTCCGATCTTCGTGCCCTTTACTCTGTTGAAAATGTGGGTTTGATTCGTGCAAGGGTAAAGCGGAGGTTTGTATTCTTGAGTTAAGCCTCTTAAAGGGAGCGTGGCTCTAAGGGGGCCACTGTTCTCATGACAGAGATTGGCCTGGTGGCCTGTGATATGAGTATTCTATATGGGTTAATGCTGAAAACCTAAATTAATTCAACAGATGGGCAGGTGGGGAAAAGCTGAATTCATTTAGAATATAGAATAGTTACAAAGCCTACTACTAAACTGTTCTTGGTGATAACAGAGCTTTCTATGAAGGCGAGTGTTGAAAAGCAGTATTAATTGAGATTGGCTAGTGGTGATCTGAATTAATTTAAAATGCTGCCAGATGCCTACTAAATTGTGTTTAGTAGCTAGTGCATCGGGACTGAGGCAGCAGTGCATTTGATTGTCACAAGTCCCTGCAAATTACTGTCCTTAGTTGATTCATTATCACTGTTGTTCTATCGATATGGCTGCGTGCGGTGGATGTCTTATTAATGCCACCGGTTTTTCATCTACTTATAAGAACTTCAATTATTTTTCTTACAATTGACTTTACGTTGCACCAACACAGATAGTCTTATTGCGACAATAGGATAGGAGAGGACTAGAAATGGAAAGGAAGTGGCCATGGTCTTAAGGTATAGCCCCAGCATTTTGCTTGGTGTGAAAATGGGAAACCACGAAAAACCACATTCAGGGCTGCCAACAGTGAAGTTCCAACCCATAGTTCTTTTGTATCAACGTCACAGCTTGATTCTGCACCAACAGAGATAGGTCTTATGGTGATGAAAGGATAGAAAAGAGCTAGGAGTGAGAAGGAAGCAGCAGTGGCCTTAATTAAGGCACAGTGCCCAATGTGAAAATGGGAAACCATCTTCAGGGCTGCCGAGAGTGGGGTTCGAACCCACTATCTCCCGAATGCAAGCTCACAGCTGCATGATCCTAACCGCACATCCAACTCGCTCGGTGGTTATGCCTAATGATAGGCCTGCTATGCACACTCAAAACATCGAAAATCGGTGGCGACACTTGAAACACGGCAGTTATTTCGTTCCATGGTTCAACAGGAGAAAACAATTTTGTCTGATATCTTGCCGAATTCCTGTTTAAAACCACATTCCCCTTGAACACGAGGGTGAACGAATTTTTTAAAGCTGCCAATGTCCTCTATCCTCCACTACATTAAGGTAAGTTTCATATAAAAATATTATTGGTCTGTATTCTACATTGTTTCATTTATAGGCCATATTTACTTGCAATTTTAATCTGCATGGATTTGTAATGGAATGTATTTCTCATCACTGATGGGAATGATGTCATATCCGATTACATGTTAGCCAATAGCAATGCTACTACCAAGTCCAGCAATGGAGAAGAGCGTGTACTACTTTTTATTAGGTTATAAAAGTACTGGCAAATATACTTTTAGAAGTGGATTAGTGGGTCCCTGGACATCACAACGAACACATATCTCCTCTAAAAGGAATTCCATGGAAGGTTTGCATTCTTTCTACTTTCTCATCAATCATGTTATAGAGCTTGTGTGAATATAAAACTCTACTGCCCAGCCTCCTGATCAATCATATTTGCATTTGCATTTGGTATTTTGATTCTGATAATTAAAATTCCAGTACAAGAAGAAATTAGTAATGTAATTTAAATTTGCTAAGCACTCATCAATACAGATATATCGCTGAGAGACATGAGTTCTGGCAAACCTAAGTGCACTTAAAGTATCTTACTAAACACGAGTTAGCAATACACTTGAATAAAACATTTTATCTAACCTATAACCCAACAACCAGTATTTGACAATACTGTGCATATGAACAAGATATGGTTAATGTAACACCTTGAGCAATCAGGTAGGGGCAATTTCAACTTTAAAATAATATTGGATATCGGTCTGAAAGAACAAAAATGAGAGCTCTCAAAGTGGTACTACCAGCATTAAAAATGATCAGTTCCAAGAATTTGAAAAGATTATCTTGTGGAAAAGCAGTCTATGATTAGTTGGTAAAAGGCAAAAGTCCTTACAAGGTGCTAAAGACTCGACTGCTAACAAAGGCTTTCAAACCACCTACAACAGGTCTCAGGAGTGGCGTAACATTGAAATGTGGTCAAATCCAATAAATCACAAGTGTGCTTCAACTTCTACTTACGGAATTTCTCGGAAGTTAACTTCGTTTGTTTCATTTTCTGCAAACTGTCCTGGTCCACTAAGCATGGCTTTAATTGTTCCCGATGTCAAGGCATGCTCACGTTTTACAATAAATTCGTGGCCATCAGATGAAATAAGTTTCACATACATAGCATCAGGGCCTTCACAACCACCGTAAACCTTCTCCTCATCCTATAATAAAGTAAAATATATTAATTACAATCAGTGGTTAGCGAAGATAGAAAACGAAATGAGGTTATACTCCGAAATCTGATTTCGCGTTTTCTTACAAATACACGAACAGCACTCACTTTCTTGTCTTCCGTCATATCTGCAGACATCTGTCGGTGTAAATAGCCTGAAAAGAAAATTATTAAAATGCTCAGTCACTCTTTTCGTAATCAACAAGCAATGTCTTGACAAGTTTTCTTAAGGAAAGAGTGAAGAAATTATCGAAGAAATACGATTATGCAAGGATTACCACACATTTACCCAGACCTTAACGGGAAAAGAGTACGTTAAAATCAGTCTACCTTAATTAATAATCATTCGCCCAGTGCGCCTTGGTTAGGATATCGTATATTATTTATTAAATGAACATTTGACTCCGTTTTCTGGTTTATTACCTGACTTCCGTCTCACTCACAATACGTTAATCAAATGAGAGAACCAAAGAGAAGGAGAGAACATTGAACATCATCCTCGGGCCGTGGTGAAAGATGGTACCAAGCACGAACAAAATCCTAGTAGGATGGTACGGAACAATACGAAGTTAATTCGTAGATGTGTGAATTGTAAGTGAACTTCCTGAAAACGAGATAATATAATTCTCAATTGTTGTGATTTTGGGACATACATTTTAACAAAGCAATCCAAATATTCCCATACGGTACTAATTTCAAGAATGGTTTTACCGAACGAATTGGCCGTGCGGTCAGCTTGGGCTTGCATTTGGGAGATAGTGGGTTCGAACCCCATTGTCGGCAGCCCTAAAGATGGTTTTGCCATTTTGATACCAGGCAAATGCTGGGGCTCTACCTTAATTAAACCTGTACTGCATGGATTATTTTTCGTTTCCGTGTGGTGAAGGCGCAAGTATATAATATCTTTGAGATTGAGCCAGAGGTACTCCTGAAGCATGTGGTAATGTGATGGGGAGGGCCCACGGAAAATAAACGGTGGTTGGTACCAGTTGGTACGCGTGGATTTTAACGGGGTAGAAGGAGTACCTTTGATTGTAGGGCTGTTTTGTCAACTGTTATGTAAAAAAAAAAAAAAAAAATGTACAAGACACCACTGGTATATGTGTTTCATTTACGGTACTGTAAGTTGAAGGTGTGCCATAAAACTACCTTTGTCCACAATCTGTACCGGTATCCATTTACACACGTAAACAGTTTTATGTTGCCAGATCGTTTAGGCACAACAAAAGACATTTTGTGCATATTACCATTAATAATTTTGTTAATAATTAAAGAAAATAAGGTACGAATTAGCTGATAAGAAAACAGGACTTGCACAAATTGCTTTTTTAAAATAATTGCTATAATTCCTAGTTTCAGTCAGCTAAAATGGAATAAAAATATGTTTACCCCCCCAATCGCCGCTACTGTGCTGTGTTAAGTTAGCAAAATCTGGCGCATGATTTAACGTATGACAAATATGGCATCTTTTCATATTCTAAACAGAACAAATTATGAATAAAACGTGTGCAGTAATTTGAGAATTATAGTCGTATGTAACATGCTTCAAAAAAGAAATGTAGGTATAATAGAATATAGTCATTTATTGTCACAATTCAGTATGAGCCATAAGTGTCAATACCTCCTTTGTTTCACAATAATGCCCAACAATCTAAACAATGCGGGAAAGAGTTTCAATTTGCATGAATCAGTTCGAACTAGGATGTCTGTCTGTGGCGGCGGTCAATATGAGTTCGTATTCTGTTGAACAGCATTTGGTTGCCGCAGTGTGGGTCCACAAGAGACCCAATACTAGTATGACGATGGTGGACATCACAAATCGTGTCTCTGGGTAAAGTTTTGCTGTCCGTGAAAATGATGTTATTGTGATGGGAAAACGTACACTTGAAAAAAGAAGTGTGAATGATCGAGTGTGAAGCGGAAGAGTTGTAATGAGAAGATAAACGTACATCACCATGCAGACATCTGTGGAGCAGTTACTGTTAAATCAACGTGTACATGCTCATCTGAACATGACATATCGTATTGGTACCCTGGACAAAATGCGACGTCATATGACGAAATTAATAGGCCTAAAACAGTTCTGACCATTGTCAGTTAACGAAGTGAGATTAGATATTTATTTCAATAATTAATTCCAATGAGCCAAAGGCTCATACAGAGGAATTGTACAATGAATAATATATTCAATGGCGGATCTACAAACTCTGAATACTTACAATGATACAATCAGGTGACTTAAACAGTAAAAGTAGAGACATCAATACAGAAAGTGTAAAAAATAAAAATAAAATATCATTCTATAGTTCCTTAATTATGCTGATACTGATGCTCGACACGATGGTTGTGCTGGCCTTCTCCAAAGATTCGTTCAAAACATGACCACAATAACGTCATGTTCACAAATTAGTGCGCAACGTACCGAAGTTCAAAATTGCAGCGCCAAGGACAGTCCCTATTTCTCACAGGAACTGAAGAAGATCCCACCAAATGTTATGATGTGGCAAACCACATTTTTGGACCGTATTATTTTTAGTGGTCCTGTTAATAGGCAGTCATATGAAGAAATGAACTAAGAGTGGCTTTATCTGCTGCTACTGGAATGGCAGGTACCACAATCCTGTAACAAAGAGAAAAATTGTGCTGTTCTGAAACTTTACAAGAATAATTCTATCTCATAAAAAGCTAAAACTTCCTACATATATAGCACAAAATGCAACCAGCGCAATCGATCAAAGGAAATGAGAATAGTGGATACAAGCAACCAAGGCCATACCCAGGAATATTTTTCGATTGGGAGGGGGCGGGGCTTACGAAAACAAAAGCTATAGGAGCAGTAAAATACCCTGTGGAAGGGAGTGGTAGAATATACCCATGGTATTCTCCATCTGCTGTAACAGGGGATCTCAGTTGGGAGAATGGGATGGCAACAACGGTTCTTGTAGCTGAGTCTGGCATTGCTTCCACTTACTTACCAGGCTCATCACTTTCATCTTTCCTATCCAATCGCCCTTGGTGAACAGTTGTTTTCATTCAACTCAGACATTAATAGGTTTGCAAGGCCTAGGGAGTTTTTCATTTTCACCCCCTTTGTTAACCTTCCTCTCTTTTCTTTGCCACTGCCCTCATTTTTCACAGGTCGGATATCTTCCACATTCCCTCTGATTAGTGTTAATGGATCGTAAGTTATGATCTTCATTTCTGTGTTGACATACATGGAGTCGAAACCAGTCTTCTTATAATTGAATAAATTGTTGTAATGTGTTGAATGGTGGAACATCCCTCAAACTCTACATTATTAGTGTTAATGGAGTCAGGTTGCAGGGTAATAATAATAATAATAATAATAATAATAATAATAATAATAATAATAATAATAATAATAATGCCCATATGGGGATTTACCGGTTACCTTCATCGGGCGCGTCCCATTGGAATTGGGGAAGCTCGCTGGCTCTGCCGCCAGCAGAATCAGAGGGTAGTAGGGAAATAAAATACCATGGTGAAAAAAAAAACTGGTCCCTTGCCAGGGTTACGGCGAAGACTGGTAAATGACCAGAAGCCAGAAAACATCTTGAGGCAACCTCTAGGGCTAACAACCCTAGTTGTAAAAGGATGGGTACCCGTCCAAAGCAAAGTCAAGTCAAAAAGCATGATGGCACAACATTTCAAGAAACATACCCCAGGGGGTAAATCTTCGGATAAATCCCTCGTCGTGAACACCACGGCGCACGAGTCTCGTTCGGATTCTGGGGGAAACTTGACATCGTGCAAGAGACGAGTCAGAGCGTCTCGGTGTACCCCGAAGAGTCAAAAACTCAGGCCAAAATCTAAAACCTTTCTAGCAACTTTCAACATAAATTCGCTTACACAAACTGGCAAGCTGAAAACCCTCACCAAAGCTCTTCACGAATATCAGATATCCATAATGGCCCTACAGGAAACAAGGTACCCAGATGAAGAGATTTTTGAATCCGAAGGCTACCGATTTTTCAAGAGCAAAGCGCAAAGAGCAATCCTCAACGGAGCTGTGATGCTTGGAACCGCGTTTGCTGTTAGAACCAAGATTCTTAAATCGGTTGCAAATTTCGAACCTGTGAATGACAGATTGTCTATACTCACAATTAAATGCGCGAACAAAACCTACGCCCTAGTTAACGCACATGCTCCTACAAACGATAAGAACAAGTCTGATCCAGACAAAGTTGATAATTTCTGGGACCTACTGGATGAAAAATTAAACAAAATCCCCAAACACCATGTCAAGCTTCTTTTGTTTGACTTCAATGCCCAACTAGGTCGTGAACAGAAGTACAAGAAAGTTATAGGAAATTACCCTGCTCACAAAAGAACCAATCCCAACGGCAAAAGACTGGTGTCCATTTGCGAAAATCACAACCTGCAGGTCATGTCGACCCACTTTCGCCATCTACCCAGAAAGCAAATGACTTGGCGTTCTCCCGTCCAAACTCTCGGGGAGTTCCAAATTGATCATGTTGCAATCTCCAGGAGAAACAGCCCTGAGACTATGAATGTCAAGGTAAAGAAAGGCATCAATGTGGCCTCAGATCATTATATGTCTCTTATCAAATTCAAACCAATTCCCGCAAACACAAGGAAGACAACCAAACAGATCACACGCTTCGACAATGATAAACTTCGGCAAAGGGTTGAGGAGTTCCAGGAGAAGGCTAGACAAAATGACTGTGACTTAAACAACGCCAAAAGTCTCCTTGTTGAGGCCGCCAAAGACGTTGCAGAAATCAAGGGAAGCAAAAAGCATGCCTGGTGGAATGGTACCTGCGAATCAGTCCTCGAAGAAAGACTCAATGCGTGGAAACAGTACTACTCTACGAAATCAGAAAATGATTGGGAAACCTACAAAACCAACGTGCCCAAGCAGCTAGGGTGTTCAGAACTGAGAAACGTAAATACGAAAAATCTCTCATTGAAAAGATAGAACAAAACTTTAGGAAGAATGAAAGCAGAGAGTACTACAGAGCCTTCAAACGCAAACTCACTCACTATAAACCACCATCTCTATGCTTTGAGCGAGAGGACGGCACACTGGCGACGTCAAATGAAGAAAATTGCAGCGTTCTGGGAGATTACTTAATTGCTTAATTGCTCTAAACTGCAAAGCGCCATTGAGACCAAGGAACCCTTACTCAGGTACCCAGATTCCAGACCACCCGACAGAGAGGAAATAAAGTGCCACATTGCCCGTCTCAAAAATAACAAAGCGCCGGGGGAAGACTCAGTAGTAGCAGAACTATGGAAATATGGCCCAGAGGAATCACTTGATATCTTGCAAAAGCAAATAGAAGAAATTTGGAACAAGGAGACCCTACCCGAAGATTGGAAAATAGCTTTGATCCATCCATTACACAAAAAAGGCAGCATGAAGAACATCAACAACTACAGAGGAATATCTTTGCTACCTGTGACTTACAAAATTCTATCACTTGCCATCCTGGAGCGTTTGGAAGCACAAGTCGAACATGAAATAGGTGAATACCAAGGAGGGTTCAGAAAAGGTCGCTCAACAGCTGAACAGATCCAAAATCTCAAAACGATCATCAGATATTGTACACTAAATTCCAAGCAGTATGTGTCTGTCTTTGTGGACTTTAAGAAAGCGTACGACTCCATTGATCGGGAAGTCCTGCTAAACATCTTAAATGAATTTGGAGTTGATTTGAAACTGCTGGCATTAATTAGAGCCACCCTGACCGATACAAAATCCAAGGTGAAGTTCCACGGATGTCTCTTGCATTCCTTTGACATCAAAACAGGTGTCCGACAAGGTGATGGGCTATCCCCTATACTCTTCAACTGTGTTCTTGAAAAGATCATCAGAACCTGGCGGGTGAGATTACAGGAAACCAACTACAGTCCATTGAGAATAGGAACCAAATCCAAGGGGATTGCAACAGACTGCTTAGCATTTGCCGATGATATTGCTGTTCTCTCAAACGACATAGAAACTGCTAGATCTCAAGTTGAAATTTTAAAGGAAATTGCCAAACAAACTGGTTTGCAGATATCGTTTGAGAAAACAGAAGTAATGACTAACATCAAAGAGGCTCCACCAAAACTCCATACAAAATACGGGGACATCACCCGAGTAGACAAATTCAAATACCTGGGTGAGATCATCATGAAAAATGGACTGGACAAAGAAGCACTTCAGGAGCGAGTACGCAAACTGGAAATAGCCTACCAAACATCCCGCACAATCTACAACAAAAAATGCCTTTCCCAAAACACCAACATTCGTCACTATGAAACAGTTCTGAAGCCAGTAGTTCTATATGCAGCCGAAACCCTGTCTCTAAATGCCAACAAAGGACTCCTTGAAGAACTGGAGAAAAGAGAACGCAAAATTGTGAGAGGAATCTTAGGATCAAAGTACAGAAATGGAATCCATCAAAAGAGATCCAACAAGGAAGTCTACAGCAAAATAGAGAAAATTACCGACACAATCAGAAAAAGACGGGCACGATTTTACGGTCATCTGAAAAGAATGGACGGAAGAAAGTTAACTAAAGAAATCTTTCACTTTTTTGATTCAAACCCCAAAAGCACAATTCCCTGGTTTAGAAATACCAAAGAAGACCTGCAAATGCTACATATCTCAGCTGAAGACGCCCTTAACAGAGATCTCTTCCGCAAGAAAATATTGACGAACGGGCTAAACCAAGACGAGCAACCGAAGAGAAGACACGGTGACCCTTGGACAGAGGAGCGTAAGCAGGCCCACTTACAAAGAATGAGGGAAATTTGGGCTCTAAAGAAGGCCAAATTCAGTGTCAAATGCAACAAGACTTAACGTGGTCCTTGATGGCCCCAGCGAATTATATATATAATAATAGGGTATGGCCTCCAGAGAGGCATGGTTCAGCTCTTTTAAGATGAGACTCTATAGGCTCCGTGCGCTGATGGAAGAAATGCACCGCTGCGCTGCGAGTGGCGAACATTGTAAGTTAATGCGTTTCACCGCACACATATCCGCTGTCGTCTCACCGCGTGCTGCCATGGCCGATTAAATAATAACAGTGGGATTTCAGAGTATTTTATGCAACAACAATTGGCCACGTTATTCTAAACTTGCAAAACGTGGTCATGTAATAAATTTACAAGAACAACAGTTAGCAGGAAATAGCAACTGAGCAATAACTGCAAATGTGATCAGAAAGAAACATTGGTTTACTATATACCCTATCATTTCACGATAGAGGTAACGTAGTAGTTTATCTTCATCCTATCCCGCATTAACAAGGTTGTAAATAGAGGTTACAGATCTTTTCATATGGTTACGAGGGTATTTAGGGATTGTATTAACCGTCAGTTGGTCGCATGTCGGTCCCTTCACTGCTGTTTTTCCTTCACCCAGTGGATAACACTGGTTAAAGTCTTCTATAATGTTGTTTCCCATTGTAGCTTCTCTTGCTTTGCTAAACTGTAAATTATGGACAATATTATTTATATTTGTTACTTTGTTCTTGAGTGAAGTTTTGATAAACACAGAGTTGGTCGTTTAGACTATGGCGCACCTTCTAAGGAAGGTGAGATTTTTGTAGTGATGGAGTGTTTTCATTCTGCAATTCCGAGTTATACATTGTACGTTTTCTTTATAGACTTCCTAAATTTTATGAACCCTCAACAAGAGTTCCTTGATAAAGGCTAAATTAGTGGATATGAGGTGGGGGAAGAAGATATTTTCCAAGAATGTGATCACAACATGGACACCAAGAATGAATTTTCTGATGAGAAAGCTAACATTGGGAGTGATTTATTTGATACTGGTACCGATGGGACTTTTGTTTTCGGAAAGGATAATACTATACTTTGGACAAATTTATCACACAGTTGTTTTATCGTCAAAATGTCCTAGTTTACTATGCACACAGGAGTAGGGGGCAATAACAATCCTAAGAGAAAAATAAATCATGACATTGTTTGAAACAATTTGTATTTATTTGTAAAATCCTATTTATGACTTAGAAGGCTCTATTAATCATGTATATGATGTATCCAGCAATTTTGACACAAGAATCAAAGGCAGCAAAATGATTGGCATGCGACCACTAGCGTTACAGAACTAAGTGCGCCTCACTATGGGCTAAGAATGTGAAGGAGAGGGCATATAAGTCTCTGGAAAGACCCCAATTAAGTTATGGTTCTAGTGTATGGAATCCTTGCCTGGATTACTTGATTCAAGAACTGGAAAAGATCCAAAGGAAAGCAGCACGATTTACTCTGGGTGATTTCTGACAAAAGTGTAGTGTTACAAAAATGCTGTGAACTTTGAGCTGGGAAGACATGGGGAAAATCCAGACAAGCTGCTCAACTAAGCAGTATGTTTCATGTTGTCAGTAAAGGGATGGTGTGAAATGTCATTTGCAGACAAAAAAGCTTGAGTAGAGCTTTTGAAGGTAGGAAACATTGTAATATGAAGATAAAATTGGAATACAAGAGGACCAATTAGGGCAAATAGTCATCTATAGGAGGAGGAAGTAGGAAATGGAATAATGTATCAAGGGAAATGTTCAATAAATTTCCAAGTTCTTAATAAAAGACTAGGTAAACAACTGATCAGGAATCTGGTACCTGGGCAGTAGCCCTAAATGCAGATCAATGATGATTGATTAATTGATAATTAACTGAGTATATCAACATTCAGGAAAAGGAAGCAAACCACTGGAGTTCTTCAAGGTGATCCCATCATTCCTACATTCTTCAACGTACTAACAGAGGATTTCACCACACTCATATGTAATCCAGATGCTATAATAATAATAATGTTTGTTAATGATGTGGTCATAGGATCTTAGTAGTAGTAAAGAAAGTAGAAAATTGGGTGGCAGAAAGCAAACTTGATAAATCAAGACAAGACAATGCAGATGACTTTTTGGAAAGGAGGGAAATCAGCATCTGAGGACACAATAGAACTAGCTGGGAAACCACTGAAATTTGTAGGAATATACAAATACTTAGACACCACTCTACAAACATCATCATCTTTCGGTATACATGTCTGAGAAAGATCAACAGCAGCAATCAAAGCCATGTATAACATCAAACACATAACTCTCGTCTCCACCAGAATAGCAATGTCCGTATTTCATACCACAATTGCACCAATAGCAACTTATGGAATAGACATCATTTGGGAACAACTCACAATGACTGATCACAAGAGGATAGAAAAAGTCAACACCCTGCCCCAGATTGGTCTACGAATTCATGAAGGAATCGTTTTTCATGGACAATATCAGATCAAACTATTCTACTGCTATTTACCAGCCCGTATCAAGAAGTCATCTCAAGAAGAAAGAGGTGAAATGAATTACAATTTGATTTATATGGTACCAGTGCCTGAAGCAAGGATCAGTAATAACCATGCTAGCAGTGGATGGATTCTATCACAAGATTTGCAGAAACTATAAATACCACAAAGCAGACAATAAGTGCATTTGCTCTTTATGTGAACAGAGCTGCAGCTTTTTATCTAACTGTGCACATAAAAAGAACTGAATCAATTAGTGACTATGGAAAGAGTAAACTTTTAAACTTAATGCTCTTTTGGGCACTTTTCTGATTCATTATAACCCTGCAAACAAGATAGAGTTCCTCCACATTTTGCTGTCAGTGTTAGAGAACATTAATGAATTATTTCTAGACACAAATGTATTGGGTGCAGATTGGAGGCAGCATGGGCACCTATGACCTGGCCACCAGGGAGCCCTAGATGTGGGGTTTCACTAAGGAAAAAGTTAGGCAACAGCGCTACTGAACATTGGATGAACTGCGGACTGCTGTGAGAGAAGCAATGGGATCTATCATGGAAGTTTTTTTCTACAAAACCTCTCATCAACATGGCATCATATCCATTCGCGTTTGGATAATGATGGTGCTCACACTGATGTTTTGAACACAATACCTTATGATGCTGAATACACCGATATTATTCTTGTTGTACTTACAAAATAAAATAAAGAGGGGGAAACATGACATATGTCCCACCCTGTGCATTTGCAATAAGTGGCTCAATGTCCCAATGCTGTAAACAGGTGACTCATTAAATAATGTAATAACTTTAAAATTATAATCTAATAGTAACAACACCGAGCTCGATAGCTGCAGTCGCTTAAGTGCGGCCAGTATCCAGTATTCGGGAGATAGTAGGTTCGAACCCCACTGTCGGCAGCCCTGAAAATGGTTTTCCGTGGTTTCCCATTTTCACACCAGGTAAATGCTGGGGCTGTACCTTAATTAAGGCCACGGCCGCTTCCTTCCACTCCTAGCCCTTCCCTGTCCCATCGTCGCCACAAGACCTATCTGTGTCGATGCGACATAAAGCAACTAGCAAAAAAAAAAAAAAAAAATAAATAGTAACAACAGTGAATACAGTAACATACATCTACTTAAAATCAAGTATGGAACCTTACCACATCCCAGGCAATTGGTGGAAGAATTTAAAAAAATTGTGTCCGTTGTTGAACAGCAGTGAACAGAAATCAGTGAAGCAACAGAAGTCCTTGTTATGTAATGTTATCTAAATTTTGTCTGGTCATCATGTTGGGTAAACAAAAACATTTAAAGATCTGAAGTGTTTATGCAAAACAAATTATTGTACGTAGCTTTCTTATTTAAAAATTATTACATATTTAGGCCTATGAAGAAATGGACTATGAAGAAGATTTATGTTCTTTTACATTTCCTGATTTAAATTCTATTATTCTGTAAAGTATAGAAAGGGATGTGGAATTTTTATACATGACTTGTGAGGCAGGGTGTGCCACGTGTAAGTGGCCCGATCCCGTCGTTTTGTAATATTTGCTAAGATGCGAATTCAGCAGAAAGGATTATTCTAGATCATTGTCATTGGCCAAAGTACAAGTGTTTTTATTGGCCAGTATATTAGCATTTTTAATTGGTGAATGTGGCAAACTGGAGTGTTGCTATTGGTTATTTGTAATCACTTGATTTCCTGTTTGTGGCTCCTCGCGTGTGCAAGTTTATTTGTCCGCGTCTTTGAATTTCAATCACTATAGCGGGCAGACGCGTTTTGCATCCGTCCTGCAATGGGTCTTCAGCCGGTCAAGGTAAGCGTTATTTTACTGGCTAATGTTACTTAAATGCATTCTTGTGTTTTGGACTATTTCCACTTAATGTAACTTCTGTAATTATGTAGAATTTCATCTTGTGTGCCGGAGTTTTCTCTAGTTTTCTGCATTTACCAAAATAGAGCATTTATATGACTAGCGATTATGCTAGTCCGCAACGTGTTGTTTTCAGAGGCAGACCTTCTTTTCAAACTCTAGTTGTAATTGTAACTGTAACACACTTTCTTGAATAGTGTAATTAATTTTTGTTTCATTCAGGGTTGCCTCCTTTCATTCCAAATTTAACTTTAATGTGAACCTCTATGCCAAAGTTTCTTCGAGACCGAAGAGTTTAATTGTTTCCCTTACACATCTTTTGTTTTGTGTCTTAAGTATCAGTTAATCTGCAGTTCATTTATTTGTTCCTTTATAATTGTTTGTTCATTTTCTCAATAATTATTTATCTATTGGGTGAATTATTGTAAATCTTTTCTCCCCCATAACGCCATACCTTCCCATGGACCTCATAGGGTTCCTGCAGCTTCCACAATCCTTCTTAGTTGTCATTTTTAAGCCTGTAAGTGTTCCCTTTTATATGACTCAGATTTGCGTGTTGAAAGTTACCCATCACGTTTCCATGCTCTGATGTGAATTCACCACCACTGCATCATTTTACTATTTCCTTATTCATATTATTAAGTGTCTATATTATGTACTGTTTCCTTATTGACATTTTATGTCTCTAGTTATTATTATTATTATTATTCTATTTATTGTTATTATTAGTATGTGTAGGTGTAGGCCTAATTATCTCGAATAATGCTACAAAAATAAACAAATACATGCATGGGATTCGATCCATCAAATACCATCCACTATCACAACTCCCAGCGCACCGCTGCCAAGTGAGCTATTGTGAGGCATGGGATGCAGCGTGCAGTTTCCAGCCTATATAATACCTGCTCCTGGTTTGTGTGTGCTCCTCCTGTTGTAGGTACGTGTTCTTCATACCTGTGCCTGTTTTACGGGTTCATTCGAGGTACTCAAAATGAATTAATAGTGGCGCTCATGATTCCTGCTGTCTTCTAGCCTGTAAACACACATTTCATTATATTACCATTTTAGGGAGAGGGACCGATATATTTCAGAATTGTAGTAAAAGCGGCAGATGTATAAAACTAAATCACATGGGTCTGGTGAACCACCTGGTATAGCATAACACAATTCTATCACTTTCAACAATTAAAAACAAGAAAAAAGTCTGAGATTCAATCACTTACATGAGTTACAAATATACAAAGTAAAACTCCTTCTTTTCAAAGCGTAAGAAGTCACAAAATCAACTCGATTCATCTTATTTTCTGGACAAGTTCGTCTATCACTTTAACAGCTGACAGAGGAATGTCATTATGAATAGACAATATGACAAGGCCATTTAGTCTTGCCCCATCCATCCATCCATCCATCCATCCATCCATCCATCCATCCATCCGTCCGTCCGTCCGTCCGTCCGTCCGTCCGTCCGTCCGTGGAATGTATTTAAGAATTAAAACATCCATTGTAACAGTTCTTAAATGTTATTTTTCTTTATGCGCAATTAAATTATCAAACTAACCAATTTTACCTAACTGGTTTTAAACATCATCCGTCCGTCCAATAAGGTATCTTCAGTAATAAATACTGCTTCCATTAGATCGATGTATTCTTTCTGGAAGATCCTAGAAAGGGGCTAACTAAAAATTGTCTCTGCAGTAACAAGTCCGTCCGTCTAAATTGTTGTTTTATCAAGGAACTCTTGTTGAGGGTTCATAAAATTTAGGAAGTCTATAAAGAAAACGTACAATGTATAACTCGGAATTGCTGAATGAAAACACTCCATCACTACAAAAATCTCACCTTCCTTAGGCTAAATTCTCCTCTACTGGAGAAACTGTGAACTTAAAACTGGACCAACTTAAATCTTTCCTCTGAAGATGTCACTGTGTGAATTTTGACTTGTTTTTGTTTTCCATTGATCAAGAATTTTGGACATTCTCTCATAGTCCTTCCGTCCGTCCGTCCGTCCATTTCTTGATGCTCAGTTTGTCCATAATGGAAATGTTAGTTCCCGGTTCCATGGCTAAATGGTTAGCATGTTGGCCTTTTGTCACAGGAGTTCCGGGTTCGATTCCCGGCAGGGTCAGGAATTTTAACCATCATTGGTTACTTCTGCTGGCATGGGGACTGGGAGAATGTATCGTCTTCATCATCATTTCATCCTCATTGTGACATGCAGGTTGTCTACGGGCATCAAATCAAAAGTCCTGCACCTGACGAGCGGAACATGTCCTCTGACATTCCCAGCACTAAAAGCCATACGCCATTTATATACCAACTGAATCTATATTCAGTCCACCCCTTTTCAGATTCTTTAATTTATAGTTGCAAAGATTCAAGGTTCTGTAAATCCATACTCTAATTCGTTGGATATTGAGATTCATCTTTCTTGTGATGACCTGAGTTAAGTGATCATCTCCCAGGAAACTGAATGGCGAACTGAAATAACTTGTATGCAGCATTTAGTTATCGCAAAATTAATAAAGCACATTTTTACGAAAATGAAACAGTACCGGGCGGTACACCCCTACGCCGCAGTTTTAAATCTTGCGCCAATAAATACTCCTCTACTGGAGAAACTGTGAACTTAAAACTGGACCAACTTAAATCTTTCCTCTGAAGATGTCACTGTGTGAATTTTTACTTTTTTTGTTTTCCATATATCAAGAATTTTGGACATTCTCTCATATATGTCACTGCCTAAGAACTGTGATCATGCACCCTGGTGCAAAGTGTGGGAACTTTCTTGAAGATATTTTGTACTCATAAGTTTTCTTATTATTAAATTTCGTTCTTTCATTTGCGGGTTGGCAATATTAATCTTTTCTTTCCGCCAGGTTTGAAGTTAGCCAATCAATTATTTCTGTAATTAATTTTCAGCCAATCCCGTATGTCTTCTTCGATTTTGTGTGTAACTGTGTACTGTAACCAATAAATGTCTGTGGGTGTGTCTTAATTATTCATGAAAGGTCTCGAATCTTCCCCGAGGGTATAAAAACTGCTGATTTTCATGTCTCTCTGCCACATCATCAACATCTAACTTAGTGTATGGACGTGTAGCAGGAGGCGGGAAGTGCCTCTTTCTTCAGGCAGCAGTTCTTCAGTAAGGTAATGGCCGCTTAACATCTTTATTTTTTGCTAGCTCAGCAGTTTAACCCGCGGGGAAGGTCCGAAACCCTTACTATGTAACCTATCTCTATAAACATGTAAATTTCTTACTGTTTATGTAAAAACTTCATATATCTTTAACTGTAAATCGGGGATAGAGAGTGCTTTACCCTCTCGAGCTCCCCTTCATTTTGATTTGAGGTGACTACGTTTTTTGTAACCGATTTTCTACTCTTCTTTAATGTGTTAAATTTATTCTGTATACGAGTCACCTCCATAGTTTGGGAATAGCCCCTGTTTCATCGGCCTAGTGCCTCTTAGGTTTTAAAAGGTTTTATGTAGGAGTGCAAGTAAACGCCTCCATTCTACTTGGTGTTGTGGGCCATTTACTTAACCTGTTCTTTTTGCTAAGGCCCAGTAGGTTGGGTACAAGATAGCCCTGTTTCCTTGTAAGTGTGCCTTGAGGGCAGTTAATGGTAAAGTCTGTTGTGGGCTTTAATAGGCTCAGAAAATTGAGAGCAGGTCAGCTCTTTTATTTGTGGTAAAGTGTGCCTCAGAGAGGCTTGATATGAATAGTTGGGAATAAGTGCTCCATGTATGGAGGGATTTCTGCCCTTTAGTAAATATGTGAGCTGAGAGCTCAGAAATTGTAAAACTTGGGGCTTGAAGCCCAGATTGTTAAATTATCTCTAAATCTTGGCTTTTCCTGGTCTTGTACCTGATTGTCGGTTATTTGTTGGCATGTTGTTATTTGTTAAACTTTGAAATTCTATGTAAAAATTGTTAAGTTTTGCTATTTTCAAAAATATAACCTTTAATGTAATTTTAATTCAAATCTCAGCTTTGTAGTTAGACCCATTCACCCCGGCATCTTCTTTCACCTCTGCTAATCCACCAAACCTCGGCAACAGAGACTATTACCTGTCAAAAGAACTATAGATTAAATTATAAGGAATGTGTAACTTGCTGCCCGTTATGAACATTGCACCCTTTAAGGGTGAGTTATTATAATTATTATCAGAGTTGAGAAGTAATTGAGTAGATGTAATCAAGTTACTTGCAACGATTACCTTCTTAGTAAATTTTACTCGTAATTGTTACTTTTCAGAAAATGTAATTTTTAGTCATAATTTACTTCTGAAAATAAAATTGTAATTTTTACATTTTAGTTCATTTACTCACAGGTTGTTATGGATACTGGTTGAGATTTAGATAATTGTGTACTATGTTGTCGAAGTGATAGTGACTGTGATTATTGTTTTAAGAGGAAGTACAATTGGTCAACCATCTTCTATTAACAGGAATCAGAAGGAAAATGGAGTACGTCTGACACTTCAAAAAATGAAGATATCAGCAAAATAAAGGGAAGGGTGTGAAAATAAAAGATTCCCTAGGCCTCAGAAACCTAATACCGTCATAGTCAGGAAAGAGTAACAGTTGACCAAGGCAGGTTGGATAGGCAAGGTGAAGCTGAGGAACCTGACAATGGTAAGTGGAAGCAATGGCAGACTCGCCTAGCAGAATCATGGTCACCGATCCATGCTTCCACGTTGCGAGTCCCTGGTTCCCCTTTTAGTCACCTAATACGACAGACAGGGGATATTGTAGATGTTACTCTATCCCACCCACAGGGGTTCGAGAATGGAACTGGAATAAAAATGTGACAGGGAAGGGGTTGAGTTTCCATTTCCCTATTTGAATAAATATTTTAAATTAGTTACTTATCCAGAAAATAATGAAAACATGAATGTGACATACAAACTTTGCTTGTGAGTAATCATTTTGAAAGTTTGTTTAGCCTCACCTAGTGATGATAGCCACTTAATGTCTCTATGCTAAAAACACAAAATGGAGAAGCCTAATATATTTTTCCTTGCAAACTTTGGTATCATTCCATCCTCATGTGAAAAGAAAATGTCAGTGATTCCCTACAGATTCACATTCTGTGAAGTAATTGTAATTTTACTGATTACTTGTTGAAAATGTAATTAGTCATTTTATTGTAACTGAGTAAAATTTTTCTCAGGTAACTGTAATTGAGCCCAATTCATTTTATTTTATACTTTTCCCATCACTGATTATTAAGTTTATTATCATCATCATTGCTCACGAAACATTGTGTATATTTATGACACAAAAAACCAAACACACAAAAACACACACACACATCTATTAAATTATGAAAATAGCTTACATATAAATGGAGAAATATATCAAAAGTAATTTGCTTCAGATTACTAGTGAAGGATGTTCTTTGCCTTGAAAGTCTTGTAGTATAAGGTTGAATTTCTAAGCATCATACTTACCTTCATTAAGAAAGAAAGAAGGTATCTGATTCAAATGGTTGAGCTACCCTTTGACTGGCAATATGCGATACTCGATAAGCCTGAATTAAATCTGTGGGGAGCATGCCTTAAGAAAGAGATTGTTGTAAATAATTTACAAGTTTTAAGATATGAATACTTTCCTAGTTGTAAATGTGATGAGAGAAATTACAAAAAGAAAAGTTTGTTCTGAGGGATGTAAGGCATTCTAAACCCATAAAACACTATGATAAAGAAGTTTAATTTTCACAGTATTTATTTAATTTTATTTTCACCACTAAAGGAGAATGGTTTCTCCACACATTAAAATATTCATTTACAAGTTTTTATATTTCACAAATATAATTTACATTTAGACATGTATTTACACTTCACAAACGTACAAACACTCGTAGCTTCATTGTACATCAAAAAATCTGCCATCTTACACATAAAAATTAACACAAAATTTTAATAAAGGAATATGAACAATGTATACATTTAATATTTTGTGGTCTCAGAGATATAGGGTAAGTTATGCTTTAGAGTAAATGAACTAGAGCATTAAATAATTTAAATATTGCTGTTTTGCCACTTATAAGGCTTAAAGTCACTACACTTCAGTGTACTTCATTGTAGTACATACTATTTATTTTTAATTGGAAATAAAACAATAGTAAATAACTAAAATATAACAAATCTATTACTTGCTGCCTGTTCTGATGAGTGTAGACTATATCTTCAGAGGTGGGAAGTAATTGCATTGCTTGTAATGATTAGGCCTTCTTTTTAAGTAATTTTTATCTGTAATCATTGCTTTTCACAAAATGTAATATTTTCTTGTAATTCACTTCTTGAAATTAAATTGCAATCATTACATTTTAGTAATCATTACATTCTAGAAATAGATACACAGTGCATTGAGAGTTTGGCGACTTTGAGGCCCCAGCGCTCTCAAGGCATCATGCCAAGAGTTTAATGCAAAGGAAATGATGTGCAGTCACTCAATTACTCACAGTTTGTTGTGATTACAGTTGAGGTTTAGGTAATTGTGTACTGCATGGTCTAGAATGGAGCTGGAATATACATGTGATTGTGAAGGTGTTAAGAAATTTCCATTCTCCAATTTGAATAAATATTTTGAATTAGTTATCCTAAAGATAATGGAAACACAAATCTGACATGTAAACTTTGTTTGGGAACGAACATTTGAAAGTTTGTTTGGTTTCACTTAGTGATGATAGCCACTGAATATCTCTATGCTAAAAAACACAAAATGTCATAATACTACCCTGGCAGAAAAAATATCCAAACACCAAGAAGGTGTTGTGCTAGATTAATGAACGTTGGTAGGCATATTTATGCATCTGAAAGATGATGTGTCAAATTTCCCACACATCGCATTAGCATGGCGCTTGTAGCAGCCCCACGACATTGCACATCAGGTT
This sequence comes from Anabrus simplex, assembly GCF_040414725.1. Taxonomy (NCBI): domain Eukaryota; kingdom Metazoa; phylum Arthropoda; class Insecta; order Orthoptera; family Tettigoniidae; genus Anabrus; species Anabrus simplex. The sequence continues at coordinate 370,515,641 of NC_090267.1, read as the reverse complement.
TGCTTTAAATACGGGCTGTACTGAGTGAGGGCGTTAGTTACCTGTGAAATTGGATGAGTGACTTTGAGTGGGTGAAGAATGCCTTTACAATGACGAAGAGGCCAGTATCAACCACTCACTGCGGTTGAACGAGGCCTTTTAATATGGCTATGTAAATGTGGATTTTCCTTCCGGCTATTACAGAATGACTTGGCAGGGATGTGTCCACTGTGCATGCATGCTGGCAGCAGTGGTCACGAGAAGGCACGCTCGGAAGAAGACTGGGCTCCGGATGTCCCCATGGCACAACCGAGAGGGAGGCCACCATATTCGGCGTATGGCTGTGGCGCAGCGGACTGCGTCTGCAGAAACAATTCAAACGGCAGTTGGCGCCACAGTGATGCAACGAACTGTTCAAAATCGGTTACTTGAAGGACAGCTCCAAGTCAGACGCTCTGTGGCATGCATTCCACTTACCCCAAACCACCGCCATTTGAGACTTCAGTGGTGTCAAGTGAGAGCTCATTGGAGGATGGAGTGGCGGTCCGTTGTGTTTTCTGATGAAAGTCGGTTCAGCATTGGTGCCAATGATGGTTGTGTGTTGGTTAGGAGGAGGCCGAGTGCTATTTGTTTTTTGTCGCACCGATACAGATAGGTCTTATGGCGACGATGGGACAGGAAAGGCCTAGGAATGGGAAGGAAGCAGCCATGGCCTTAATTAAGTTACAGCCCCAGGAGTTGCCTGGTGTGAAAATGGGAAACCACGGAAAACCATTTTCAGGGCTGTCGACAGTGGGGTTCGAACCCACTATCTACTGGATGCAAGCTCACAGCTGCGCGCACCTAACCGCACTGCCAACTCGCCTGGTGGAGGCCAAGTGAGCGCCTGCATTCCACCTGTCTGTGGCGTCAACACACTGGACCTACACCGGGTGTTCTGGTCTAGAGAGCAATTTCCTATGACAGCAGGAGCACTCTTGTGGTCATCCCATGCACCCTGACTGCAGAAGTGTACGCCTGTCTGGTGATTCGACCTGTTGTGCTGCCATTCATGAACAGCATTCCTGAGGGTGTTTTCCAACAGGATAATACATGCTCCCATGCCGCTATTGTAACACAACGTGATCTACAGAATGTCGACATGTTGCCTTGGCCTGCTCAATTCCCCGATCTTTCCCCAATTGAGCGCTTATGGGACATCATTGGATGACATCTCCAGCATCATCCCCAACCGGCATTAACCGTCCCTGTATTGACCAACGAAATGAAACAGGTATGGAAATCCATCTGTATGATACAAAGCACGCTTGTTTGCATGCCTGCGTTCAACAGTCAGGTGATTTCACTGGTTATTAATGGACCACTATGGCACATTTGCAATGGCTTTTCTCAAGTAGAAATTAACCTGTAGTCATTTACCTTTAATAAATTAAATATGTAATCTTGACAAATATGTTGCCAAAACTTCCATATTCTACATTCCTTTTTTCATGGTGTTTGGATATTCTTTTCTGCCAGTGTATTTTCCTTGCAAACTTTGGTATCTTTCCATGCCCGTATAAAAAAGTCTGTGGTTTCCTGAAGACTCGTGTGTTATGAAATAATTGTAATTTTACTGATTACTTGTTGAAAAATTAATTAGTAATTGTAGTTAAGTAAAATACTTTTCAGGTAACTGTAATTCAGCCCAATTACTTTTATTTTGAACTTGTCCCATCAGTGATTTTCTTATAAGGGTAAAGAAACAGTGTAGCGAATAGATGCAATGAAAAGTAAATCACTTCAGGTCAGCTATGTACTATCATCTTGTATTTCAGTGAATCTAAAAATTACAGATAATACAAAAACATATCCAAATAATAGCTCCATATGTTACGAGAGCATGCACAAGTTACAGTCAGAGAGAATGCACACATTATCAGTTCCAATCTCCCACATCCTCCCCACCCTGGTCGACCTCCAGTGGGATGACCAGCTGCACTGAACATGTAATCTGTTGTCTGTTAGTCGTGAGGAGTATTAGTGTTCTGATGTGGCCGTCTTGTCCATGTCGTAACTCTTGGATGAGTGCTTTCTCCCACATATGACAGCAGTGAGAGTCATTTTGTAGAAGAAGTACATCTCCCACTTGTAAGGGAACTGCTCTTCCATGTGTCTGCTGGACATGGCGGTAGTTTCTTAGTTCCAAGGTATATTATTTGGTCCATCTTTTCTTAAGATCATCTGTTGCCTGTTGCTGAAGTCAGAATTTTCATTTCAAGTCTTTGTGCAGAAGTGGTTCAGGTCCAATAGGGATATAAGTCAATCATTGTCTGAGGTTTATACATCTTTATCACTAAACCATTTGTTATAGTACAAAATATAAAAAATAACACATTCCAACTTCCATACGGGATGAGATAGTCACCATAGTCCTAAGGAAGAGTTAATTCTTCACGCCTTTTCCTGTTGCAGTTTACAGTTTTAATTATGTCATATACACTTTTGCTCAATAACAGGGATTTTTTTCTCTGGGTAACTGTTGTGGGCAGGGGTTGGTCAAAAAACCGACCTAAGCCTCCGATCATAGAAAATAACTCTAAAACACCTTTGTTACAATTTTGACTGTGTTAAATATGAATCAAATACATCTTTTTAAATTTTTTGATTGACTAAATCAGCAATGTTTAGCTAGAAGACAAGTTTTTTGATGTACTACTCTGCTATATCAAAAAAAATCTGCTCTGTTCAAAATACCCTATTTGCAGACCTGCTGTCATTGTCTACTGTTATATCCTTAATAAGTTTCTGTAATAAATACATTGACTAGATTTCTGAATTTAACCACACAAAGTATTACAAAGAACAATTATGAATTCTGTTTTCTTTTTGGTCTCAGAATAGTACAAAAAATTGATGTGATAAATATAATTCCACTGTCAGAAAAACTGAAACTACTGTTAGAATGTAGGTTACTGCAGTCAGTATTACTAGCGCTGTATTGCTAAGTTTGTCTCTTATTAGCGCTGGTTTAAGAAATGAGAGACTGATAATGAACAATTAAAGATTAAAACAAAAGCTTCAATTCTGAAGTTATTTTCCCTGACAGTTTATTATATTTACCAAATTGTTACTACTAATTTTACTGTTTACTTCTGTTCATGCAGTACAACCTCTATTATTTGTCTGTTTATTAGCTGTTTAATAGATAGATAATCTGTTACCAAAATAAACGGCATGATTTTTAAAAAGGAACAGAAATGAGTTACATTTTTCTCCTACGTTTCCTTGCCTGTATTAAATTATGTAACTGCCTATGGATTGTAAGAACAATTTCACTCCACATCTCCTGTATAGTATTTTTCTTATAATGCACTCACTGATTTGAGATAATAGAGATAAACATTTACAAAAGGCCTTCCTACTCTTCTTGCAGTACCAGTTTGTGAGGGTAACCAATAACCTGCACAGTGGTCTCAGTTGCTTTCTTCTGATTATACACCTTTATCATTAAACCATTTGTTATACTATTAAAAAAAAAAAAAAATCACATTCCAACTTCCGTATGTGATGAGATAATCACCATAGTCCTAAGGAAGAGTTGACAAATTCTGAATCACCATCTTACAATTCACACCTGTAAGTGTAGTTTGAAATTTTATATCACATCATTATATTTTAATACTGTAATTTTAATTGCTATGTGTATTATTATTGTTTTGAGGGTGTACTGAGTCCTTTGGGGTTACCTCCATTGGGAGTCAGTTTTGTAAATAAAAATAAGAGGTTGTAGTGCAGTAGATATGCAGTAACAGTTGTACATGTATGCATTTATTTGATTTGGTCTAAACTTACAAATGACCAGAAATTCTCACAAAGATAAGAAGGTAACAACTTGCCCTGACAAGAGCTATAATAGTGAGAACTAAAAAGAGATCACTTTACACATCAGCGACATGTTTTAAAAATCTTCAGGCATCCTAATAACACTAGAACACAGGTGATATTTTGGAATGTCTTAAAAAGCAACTTCTTTTCAGAAATTTATATAAATTATAGAACAAACCATATGATAAGCACCTATATTGGAAAAATATATTTGAAAAAATAAGAAACAATCGTAATGTAATTTCTTGTGAAAAGTTGCCCTAGACCACATTTAATATATTCTGCTTGGACAACCAAGAAGCACAAATTTTCAATAATTTAAAAAAATTAATTCCTTATAACAAGTTTGAAAGCTCCCAGTGACTGTTTGAATAATAATAATAATAATAATAATAATAATAATAATAATAATAATAATAATAATAATAATAATAATAATAATAATAATAATAATAATAATAATAATAATAATACCGTAATAATAATAATAATAATAATAATAATAATAATAATCATCATCACAACAACAACAACAACAACTAAAAGACCACCAGGGTTTTCATGAAAGGCCAAAGTTGAAGACAGGAAAGACGTGGATGGAGGAAAGAAAAAAAGCAACACTGGCAACGAATGAAGTAGCACTGGGCATTGATGAAAGCCCAGAGAAGACAGCTGAAATAACGTGGTCCTCAGTAGGCCGATATGAACAAAGAAGAATAACAACAATAATAATAAAAACTCTACATAACAAAAATAGCATTACTATTAATTTAGGCCTACCTTTCAGGGCTTAATTTTGTTCATCTTCAATTTTTACGTGCAGTGTCAGCGTGCACGTCCGTAGTCTGGCTTTCATTCGCTGATCTCTTGAGTGCTCTCCTTTTATTCAGTTCTTTCATTTTAATAAATGAATGATTTCTCACAAAAAATGTAACAGCAAAATCATCAACTTCACTATACTTAGGTCTGATCATATCTATGAGTTCCTTCATCACTGTTAGGCACTTCCTTAGACCATTGCCATGGTACCTTTGAAAATCTTTCCAGTTCGCAAACAATGTTGAACCATTGGGGAGATGGATTCATTAGGCCTCCTCTAAACAAAGCCGAAATCCAGTCAGAGTTCATAATACTAACGCATTTCCCAATTTTTCCTCCATAGATGAAGCTAGTGTATACTCCTTTTTTCGTAACTCGGTATGCAATATACCCAGCCAACATTTTCAATAAATCCTTATCTTGATTATGTAAGCAATCTTCAAGATTGTGTGTTCAATAAACTGCTCTATTAAGGAGTCAACAGTACAGTTAAAGTCTTCGTACCATGAATAAAAAATTTCTAAGTTAGTTTCAACTGATTCTGTGGTGTCATTAGCAACAGCACCGTCTAGTCGGTTCAGAACAATTACAGTTAACATTTCACACCTCTTCCTGTTGCAGTTTACATTTTTAATTATGTCATATGCACTTTTGCTCAGTAACAGGGATATTATTCACTGGGTAACTGTTGTGGGCAGGGGGTGGTCAAAATCAAGCCTAATCCTCTGATGATAGAAAAATATGTCTAAAACATCTTTGTTACATTTCGATGCTAGTAGATATTGATATCATTCAGACTTTAGGTTTTGAAATAATCCCTACAAACTATGGATGGAAACCATACAGCCTATTTGAAAATGTAGTCAGTCATTCTTTCCAACAACTCTTGCTGTTGAAGACAGGTTGAACATTTTATTCAAGATAACATCCTGTTCCTCTAAACTTATTCTGTAAGGACGTTTGAACTTGTTGGTTGTATGACGAGGGATTGTGTTATTAAGAACATCAAATCTATCATTAACATTTTCAACAAACTGTATTACATGTTCTTTCCCAGGAAAAGTATACAATATAGCATTAGCCACATTGCCAGAGAGAAGTTCAGCAGCTTTTCTTACAGTTTTTCATTCACTACCAGTTACTAGCAAATGTTGTTCGGTTATTTTGTGAGTGAATTTTAACTCCCCAATTTTCTGGTACTGTACTAAGTCTATAAAGATGTCTTTTGTAACAGTTTTTCCAGATGCAAGTGTGCATCTTTGGTTTAACAGATGGTTTCTTATTAACTGAAGGATGTAATTGAACGTCACAAAACGCCCAAATCACACGGTCATCAGTACATGGATTTTTTAATGGAAGACTTCTCTGGAGTTATTCACAGGTTGATGCTTAACCTGGAATCATCCATATCACTCACTAAAGTCCTTCAGTGAAATCCCGTTTGTTCAAAAAGTTTTGCCATTTCGTAAATTAAATTAATCAATAGTGATGGTCTGGTCAAACTGATAGTAAACCGGCTGTATCCATTTACCAGTTTGACTTCTTAATATAACCTGCTAATTTACATGGGGCTCTCTAAATACATCTTTGACACTATCGTAGCTTATATCAGATTTAACTTTCATCTCATCAAAGCTCATCACTACATCTCTTTTAAAATTATTGTTCATTGGTTCAATACGGATACATGATGAAGTTCTTAAATTTGAATATTTGCTTGACCCTTTAGCAAGTTAAAACTGATATCCAAAAGCCCAGGTGGAGTTGAAGATTGTGACAACCACTGTGTTATTGTTGTTTCACTAGGGAGAGGGTATTTTATAGTTTCCCTAATATATGACAAAGCTGTTTTGGAGATACACCTAATTGTAACTATTTGACCACATCTTCAAGTTTCCAGTCTGTACACTCCCCTTTAGTAAAGTTTGTTTTTCACATTTAGGAAAAAATCCTCATAGTTTTTAAAAATTTTCTCCAATTTTGTTATTTTGTGTTGGGCTCTTTTTAGAACTTCAGTAAATAATTTGATTCTTTCTTTTAATTCTTAATTTTCAACCATCACACCAGCTAGTTCATACTTAAAGGGTAAGCTGTCTTTATTTTGGCATAACTGTTCGTTAATTTGTCCTTCCTGAGAAAGGTCATCAAGCTCACTTGATTTCTCTACAGATTTGTTTATTAGCGATTCTATAACATTTTTACAATCCCGCCTCTCAGCTCGTGTATTTCTCTCTGATTATTTTGTTGATGCAGAAAGTGTGGGAATGTTTTGGGAATGAACTGTTCCTGTTTTTCAACAAGGGCTTGGAAGGAAGGCCTAACTTCATACACGAACAATACCCACATGTTCACAACTTTCAAAACATTCACAAGCCTCAAAAGTATTTAAATAATTAAAGAAACAATGTGCAGACGAACAGCAGTGCACCGAACTTCACTGCTTAGAATGAAAACACCAACACCGAAGACTGATAATACTGCGCCAAACAATGCGTAGTGTAATGGGAGGGAGAGTCCTATGACGTCATGACTACGCCAGTCTACTGTGCATCCGTCTCGTGACACCTACCATCTCTCTTCTAGCTACTGTGGTCACCACTACACACTCACAAGTTGTAAGTCTCTGAGAGGAAAATAAATAAAAGAATACTGAAGTAAAACCAGCTGTAAGGAACACAGACAGATGCACTTAAGAAAAAGGAAGGCATAGATGAGGAGAAAGATCAGAGTAAACCCATATTGTAATGAGAATCTGCAGCGTTCATTTGTTTAAACAGTAGTCAGCTGCTCATCTGCAACAATTATAAAGATCTATTAGTGAAAAAATATAAAAACATCAGTACTAGTAGTGGAAAGTCAATAAATACCAGTAATAGCAGCAGTGAATTTACTTTGATCAAATACACAGTTTGTTCCTGTCTGAAAATATCTACCATGGCTTTCATCTCAGCGAGCTGTTACTTTCTTTACTGCTATCTTATACTGTGCTTTTTCTATGAGGACAGAATGTATAAAAACATTGATTTGCATGGAAAATTAATGAATTCAAAAAATAAAATAATACAATTAAAGAAATCTTTAATGAGAAAGGTACAGTTTTCTAATTAATTTCATAAATTAAGTTATTTACATAACACTACAATAAATATTTACAAGGGTTATGAAGGTAACAATTATAGGTTCGTACAACATTGCCTGTTGTTCTCATGCACTTCCACACATTAGCGTTAATTTATTACATTTCTATAATTTTATGATAATAGAGTTGAATTATATTGTATTAAACTGCATCCACTAATAACACAGTATTGTTAATACATGAGGAGTATAGATACTGAACCACTATTTTGGCTGTGTTATCATGGATTAAGTTATCATGTCATTGTATGATTTGGTGTGACCAAAGATACTGTTCTCATGGGAAGTATTGGAATTAATTCTGCTATTTCTGGATCACACTTGCTCCACTGAGGAGTTTATTAATTTAATTTAATATTGTCTACAGATAAAAATGAATAATAAATTATGATTCTGTTTCACTCTACACACACATATAAAATAGAATTGAAAATATTTTAGATATTTGCTGATATTGCTTTTCAGGTCTGTTTGATTTACAGTCATGACTATTTATTCTTATTTTTTTAAAAGTTGCAACAGACAAGAGGCAATGTTCATATAATATACAAGATTACAAAATCTACACATCATTCTATGACTTTACATTGGAAGAAGTTTTCTCAAAGATAAAAAACTTAAGGCTACAAAATATTTAAAACAAGAAGTTCTTATGTACAGAAGTGAAAAATGATAAACTTGTCATTCATTTGGAAACAATTTTAGACATGATATCATATGAAAGAAATTGGCACAAAAATGGTTTCTTTAAGCTATTGGCACCATCATATATAAACTTGCTGATATGAGAATAAAGCAGTTGTTCAAAACATGTTGGACATTCTCAGTTGCATCCTCTAGAATTACATCATTGCTGAACACACAAAAATATGATTTACAATATCATCACTCTCTTTCCTTCAACTATGAATTATAAAATACAAATTGCAAGTGTAGTTTTCATTTAACTTAATGCTTGATGGAGAATTATTTTCATTCTTGAGTCTGACTTAAATCTTTCTGTATGTTTTTTATACAATAGTACGGTATATGAAGTTTCCACTTTAATACGAAATTTATTCTCATATTTTTTCAATACTGATATCTATGAACACATCTTTAAAGATTACACTTTTATATACATAACTTGCCTTTCATAGCAACCAAAACTTGACATCTTCTTGTACAGTACATAGACATTGACTGATGAACATGGAAGCCACAATTTAGAACAAGAATTATACAAGCTCTTTAAGATCTTATAACCATTATGTTGTACTAGAAGCAGCAATGTAATCGACATTTCAAAGTCAATCTGAATTTTGGATAACATGGTGAATCTGAATATGAGCTACATTGTTTCACAACAATAACTTGATGAGAAATCCCTGAAAAGCTATTGTCATTGGTAACAAAATTAACTTTCTGCTGAGTAGAAACAAATGGTCTGAGAAATAAAATAAACTTGATCTTAACATGGGAATATATAGAGAATCATGAAAAGGTAGAAAGGAGGAGTCCAAATGATTCAGTTAAAGAACAGTGTGTCTTAAACTGTTTGATTTCTGCTAATCAGTTATCAGAATTTTACATTTAAATGAAATTGCATATTTTGTACTAATTTTAAACACTAGGGATATAATTATTTTATGGATTTAATGATATAATTACAATGTTGTATTTCAATACCAATCGCATCACACATATGTGATGAATGTTATGTACCTAAATATTTATAAACAGTTTGTTCGAAGATACCTGTCAATTATCTTGTATGCTTGAGACTGGGAATGAGAAAATGGATGTATTGCATTCAGCTCTGGATATCCCTTGAGTCTTACTTTTATTCCTTCAGTATTCTTTAGAAGTATAGGAAAACAGAGCAAAATAATTCGAGCCATCTGTAAGAATATTTGAGAACATTGCAAACATAAGGCATATACTGCTGTGTGAGGATTTTGGAACTTTTTTAGAAAGTAGAATAATTATTTGCTGGAACTCACACATTTTCTGAGCATTAACTATATTAATTTTAAGTATCGGAGAAATAACAATTTTTATGGATTTAATGAGATGGCTATATGATATCATTATTAATACAAGAGGAGTATAGATATCAAACCTCTTTCATTCAGAATTGAATGACACTATTTTGGCCATGTTATCATAGATTAAGGTATCATGTCATTGTATGATTTTGTGACCAAAGATACTGTTGTCTTGTGAGTCAATGTGCTCAGTCTAGCCACTTTTATTCATTTTGAACACCCACAACAGTACTGGGAACTAAAGCAACATACATTAACAGACACTAAGTACAGTCGCTTAAAAAAAAAAAAAAGGAATGAGCACATAGTGTTTTATTTCCTCTCAGGTACACTTTTTTCAGATACAACTGAACTTACAGATAAGCCAGCAGATAATTTGGAGGAGTTTGCTGAATGACCCATATGAATATTTTAAGAAAAAAGAGTAATATCAATAATTAAATAAGTTTAGTGGAATACTGCCAAATGATATAAGTTTGAAATGGAGATAAGTAAGGGGGATGATAAGAAATTTGCTGCCCAAGGGGGAAATAATCAGTGATGGCAAATACAAAAAAGATACGCCATGAAGAATGATTTAAAATTACGACAGGAATAGTTTAATAGTAATGTTATTACCTTTACGTCCGACTAACTACTTTTATGGTTTTTGGAGATGCTGAAGTGCCAGAATTTAGTCCTGCAGGAGTTCTTTTACTTGCCAGTAAATCTACAAACATAAGGCTGACGTATTTGAGCACCTTCAAATACTACCGGACTGAGCCAGGATTGTACCTGCCAAGTTAGGGTCAGAAGGGCAGCACCTCAACTGTCTGAGCCACTCAGCCAGGCACAGGAATAGTTTGATTTGTTCTTTACAGTGATAAAAGTTAGGCATTTGAGCAAAGGTTTATCAATATGATGAATTTTTCTACTATGACTGGAATAATTCTTAAGTAACCTTTACTAAACTGACAGAATAGATGAAAAGAAATAAAGAAAAATGATTAGGATTTGTATTTACAAAGAATCTTGGTATTCATTATATCTATCACTTTACCAGGTGTCCACAATAAAATTTACTCCAATTAACAAAATAACTATGCTTCAAAGAAATAAAATGATTTTGTAGCAGTGCGTTACTGGCTTCATCAAACTAGATAATAATGGGATATTTAACTTTTTAATCCTCTGTCTTAACCCAGGAGAGGGCGCGCCACGGAGAAAATCTCCACACTTTTTTATTTTGTTTCTGTGAGAGTGTGACTTTGACCAAATCGCATGTGAGCTTCTCTTTTTGTTCTTGGGGATTTTGGAAACCAATCGTCAAGGTTAGTTTATTTCTATCTCTAACTCTGTTGCTGTGGCGATTGTTACTGTTGGGTATTGTTTTCAATGTGGAAGTATTCTCTGCACATGACACAATATATTTTTGTGTTTCCGTGTGACTCTGTTAGATTCAGTTTATGATATTATTTACTTGTTGTGCTTTTTCATTTACTAGCAGAATGGATATTACCAAGGAGGAAAGGGTAATAAACTACACATTACTGTGGAAAATAATTTTATAAGAATGACTCGCTTTTTTGTCTCATCGGCTTTATTTTGATGGAAGTGAAGATGAAATTGATGAAGAACTGACTGTAGATTCAGAAGAAGAATGCAAGGCAGAAGAAGATAAATTTGAAGAAAGGGCTCATGAGTCAGATAGTGAAGTATCAGTAGACTCGGAATATGGAGAGAATATTCCACCACATAACACTGAAGCTACCCCACAATACACTGGCAAAGATGGCAAAACTGTTTGGAATATTCATTGTGCTAAAAAACTTGGTTGTACTAGGGGATGTAATGTTGTGATTCATTTACCGGATCTTAAAGGGGAGGCTAGGAATATTCATACCCCTTTACAGGCGTGGGAGTTTTTTTTTCAAATAAAGCATTGGATGACATAGTAACATACACCAATACATGGCTTGAGAAGAAATGTGATAAATTTCAAAAGCACCGTGATGCAAGAGAGACTAATCTTGCAGAAGTTAAAGCCATGATTGGACTTTTATATCTGGCTGGAGTTTATAAGGCAAAGCACCTCAGCCTTTCTGATTTATGGAGCACAGATGAAACTGGAATCAAGCTGTTTCGAAAATCAAGGTTTCTAGAAAGTTAGAAGATGTAGTTACAAGCGATAAATTTTGAATATGACTGACAGAACTAAGATCGAAAAGTTGTCTTCTTTACGAAACTGACATAATATATTCTCATAACGACCCAGTTTATGTAGTGTAGTCTTTAATGATAGAATATGAGATGTTTATAACTGCAAATATGGTGAAATTTTCTTTGTCTAGGTCATGTATAAATAATCCACATACTGTACCTTAATGCATGCACAGATGTGGCTAAATATTACACCTATTGGACAAATAAGTGTTATTTTACTTATAGCCAAATAAATAAGGCATGGCTCAAAAGCAGCCTTCTTTATTGTGAGCTCATATCCACGTGGAGAAAAGTTCTTCTCGTGCCCTTTTGTGTAATCGAACATCACGCGGCCTCTCCCAGGTTAAACAATATTTTGTATTTGAGAGATGTGAGATGAAAAAGAATAGATAGCAGGAGTGTTTTACTGACCTGGTAGAAATTAAAAGCAGTCTTCTTCTTCTTTTTCTACCACTTTTCCCACATCTGTGGGGTTACGGGTGCGAACTGTGTCACACATGTGGATTTGGCCCTGCTTTACGGCCAGATGCCCTTCCTGACGCCAACCCTATATGGAGGGATGTAATCACTATTGCGTGTTTCTGTGGTGGTTGGTAGTGTAGTGTGTTGTGTGAATATGAAGAGGGAAGTGTTTGGACAAACACAAACACACAGTCCCCAAGCCAAAAGAATGAATCAGAGGTGATTAAAGTCCCCGACTCAGCCGGGAATTGAACCCAGGACCCTCTGACCATTCAGCCAATGAGTCGGACAGAAATTCAAAGCAATACAACACAGGAAAAAAACCCCAATGTTATGTAGGGTACATCAAAAATATCTGTTTCCCTTACATTCTTCTCGTACATTCCTTTATATATATATATATATATATATATAAGCCTTTATGTAGATAGACTATTAATCTCTCTGTATGCTAACATTGTTTGAAATTTTTCATAAAAAGTTGTATTTCACAGGCCATTTGGCTATTAGGATTAACAATAAACTGTAAATTTGATAATTAATTCAATTTACCATACTTCTTGAAGGCATCTTACCAAAAATCATTGTAAAAAGTGAAAATCTATTATTTCTGTGTTTGATGAATAGGTGCACCATTTAAAAAAAAGTTAAAACTAAATGTAATTCTATTAAGAATTTTACAATAATTTTCCACAGGTGTGTACAAAGAACATCAACTTTGAAAACTTCGATTTTAGCCACATTGTTAAAAATATTAGAAGGAATTTTTGAAGTAACTTCTTAAGCAATTTTTACACGCTATGATAATACAGTTTTACCAACGAAAAATTGCACGTCTTTTCATTTCCAGAGTTTTCCTTTAGTTATTTCTTAACACCTGATTGAAATTATGACCAAATTCTGTAGGAAGAATTGCATATAGAGAAACATTTTACATGAATCATCATCACTGTTGCAACCCCAAACAGTAGTAGTCCTCAGTGGTGTATCAGAAAAAAAAAAAATGGTATTACTATAGTTTAAACATCCTAGTGCTAGAAATAAAATGTGGAGATGGACACCCATGCATTTCATTGAAGATAGACAATGAAATCAACAAATAACAATGTTGGAATAATATTGATATTTAAAATATTATAATACTTACCTAAACTGTCTTATGCACCATCCGTCCATTCTTATTTATTGCGAATGTGTAAGTGACCTTCTCAATAAAGGCGAAATCAGAGGACAGTTCTTCTAAAAGGTTTCTTTCTACAGCTAAAATGCTTACATTACACAAATGTGACTCATCATCGAGTTTCGTAAGTACGATTTAATCCTCTTTCATAGCTTCTTCACTCCTTGCTGTGATAGTGGGATATGTTGGAAACAAATGCAATAGCTTAGTGACCACCTCATAAACACTAATTATTACGACTGGAGCTGTGAAAAATATTCAAATCTGGATTTCATTTGAACAGCCTGGCAGTCAACAATTTCATTTACTGTCAAATACTTCAGTTCGTTTTGCGGTGATAAATTCTTTTGCTCATCTGCATAAATATCGAAGAACTTTTTTTTTTTTTTTTTGCTGTTGCTTTACGTCGCACAAACATAGATAGGTCTTATGGCGACGATGGGACAGGAAAGGCCTAGGAATGGGAAGGAAGCGGCCGTGGCCTTAACTAAGGTACAGCCCCAGCATTTGCCTGGTGTGAAAATGGAACTCATTTTTAAGCTGGTCTGAATTGAAATAACCAGGTCACTGTTTTATTATTTTGAAAATGTTTATCTTAGGAAATTCTTTCTTGTGTTCTATGCAATTTTTTTCATTCACTAATTTTACAACTGAAGCTGTGGAAAATCTTCAAATCTGGTTTTCATTTGAACAGCCTGGCAGTCAATGATTTCATATCTCAGTGCTTTCAATCTAGCCTTTTGAGAGTCACTGAAACTTACATTCCCATTAAATTGGACACTTTTTTTGCACACACTCTTCAAGGAAAGCCTCGCATCTTAAGTTGTATTTCATTATGGGAAACATTTATATTAACTAGAGATTGTCAAACTTTACCATAAAAGGTCATTGTGAACAAAGCATGCCTCATAAAAGTATAAGAGGTACACAAAATTTGTGTTAGTCATGTACTTTATCAGTCCCCTTGCATGATTTATAGTGTTGTAGTCCCAATGAGAATATTTGTCATGGATTATTGCATTAAATATATTTAATGCAGCCAAATAGCCATAACAGAGAATATAGGTTACATTGATGGGTTACATATTTGCATAATCACGTATAGACATTGTTCTTCTTGTACAGAATTCAATGTGGTACTGTTCACACGTTTTTCCACATAGTTTGCACTCACAGTCTATACTTGGGTCATGGAAGTGTTTTGATTTGCAGAGTAGGTGATGAAAACCGTGAACTGCTAATCTTGTAATGACATGTCTTAATTCAAAATTAGCTTTTGTCCACGAGCGATCTATCATTGCCCCTGTGCCATAGAAGTCTGGTTGGACTTCTTCTCTCTTCTCCGTCAGATTTGCTAGCAGTTTCTTTGATGCACCGGTGTTCGGTAGTGGCATACTTGTCCTGAGATCTTCTATGAGAAATGATTCCCTTGCGAGGAGATATACAAGTCTAGATCGTGTCGTTTTTGATACACCTATCACCTTCTTTATATAGTTCGCTTTCACCTTTTCCAAGGTTGATAAGTTCCTCGTTGTTAAAAAGACTTGGTACAACTCATCTAATTACAGTTGTGACAGCACTTGAGTGATAGTTCCATCTTGTGGTGCAGGCCTGTGGCAACTTAAATCCCTTTTCAGTAAGCAATACAGTGAACTTGGATGACTTGCTGAAGAAAGCTATGAAATTATGCTAAATCAGAAATAAACGAACATACATGTATTATTGTTTCTGAACCTATAAAAGCACTGGTGTGCATAGCAGTGATTGCGTGAGGGCAAAATTGCTTTATGATATTTACCATATTTTATGCACCCCTTTGTTAGCCTGTTAGCAACCATCGTTATTTGGCTTATGACTTTATTTTTATCTATATTCCACTTTTCCAAAACCATGCAGATGATACCTGCCAAAACTGCACCACTTTTATCTCTTGAGACATTGTAAAATAAACCTACGAATGTTTCTTCAATCCTATCTTGAACACAGCATCAGAAACTTATGCTTAGTTGGCTTTTCTAGGACATGCCTATGGTCTCGTAGGCTTGAACTGAAACAAAACAACACTAGAATTTCTGACTTAATTTTGTCCTTAACAGAAGTTATGACCTCAATAAGTTCATTTTGAATCTCTGCTGAAGTACCTTTGAATGTTGATGCAGTTTGTAAATGATTCTGTGTAACCGATTCATTCTGAGCAAGTACATTTAAAAGTTCTAACTAACCCCACCCCCTGTTATTTGATTTGTCATCTTCTCAATGGTCATGTAAAGATCTTTTTTTTTTTTGCACAAATGTATAATTGTTTGAATTATACACCCAAGAACCTGTCTCTATTTGATGCTTCATTACCTGAAGATGTGCAGATTATGAAAAACATGGTCAATCCGATGTCTTCCGAGAAGCTGAAATTCCTCTTTTTTTAACAGATGTACCTTTGATTCTTGATGCCTGATTGTTCTTTTTATAAAGTTACTTAATTATATATACCCTGTGTGTACTACTTTATATTTTTTTCACCAAAAATGATACAAATGTAGCAATGCATTTTGTTTGTTTTACAACTACCCATAATCCAGGAGAACCTCTTATACCATGACGATTGAAATTAGTGTGTTTAATCTTTGTTAAGCTTCTTAATATTTCATTTTGGAGGAGGTCGTTTCACTTTGGACTCGCATCATATTTTATAAGCATAATTTGACAGAGGGTTTGATTGTAAGATGTTTAACAAATATAGGCCTAATGTTTTAGGTACTGATGTGAGATGTTTAACAAATGTAATGTTTTAGGTATGTCACGCATTGTCATGAAATAAATAATATATGCCTTACTACACTTCACAAAGAAAATTCAAATGCCTGGAAAATACTAACACAATAGCTCAACAGCACTTTGGAGTCAGAACCCAGCCAGACTACTCTTAAATGCTAGCGTATAGTCGACAAAACGAGTAGCAGGGAAGCACTGGCACTTCTCAGCATAAGCCACTGTTATGCGATGGCCCGGATTGGCTTGTAAAGGTTGTGTTTGCTAGTTTAAGTAATTATTGCTGGCCAGCACTATGATCTATGAAAAAACAAAAAAAAAAAACAAAAAAAAAAGCTATAGAAAATAACTGTCCTATTATAAAACAAAATAAATATAAAACATTTAAACACACAAAAACAACAGGCATGCTTGACATACGAGCGTTTTTTATATGCATGACTGAAATTTAGGTCTGATCTTTCCAACTTTTGAAAGGACATTCCACTTACAGATATATCAAAAGGCCAGTAAGTATGACATGCGTTGCATGCAAGCTTTGGGAAGGTATTCTTTCTGATTATATTAGACATGTTTGCAAAATTAATAACTGGTTTGATAGAACGCAGTTCGAGAATACTGTAAAGACAATATTACCCCTTAATAGACATGCAGTCCCCTGGATTCTACAAGTTTTTAATTTGTTAGTTCTGTGCTAGCCCTAATGTCCATTGACCTTGACTTGCTCAGTACCTCCTAACCATCAAGTGTGCTGTTAACAGCTATCGTATGTGTTCTCCAGAACAGGGTATAGGTCTGCTGGAACTCAATATACTAGTTATGTTACTTTTCTAATTTGAAGTTACTTTTCTTTCTATATATTGTTAACAATGTGGACTAATAATAAACTGCAGAAAGTTCACATAAATCACACTAATCTCAAGGTCACTAAAACAACAGAAATTAAGGATGAAAAGGCTAATGTTAAGTGGTGTGAGTATTACAAACTATCTGATATTGAAAAAGAAAACTGTTTTGTAGGATTTTACAAACTTGCAGATTACAAGTTACAAAATGCTTTTTTGTTCGGGCTGATTAAAACAGAAGTCATGTATTATAGGCTATGCAAAAAAGGAAAGTGAGCCTAAGAGAAAGGTGACATACTACTATTACCTAAACAATGAAAGTGGTGAATATGTTGGAGTGTGTTTAAAAGCTTTTTGTGACACTTTTTCTGTGTCTAGAAAGCATGTTTCAGTTGCTAGCCATAGGATGAAAGAAGAACAATCATGTGGAAGAGTTGATGATGATTTTAGTGATAGTGATGCAAGTCTGAATGGAAGTACCGGTACTTCATTTTCTGGGTGGAAGTACCGGTACTTCATTTTCTGGGTCACCTTCCATCCCATCAGTACCATGTCAGAGAGGAAGATGTGGGAAGTGTTGGAAAAAAATGACTGTTAATTTAATTTTGCGTGTAAACATATTAACATGTCTCCTAGGTACGTTAGCCACTATAGTAAAAAGAAAAAAACCCAGACAAGAGCTGCATAAGGTCGGTGGCATCAGTTTCTGAAATGCACAGACTCTATCTCAAAGAACACAAGGAATGGAGTGATGTAAGCCCTGCCCTTTCATATGAGAAATACCTACACGTTTTTAATGAAAACTGTAACGTTGTATTTAAGGCACCTTTAAGTGACACCTGCACAGTATGCAATGAGTGGAGGGCTACGGAAGAGGACGATGTTCCTTACGCAGAAAAGACTATAAAGATCCTACTTATGAATACTCGTACTTAGTTATCACATATGACTTACAGCAGTCTTTACTTAAAATACCTATGGAAAAAGTGTTCTATCTCAGAGAGCTGTGTGGATGTATAACCTAGGTGTTCATGTCTGCAATGATGAATCTCGTATCATGTGTATTTGGACAAAAAACCTTGCTCTCGGAAATCCTGTGAAATAGATTCATGCCGGATAAAAATTTTGGCTGACAACCAGTTAACACAAAACAGAACAAAACTCTGTTTCTTCTCACATTCTTGTAGCAGCCAAAATAAGAATATGCTTAAATTTATTCTGTATTACATTTTGATACATACTGGGAAGTTTGATGAAATCAAACATTCGTTTCTGGGGCCTGGCCACACATTTTTGCCAAGTGATAGTGATTTCGGAATGATAGAGAAAAATGTCTCGACAAGTTGATTACGTTTACACCCCCAAACAATGGAGAAACATTGTTAAAAGGGCCCGGGTCAAAAAACCATTTACAGTAGTGGACATGGAATGTGCAGACTTCAAGGATTAAAAAATACTCTGAAACATTGTAGTGAAGGACAAGTGTTGAAGGTAGAAAAGTACTGAGTAGAGAAATAACAAGAATAAAAGTAACAAAAGACATGCCAGGTTTCCTGTTCCTTACCAGTTCTCATACTTACATTCAGAGTCATAGACAAAAGTTCATATTTTCTGAAAACAACCTGGGAGGCCAAAAAAAAAAAGAACAAGAAGATGAAAGTGTTAATTACAAATGAAGTGTTGAAACAAGCACTGGAAAACCTGACTATCCTGCACCCATCAGGAAGAGATTTGCTGTGTCTACTACTATTGATTCCAGCAGTGCATCACGGACTATATTTAAGTCTGAAACCAACTACTAAGAAAATGAATGAAGATCTTGACACAGAAAACCAAGAAGGGAGAAAAATCCTGATTTACAGTACCAGTATTATCTTCTTTCCATACAGTATTACTTTTAAACAACTATCGTTTTATTAACTATTAAACTTAAAATGTTATTCTACTCATAATTTTCTGAGTTACACTGATATATACCGGTAATTAATTTAATGACTATAAATTGATAATTAAATTTTTAATTTTGTTGTGTGTTTTGTATAATTTAATAAAACCTTATTTATCTCAAAACTTTGATTTTGTGGGTTAGCCTCTTCTCTTACTCAGGCACTCAAATACAAACCTATCTGACGATGGGATAGCAGCCCCGGTCTAAAAAGCCAAGAATAGTAATCAAGAGAAGTCATCATGCTGGCCATGTGCACCTCATGATTTGCAGGCATTCAGGCTGAGCAGTAGTAGTCCCTTAGTAGACCAAGGCCTATCAGGGCTGTAGTGCCATGGAGTTTTGTCAGTTTGTTTTCTTGTTAATTTAGTACAGATTTAATAACTAGAAAGACCATTATATTTGCAAAGTAGGAAACCTGTAAGCTTAACACATTTCCCCTGAATTACATTTCTTGACAAAATTAATTTTAATTTTAAGAGCCTTAAATAATAATTTTATTATGAGATTAAAGGCTTTTTAATGTATTTCATCAATTAATTTGCTGTTATGAAATATTTTATTATACGGTACATTAGACAGTGACTATGGTACTATAAAACATTTAAACAACTGCTTTATGAAGTTCTTTTTACACAAATTATAATTAATGACCTCAAGGCAGCATAACAGATGAAGCAATGAGAGCTTAATGTTATTTTTCAGAAGTTGGAAAATGTGTACAGCTTTAAATTTGTGTGGACTCAGGGATCTCACAATTTGAGTTGTGTCCCAAGTTGTCATGTTGCTCATTAAGGGTTAAAAATACTGGAATCCACTTTCTGAACATTGCCATATGGCGTCCATAATATTGATATAAGGTAGTTTTCTTTTCATGATTTATTTCACTCTAATGATCTTCAGCCACTGAAATATCTTTTTCAGGTATAGGCCTAATCTATAACTAAATATTTTCTTTTTATGGTATTTTCTAATTTTATTTATCCTGCATTAGTTTTGACAGATTGAAAAACTTCACAGTTATAGATCTTTATTTGAAAGGTGCAAACAAACAAATCCCCTAATATGTTTAAACTCATGAATAATATCGAGTGAAATTATTTTAATTACACTTACCAATACTGTTTTGTGTTAGCAGCATATCTTTATAAAGCAGATTCTGAAATATGGAATTTCTCCACTGCTGAACATATTGACATACCACTTTTCACTTTCAAAACTGCCTTTTCCACTATTTCAGCATCCACAGGTAAATGAGTTTTTGAATGAGGGTCTCTCTCATACTTTCTTCTCATTGTCCCTATTCGCCCCACTTTCAAGTTATATGGTACAAGTCTCTAAAAATTATTAAATAATGCACAGTTTAGTCACAGGAATATTATAGAAACTTCAGAAGTAGCTCAAAGAATATCACTGAATGTAATTATAATCCTAAC
This sequence comes from Anabrus simplex, assembly GCF_040414725.1. Classification (NCBI taxonomy): domain Eukaryota; kingdom Metazoa; phylum Arthropoda; class Insecta; order Orthoptera; family Tettigoniidae; genus Anabrus; species Anabrus simplex. The sequence continues at coordinate 370,494,975 of NC_090267.1, read as the reverse complement.
ACACCGTTTCAGCCTCTGAAATTAACTCACCAACTTTTCCTGAACCAAAAAAAAGAAAATGGTGCCAAAACATCAGCTGTCTTACAGGGTAGTCACCTCAACAAAAATTTGTTTCTGTATAAACCCTTAGACTTTTTGAAAAGGTAAAAGAATGAAGAACACTTCAATTTCCATTAAATGAAAAAAATACCTTTAGTTGACACTTAGAAGTATAAATTATTATTTTTCCTTTTTTTGTCCCTATTCACCCCATTTTACGGTACTGGCAATATCACATAGGCTCAGAAACTTCGTAGTGAACCACGCCACATCAGTTGGGAATCACTGTTCTAATCCATTGTTTCATGCCAGTTATGAAATTTCCCACTGTTCATCTTTCCAAACTTACCCTTTGTTTTTCTCTTAACCAACTGTGATCATGTAATATCAATGAATGGACTACAATTATACTGCTGAAGTCCTTATTTTGGCCATTGCTTGCTTGGATGGTTTCTGGTAAGATGCCTTCAATAAGTAGAATATTACTATAGTGTCTTGTTATTAAGAGTATTTTTGCAACCCCTATAATGCATTAAGAAATGACTCATACATTTCTTAGATTTGATCAAAATGATCTCAAGCAAATTAAATGATCAAATAGATAATAATGAATATTACTGAAATTAATTGGAATGGAGAGTTCACTTTTTTGAGTGATTTCACTTCAGAAATTCCTCAGACTGCAAATAGCATATTGATATAATAGTGGACTTTATGTACTGTGCTTACATTGAGCTACATGCTTATTGGCATCCTTTTTTAACCTACCATACCAGCTTATTTAGCTTCTCAGAAATGTTCATATGGCAAGCGATCAACATTACTTTGTTACTTTACGACTAATATGCACTTCAGCCATTGTAGGATGGCACAATAAGTAGTTTCTAATAGTACTTGCCAGCCAGAGGCAATGAGGTATTTAGGTTTACAGCATGTTCACAATGAGCTCACACATATAGCCAATGCCTAGGCTTGAAGCGGCTCACACAGTGTGTTCGCTCCATATTTTCATGTTCTTCTATTGGTGTTATGTTGTATGCAATTCTCTGAAAAAGAAAGAATGTACAGTACATAAATATTGGTCCAAAATAATTTCATTTATTAAAGCAAACAAACAAGCTTATAGTTTTATGTGATACCGGTAGGTGATTTCATGATCATAGCTATGGGACCTCCAGTTTTATGTGGAATCTGAATCACAGGGATGTAACTTTTCATTTCAATAATCCCACATGCACTGACCAAGATTTGAACCATGGCAGCCTTGGTGCCAGCAGCAATCTCACTTGGCTATCATGCCTGAATATTTTATTTGTTCTCCTAACTTTCCACAATGGGAGACTGACCCTTGGACAATAATGTGCAAATTTGAGCTCCTACAAATACCATCAAACTGAGCTGAGATTGACTCTGCCCACTTGGGCTCATATGAGCCCCTCAGCCTGGCTATGTACTGTGACAGAATACTCACAAGTAGATAATCCTCTTGCTGATTCTCATATATAGTCTTCAATTCTTCATTAATTCACTTCCTAAGTACTTGAAGATCTCCACAAATTCAGCATCTTTTTTTAAAATGCTATTTTTGTCTCTTTCCCTTCTCTCTTACTTTTCTGTCATCTTGTACATGCTGCAAATATCATAAATAACTTTATGTTCATTCTTGTACATTCATATCTAGATTTTGCTTACCCCATTAGGATACCCATCATAATCATAATCAGGAAGGAAATAGGAGTAGTTATGACAGGGGATAATTAATCTGGCCATCTATCTCTCAACATGATTAGACTCTGCAGGGAACACAGTATTCATTTTGTTTTTTAGCCACCCAATTCAACCCACTTATGTCATTCTCTGAATGTAGCATTTTTCTGTTCCTTGAAGGCTTCACGGAGGAATGTGCTGGTGAATGGAAATGATCAAATTGCTACGTTCTACTTAAGCCTGAGTTTTCATGCCTTCTGAAATCAGCCTTTGAAAGGGTTGGCTTTTATTCATTTGTAAATGTCCTTAGTAGTTTCAGGAAAGCTGAGATTGTGCCACTAAATCCTGAGAAAGTTCTCCGTCCGATTTCAGAAAATGAGAGTCAAAATTCATCAACATACAGGCAGTATGGACTGAAGCATTTGTTGATCATCTTAAAGAGATTCATTTTAGTGGATGAGTAGGAACTGTTTGAAGAATGTGAGAATGGACTCTCTCTGACACACTCTGGGCAATATTCTATAGTAATTGAGAAACAGTATTTACTGTCCATCTATTCAGTGTACAGTGGAACCTTGGATTGTGAACATAATTTGTTCCAGCAACATGCTTGTAATCCAAAGTGCTCGTATATCAAAGCAAATTTTCCCATAAGGAACAATTGAAATGCGGATGATTCATCCACAACACAAAAATATTTATTTGCATAACATTTCTAAAACAAAATATAATGTAAAACAAACCAAACTGCACTTTACCTTACAATAGAATCATTGTTGATGCGAGGGCGATGAGAGATGACATGAGAAGAGTTACTGTGTAGCACGAATTTCACTAACGGAATCACTGCTATCCATTGACTCACTGGAATTGTTTTCTTTTCATGCAACTTTAATGACAAGCCTGTCCAATGACTGTTGCTTTTGCCTCTTTTTGAGGATTTCACGAAAATGTAACATTGCATTTTCATTGAACAGATTCATCACTCGCACTGCTACAGCCTTATTTGGGTGGTGGTTTTCTACAAAATTTTGCACCGTTTCCCACATTTTGCACTTCTCCCAAATCTCAGTTGAAGTGAGAGATTCCATTGACTTTTCCTCCTCCTCTTCTCCGGACGAGATCTCTTCCATAACCTATTCCTGTTGTTCGCGATGCAGGACCATCAGTTTGTTGGTGGTGAGTTCCTGGCTATGTTCTTCCACCAGCTTTTGAATGTCCACGTCATTCACCTCCAGCCCCATGGTCTTCCGTAAGGACACAGTTTTATCGACAATCGGCGGCTCATTGTCACCAACAATTCCCTCAAAGTCATGTCCAAGAACACAGTCAGGTCACAGCTTTCCCCAAGCGAAAGTGAGAGTTCTCTTATGTTAGGGCCCGGTCTATGGTGACTCCAAGGTACTGTGGTAAAAAAGCAATGCTCCAGTTGCCTGCTCTCCCATTCTACAATATTAATACATATTTAGCTTTTCCTTATTAACTGGTTCAAATTTTGTCTCTACTGCTCCAGATACCCTGTCGTTCTGTGATTCCTGCTTAAGTAGTATTCTTGCTTATGCTAGACAGTACAGAAAAAAAAAAAAGATGATCTCCCCTTTTCAACAATGAACATTATTGCAGAATCCACAGCAGAGTATGAATGATCTTTCAGCTCAATGAATGAAATTGTGATTCTTGAAGCACTTTTTTAGTAGTCATAATGATTATTAATCTTAGCCTGCCAGGTGAACATGGTTGTTAAGGCATCCAGTCTATATGGTCTGGTTTGAGTCCCATCGGTCAGAAAAATTTTCACGATCAGAATGTTGGCAGGCAGGGCAGGAGAGGTGGTGGTATATTCTGTCTAATCACTGGATTGTATACCAAAAGCCTGGATTCAATTCCAAACCTCTCTGCAGTGTTCATGTAGAGTGAGAGCATATGATACTGTTCATGCTGATTCATCCATTGGATGGTGATGTTAAACCTTGAGCAGACCACGTGGTGCTATTCCACAGGAGTAGTCTGTGTGCTGGCCCTGGGTTTCACCTCTCCTTCCTGCTATCATACGCTATTGTATCACCTCATTCATCTCATCTCAGGAACGGCATCTGGTCATAAAAGCTAGCTATGAAGATTCATCTCATTCTTACCCAACCTCATACAGAAACAGGACAAGAGTTGGACTACAATGTTTATTAATCATACAGAACCCACATTCTAGCAATTTGGTCCACTTTGGTCATCATCTGGAAGACATAAAGCAGATGACCTGAACTCTCAGAAAATAAAAATAATAACAGAATCTCACTCCTGTGAATCCATGTGGAAAATGATTAAATGTTAGGTGAGTACTGGAAGTTCATATTTTCCAACTAAAGCCCTGAATATAAGCAGTGCAGGTATATATTAATTCTAGGTTTTCCCTGAAGATAATTGATTTATAGATCAGAATTTGAACCTCTTCACATTACAAGATAAAAGCAAGTTCTATTTTCTTACCTTCATAAAACTTCCTTCAGTACGTAGCATACGAATTATTGCCACAAGAGGAATCATTAGTATGGAGGAGAGGGCCAGACTCCAGCCTACCCACTCAGCCCAGCTGGGGTAATAGTAACCATTATACTGGAGAGGCTGGTGGTATATTAGTCCAAACATTACAACACCCTGAAACCAAGATAGAAATTTATAAATAAACATGTTTGATGCATATCTAAAGGTAAATATGTACAGTACAATCTCCAAAATCCAGCCATTTAGTAGTCTGGCACGTCCAGCTTTTTGTCTGTCTAACATACTAGCACACTGGGTTTGAATCGCAATTCATTGTAGTACCGCATTAAGACCATGTGCTGTCTTCCATGTGGCCGTTCAGTTGGACTGTTGTTATGACACGTATTATATGCTACAGTTCTGTGTTCCTTGTGCAATTAAATATTTTTGTTTGTGTGATTTAAGTATTAACTCTAATATGAACAATAATGAACTTGAGAAGATGAAGTACAAAACATTATTGTTCAGTGAAAATTGTGATATCCTTAAGTAATTGGATCGAAGAGACTTTGGTCAATGTTTTTCGGTCAATACATACTTAGGTAAGGGATACAATGGTCTCGGATATTTGGCTCATGCTTTATCAATCAAAGTTGTTTTTGGGTCTTTGGATACTGGTAACAATTTTTAGTCACTCAGCATATTTGAGTTATGATTTTTTGGTTGGTCACGGTCACTGGTATTGATAACAATTTTTGGGCCACTCATTTCTTCAGTCTGAATTTAAAAAAAGGAAATACATTTGACCTGCTTTTAATTTTTGTGTTACGAATACATAGAATTTTTGTGGCCTGAGCACTAGTTATTAGTGTTTGCCTTCACTAACAGTTTTTTCAGTGTCCTCACTTTGATTTAATTTCAGTGTGTATGCTACAGCTCTCAGGTAAATATCTGTATCTGTCCTCTTTAAACTCTTTGTATCTTTGCTCTGCAGATAGTACTTACTCCTGGTTGTCAATATAGGTACTCCTCGAAGGAGCCTTATAATGTCTTGCTCACTGTCATGTTGTTCTGTTTTTAGCTTATCTAAAAGTTTCCAGCTTGAGAGGTGGCATACATAAACTGCTTTCTGAAACTTATTGTGCCAGCATTGTTTGTCCTCTGTTCACCAGTGATACATGCATTTATATTTTGTTAAGAAGGAAGCCAAACTTTATGATATTTTAATGGACTGGCTGTTGCATTAAAGTCATATGCGTTATAAATGTTCCATACTTCTGGGGGGAACATTGGTGGTTGAGGTCACCGTCTGCCCCTCGTTGATATGCCAGAAACATATCTGCTCTACAATTCCATGAGCTCTTCTAGATTATCATTGCATCTTTCTATGATGAAGTCCATGATGTCGTTCACATCAGGTACTGGAACAAAGGGCAAACCACAAAACATGTTCGCCTGGTTTCTAACTTGGCTTCCGAATGTATTGTACTCTCTCTGCATTCCTATAACTGTATTGCATCTCCACACTGCTTGGGAGAAATGAAACAAGCAACCATTCAAACGACAGGAAAGTTTTCTTGCAGCTTGCATGTCTGCTTGTTTGAAGTCCATCATATTGATTTCTGTCGCAATGTTTATATCATGCTGTCTTGCACTTTCTACAACTGTGTGATGCATGTGGCTGTATATGTCCTCTGTCTTCCTTGTTGTGAAAGCATACACAAGTGAAAAAATTGCACTCTCGGAAATGACCATGAAGCATGAATTGCTGCAGAAATTTATGGGGTGCAACTGTAAATGTTTTGTCACAATACATCATGGAACTCGGAGACAGATCATTTACCTCTTTTAATGTGGCAAATACAGGGTGCAGCAGAAATACCTGACGAATTTCAAACGTAAATAACTCGGCAACACAACAAGCCATTTAAAGATTTATTGCGCAGTTGGAAAGAGTAGTGTTTGCCATTTGCATCACATACACATACATACTAGGTTTTGAAAATGATGTCATCCAAATGCTGACCGTCCTGTTCGATGCACCTCTGAAGTTCCGCATAACTCGCTTGAGCATGTCTTGTGGTATTGCCTCAATTTCTTCACGGATGGCAGCTTTCAGGTCATGTAGCGTTCGCGGTTTACATCGGAAGACGCGATCCTTCAAATATCTCAGAAAAAGAAATTGCACGGGGCGAGGTCAGGGGAACGGTCTGGTCATGGAATGTCACCCCGTAAGGACATGAGACGTTCAGGAAACATTTCTCTGAGGAGACCCGTCAACACCCTGGCTGTTTGTGGAGTGGCACCATCTTGTTGGAACCACACAGCAGGATTCCCTAAGTCGGTGAGTGTCGGCTGCAGGAAGTCGCATAACAGTTGTACGTAATGATCTGATGTTACTGTTACAGTTCTGTCCTCCTCTTCAGAAAAGTAAGGGCCTACAATTCCGAAATCAGCAACAGCGCACCAAACAGTAACACGCTCACTATGGAGAGGTCGCTCATGGATCTGTTGAGGATTGGTTGCGGACCAGTACCAAAAATTTTGTTTATTAACATAGCCTGATAAATGAAAGTGCACTTCATTACTTGCCAGGTCAGTGGTGTCAGCTGCTACACCTTCCAGGATAGTCTCACAACACGCTCTGCAGTTGGCCCGACCACGTTCACTGAGTTTCTGAACACCCACCATTTTGTACAGATGGAACTTCATGTCTGCATGTAAAAACCACCTACAGTGTTATCTGAAAGTCCCAGAGCACGTGAATGCCTACGCAGCGAACATTCAGGAGATTGTGTAATGGTGTGTCTCACTGCACGGACGGTCCCTGATGTTTGGACGCTATGAGGCCTACCAGCCGGCTTTGTTTTCACACTCGAACCACTTTTTCTCAAACCGTTCACCTATAGCAGAATGGTGCTCCTGCTTGGAACTTTCTCATGTCGACTTAAGCCAAAATGTCTGCGATACAAATGCTGTGTTGTGGTAACAGAGTGATCATTTTTGAAATAAGTCTCCATCACGAAACCTCAGTGTTCACCACTCCACACCATGCTAGTGACTGGCTGACTGACCAGCCCGGACAAGACCATGCACGTGTTTTCCAAGGCAAAGGCCAAGACTACGTGCACCACGACAATAACACCTGTTTGAAAGCTGTGGCCAATATGACCTTAAGTTCACTCCAATCTACTGTATGTGACATAAATGGCAAACCCTGCTCTTTTAAACTGCGTAACAAAATTGTGAATTGCTTATTGCATTGCTGAGTTATTTACATTTGAAATTCATCAGGTATTTCTGCCTCACCCTGTATTATAATGTAATCAGGATCCCCGCTCCTTGAATCTCACAGCAGGAAACTATCACCATTACATGTGATTGTATATTGCCCTGTAACCTGGATTTCTGCTAAAGTGCGAGAAGTCACTGATCTACGTTGATTTTGTAGTCTGTTCCCCTATCATTCTAAGGTGTTCTTTTCAGGTAACAAGGACTTCCTGTTCAGTGACCTGTGATGGCGTCTGAAGTAGTACTTCACTTGGAGACTCATTGATGAGTTCCTCAACAAAATTGTGCTTTCACATTTGCAGGATGATTGTGGTCCCTTGTTTCATCAGCAAATATTTTTATGTTGACAAGACTTGTACCAGTAGTACACTTTGCTGTACATACAACACCAATAATCATAGGTTTTCTGTTTGTTGCATGTACAAAATTGGGAAATTGGTAGCAGTATTAGCTTTTTACAAGTATTGATATTTTCTTCATGGACTGAATTATTGATGCCATTTTCTGTACAAGATTTTTGTGATAACTCAGGATTTTTGTAAACATAGTGATGGAATGAGAATTCAAGTGATTTAAAATCAAATATGAATGACAAGACAATGGAGATGCAGGCAAGACAATCATATGACCATTATATCCAGGATTCTGAAACTTTGCATTACCCAATTATCATTGAACTGTAGTGTTGCATTGGCTGAAATGTTGTATGACTGAAAAGATTTATGCCATATAAAGTGAGACCAAAACTGCATGAAACAGAAGTGAGAAACACTCTTCACGTGGCAGCTTCCTTACCGAAAATAATTTTGTAGGCTACTTTATTTTCCCAAATACAGTGTGCAGTGTTATGTTTATTACATTATTTTGTAAGTGTTTTGAACTTAAGTGTGAGTTATTGTCCTACATATTACTGGTATGTATGTAACATACATTACATACAATATTAACTAAAATGAACAGTATATTTTTTCTATAAAACCAGAAGTCATAGCCTATAAATCCCAATAATTCAGTTTTTTTTCTTGTAATCCTGTACCCTTCCAGTCATGAGAAGACTGGGTTACTAAGATTGTACTGTATCCTACATATTAACACATACACAATGTTCTTCTTCTTGAAAAAAAAAAAAAAAAAAAAAAAAAAAAAAAGTTTCTTCTGGGAGAACGAAAAAAAAAAAAAGCCCACACACACATCTTCATTATAGACTTTTATGCCTTTCAGCATTCAGTCTGCAAGCCTTTGTGAATTTGCAAGAAGCTCTGTGGTCTCATTTGGTTCCATACCTCTTATCTTTAAATCATTAGAAACTGAGTTAGGCATCATTGTCTTGATCTCCCTCTATGACCGAGTTCATTATTCTCCTAGTTAACCTATCCTCCTCCATTTGCCTCACATAACCCACCACCAAAGTTGGTTTATGCATACAGCTTCATCAGTCGAGTTACAAAGCTTTTATCTCCTCATTCTGAGTACCCTCATGACATTGTTTCCACATGTTTTTATCATCAATCATTCTCGTTACTTTCATGTCTGTTACTCCTAACTTATGAATCAGATTTCTTGACTCCACCTAGCTTTCACTCCCATAAAGCAAAGTTGGTCTGAAAACAGACCAGTGTAAACGTTTTATCCGGGAGCTGACGTCTTTCTTACAGAATACTGTTGATCGCAATTGTGAGCTCACTGCATTAGCTTTGCTGCACCTTGATTCAATCTCACTTACTATACTATCATTGCAAACAATAAACCTCATGATAGTTCTGTATTGGCTTACAGTCATAAATACTAAGTCTTAAGGAATTTGTATTATTGGTCCACCTTTTAATACAATTTAAACCTTACGTTACAATTGAATATTAAATTCAGTTATGTGAAAGTTTTTTGTTCCAGTACATTTCAGCCCTCATTGGACCATCCTCAGCTGGTTTGAATAATTGACAAAAACATCTTAAACACTACTAGAACTATATAAAAACATGATACAAAAGTGATGATGATGAGTTATGCATGCTTAAAGATGCACTTTAATGTGACTATCATAAAAAGCCCTTGTTACAAACTTGAACAATATTGTTCCAGTATGTTCTAGTCATAAAATGGGCCGAATATTTGTTGAGTTGAATTATGGGACAGAGTTTTTGATGAAAAATGTCAATGCGGAATGTCAAGTTTCAGAATTACTGGCCTGTTGGAGTTCCCCATCCTTCGGCCTCCATGATATGTCATGTTGTATTGACTTTTGACTGAACAGTGGATTTACCAACCTGCCTTTCACTAAACAAGGGGAAAGAGCTGCTGCGACTAAGATAAAGGGAGGATTACAGGACACAATTTGACCATGACCTGAGAGCAAGCATGCATTAACTTTGCTGCACTTTGATTCAATCTGACTTACTATACTACCCTTGCAAACAATAAACCTCATGATAGTTCTGTATTAATAATAATAATAATCGTATGGCCTCAGCTACCGTGTGCAGACATTTCAATTTGACGCCATCTGGCTGTCTGCTCGTCAATTTCGACGTTCCGTTTTTCTCTAGGCCCCCACTAGGTGGCAGACCGAGTAAACCGAAACTCTCTTGGGCGTCTATGGCTGAGATTTAATTAATTTTGTCGGGTAAACACCAAATGTGTCACCAGAGATCTTTTACATGCCGACATCGTACGACATGGAGTGTCGAATGGACTTTTTTCCGCCCTTCAAAAATCCGACTACCTCTGCCGGGTTTGAACCCGCTATCTTGGGATCCGGAGGCCGACACTCTACCGCTGATCCACAGAGGCAGCTTAGTTCTGTATTGACTTACAGTCATAAATACTAACTCTTAAGGAATGTGTATTATTGGTCCACCTTTTAATATAATTTAAACCTTATGCTACAATTGAATATTAAATTCAGTTAGGTATGTACCTTGTCAAACAAGGTGTGTCTAATAAGTATGGCGAATAGACTGATACCACAATGGCAATGGAATTAGTGATTTTGACAAACTGAAAAGCTTTAAAGTTACATCAACTCTGTGTGTTCAATGCTTAGTGGCACATCTTGAGATATCTCTCTATTCACATGCGAATGGACGCAGTGTTGCCATTGCAATATTGGCCCATTCACCGTACTTTCTAGACAAAACTTGTGTTTATATTGACACATGAAGAAAAATATATAAGTAATAATAATAACAACGTAAACGTTTCCACCTTTTCAATACTAAAATATATTCACAAAATAATAAATTACACAGTACTAGTTTCGAGCCATCTAGGGGTCAGCATCAGCCAACCTAAACTCAATCCTAAATTTAATCAAAGGTACTTTTCCAAGACAATTACACTTTCTCCCGCACCCTTCAGCCCCACCTTAAGCCCTCTTCCTAAGCCATATATAATTTTATATATGTCATTTCAATACAAGAACTTACTGATTTCCATGATTATAATTTTTACAACACCCCATTTATACTTTATTCTTTGTTAAAAACCTCTTAGTATGTATATTCCTTGTATTATTAACTATTACCATAATAACATCTCATTTCATCTACCACATTCACTTGTTATTCTTTAAAATAACATTTTCTTAGGATTTCGCCAAAAGTGATCTTTGCTTCAATACGGCTGATGATGACCCCTAGATGGGTCGAAACTAGTACCGTGTAATTTATAATTTTGTGAATATATTTTAGTATTGAAAAGGTGGAAACATTTACGTTGTTATTATTATCACTTATATATTATTCTCAGTTCAATACGGACCAAAAACATGAAATTCATAACCATTAATAAACATGAAGAAAAACCAATGCAAGATGTAAGTGGAGATTATTTTCCTACCTAATTTTCATATAATAAATTAGGGTGCATGATATACAGGATAATAATAATAATAATAATAATAATAATAATAATAATAATAATAATAATAATAATAATAATAATAATAATAATAAATCGTATGGCCTTAACTGCTGTGTGCAGACATTTCAATTTGATGTCATCTGGCTGTCTGCTGATCAATTTCGACGTTCTGTTTTACTCTAGGCCTACTAGATGGCAGAACGAGTAAACCAAAACTCTCTTGGACGTCTATGGCTAAGATTTAATAAATTTTATCGGTAAACACCAAATGTGTCATCAGAGGTCTTTTGTACGCGGACATCGTACGACATGGAGTGTTGAATGGATTTCTTTTCTACCCTTCGAAAATCTGACTACCTCTGCCAGGTTTGAACCCGCTGTCTTGGGATCTGGAGGCCAACACACTACCACTGATCCACAGATGGTGAGATATAAGTGGGTAAGCACAGTATTTTTTCTTCTTTTTACCTATCTGCCTCCTCCTTTTACCTCACCTCACTTTTAAGCAATGGCCACCATCATTCTTTCTTCTCTACTGATCAAGGCTACAGAGGGTCCTGGGGGTCCTGGGCTTGATTTCTGGCTGGGTCGGGGATTTTAACCTTCATTGGTTAATTACAATGTTTCAGCAGCTGAGTGTTTATGTGTTTTCATCATTAGAATTCACCCTAGGTAGGGCCCCATCTTCACAGACACGCAGGTCACCTATATGGCGTCAACTCGAAAGACCTGCACCATGCTTCTTCAGAGGCCACACGCCAATTTAAAAAATTAAAAAAAATAATAATCATTGTGGTTTAAAATAATAATGATGATGGAAAAAATGAAACGATGTTAATACTGAATTTCTTTTTCTTCTCCCAGTCAAAACAATGTTACATTAAGTAACAGAAAAGATGGAACTGGAATGATATGAATATATAGTGGCTGAGTGGGTTGCAACTTCTGTGTTTGTAACAGATTCTGTTTATCCTATAAATATGCTTCCAATTACAAAGGTTGCATTCTGTAATGGCATGAAAAACATTTTGGCAAAATTATTTTTAAAAAATATACTGAAATCCGTCTTGAAATCTGTAAATGTCAGCTTCCACTGATGTATTCAGAACATTCCATAAAAGAGGGAATCTTTATTATATTTATTTCTTACAATGATAAATGAAGGGCTGATGAATTTCCAGCATATTCTCCAATACAGGCCTGGTTTTGAACCCAACATTGCCTCCACATCTTGTGAGAAACGTTCAAGACCTGAAAACAGTAAGTGTATTTTGTAAATACTTCAAGTAGTTGCATATTGTCATTGCAAGAAACTTACCTATTAGAATCACATTATAGAAATAATAGGATACAACAGAACCTGACTAGCTGAAAATGATAATATATTATGATATTGTGCATTAGATTATAAGACTACGACTAAAGAAATATCATGTCATACCATGTCATAAGATCATAGAGCAGGAGTTTGTAAGGATTTACTAAAGGGGTAAAATAAATTAGACTGATTAACCCTCTAGTATTATGAATGCACATCTAGAACAAAAGTCCAAGCTAACCAACCTTTTGAAAGATTTTTTTAAGTAAGTCTTATATATGAAAAGGAACTACAACTTCCATTTCTTCAATATCACACACAGTGTGTTGCTGAGGATGCTTTTTGCAGACATTGTTTCAACACCTCTGGCACAATGCCTTTGTCTTCATGTTCATATGCCACCTGCAAATATGACATATTCCAAGTTTAGGTGATTTCTGAACGTGTGGTCCCTTTTCATATATTTGTAAAGATACACTAACATTTAAGAAAATTACAATATCAAAAAGGAAACAGACGATTAAAATAAACTTCATACCACAGATTAAGCACATGACAATACACAAATGATTAAGTTAGTAGAGCTGTACATGACAATTGAACCTGAGTATTCATTATTTTGTGCAACCTCCATACACTGCAATCAGAACCTCTAAATGTCGTGGCATGGAATCAAAGAAGGTCTTAATATCTCTCTGGGGAATCTCCCTCTGACGAACAAGTTGCTATCTAACCATATCCTAGACATGTGATGGGCAACATGTCAGGTGAATATACAGGCCAGGGAAGTAATGGTAGCAGTCTTTCTTCGAATGAGGCTTGCACATTCCTTGCCGCATGTGGCAGGGCATTGTCATGCTGAAATGTGGTATGTGGAGTGATGTGGAAAGGGGGAGTACCTCTCGTTCTAAAACCTCCTTCATATACCAGTTGTTGTTCAGGTTGCCCTAAATATGTATGAGGCGAGATCAGTTGTTGTAACCAATGGTGCCCTAAACAATCACACTTGGAGTTTGCCTGCTATGTTGCTCAACAATGCAGGCTGCCAGATTGCGCTCACCACAATAGCGTTGAACATATATGCGCTCATCACTGTAGGACAAGTTGAAGTGGAGCTCATCTTGAAACACTACATTTTGCTACTCAGCACATCAGTGATGTGGCCGTTGCAGTTTGAAGGTTTTGTGGTTTATGCACAATTGAAGCCAACGGAATGACATGTGTGAAACCAGTCCTATCTGCAGCAGACAGCGTTGAACCATTGATGCTGACAGGTTCACACCTGTTGCAGTGTTCCACCATCACTATTGATGAAGCTGTACGGTCCATTATGATCACGTAGACAAGATGATGGTCATGCTGTGCTATGGTCATAGTCTATTTCATGGTCCACTACCTGCTTGTCGCTGCATACAACCCTCTTCTATCCACTGCTTCCACACATGCATCACTGTTGTAGCAGCATGCCCTTATACAAGACAAAATGTCATGGTATGATAAAACCGCTTCCCAGAGACAAATCATTCTGCCCCGTTCAAACTCATTCACATGCTGATATTGCACCCTTTGATGTCGACAAGGCATACTGGCCTCATATTTTCAGCTTGTTTGATAGCTCTTCACTGACTATACTTGGTGTACCACTGACATTTTTGGTCACACTTGACAGGGCCCTGCTGGGCCTACATGTACCCCATCTCTCTGTAATTCTAATAACTTTTTGCTGGCACATTGTTCTACACATCAGCTGAGTTTGGATTCATTCGGACCATTCTTTCATGGTACTGCAATTTTCATGATTGATAGTGTTCTCAAATATCTTTGGTTTGCTTTGACATTTGTTCTAGTTGTGCGTTCACAAAACTACATGCCAAATTTTTTTGAAAACAGTCTTTGAATAAAGACTGAAAAAGATATTGCTAATGTCAAGTAAGTATGGCAGAGAAATTCTTACATGCCTGAACATGTGACACCAGTTCCACTGCAGATGCGTCAATTCCGGTAATCAGCTCGTCTATGATTAAATGGTTAGGGGGACAATTTCATTCAAGGTCACAGTCATGCCAACTGTCATGAAGACTGAATATGAGAAACTAATAATAACTACCAGCAGTACCTGTTGGAGACTTTACAAATTTCAATACTTCTTGTGGTGTGAATGTTGCAGTGCACCCACCAGTAGGTTAAAGAAAATAGAATTGATTCAAACAGGTTCAGGAATTCCAAGTGGCAAGTGTGAATAATTTCTAAAGATTAACCATTAATCTGGATGATTAATTTTTGGACTCGTTCATACAACCCTGTAAACATGAGGCAAAACATTAAATTTGTCTAGTCCTGTATTACAGAGCTATATTCAAAATAAGATTCCATTGGGCTAGTGTCTGTTAATCACAGTGGGTAGAAGGGAGAGTAGCAGGTTGAACAGCAGACATGTCGGTGGACGGAGGTTTGCATTACTAAGGGGACGAAATGAAATTTAGAGAAGCTGGGTTGCGTAGCTCAGGTGGTAGAGTGCTGATCTTCAGCATCTAACTTGGCAGGTTCGATCCTGGTTCAATTCGGTGGTATCTGAAGGTGCTCAAATGTATCAGCCTCGTGTAGGTAGATTTACTGGCATGTAAAAGAACTCCTGTGGAACCAAATTCCGACACCATAACAATGTAGTTAAACCAATAACGTTATTGTTATGTCCGTCTCCACAGCAAAATGGTTAACACTATTAGCTGCCGTCCTTGGAGGCCTGGGTTCAATTCCCGGTATTGCTAGATATTTAAGAATGGCAGGAGGGCTGGTGTATGGTTAAAATGATGCATGCATCTCACCTTCATTGGGGGCCATAAGGACACAAGTTTATTATTATGAATAATAATAATAATAATAATAATAATAATAATAATAATAATAATAATAATAATAATAATAATAATAATAATAATCTTCTTTCTCTACTGCTTTTCCCACATCTGTCTTCAATTTCTTCTTTCATCATCAGGTTCCATTTGATTCCATCTTGGACTGAGAATTCCATCTCTCACCATATGCAGCATATTTTAAGAAGTAGTTTACATCCAGTCTACATACATTCTACCTGAACCATTAAACTGAATAACATTTGGATTTTAAGCAAGTGATATAATACCCTCTGTGCCAGTGATGTACAAAATTAAACTTTCAATCATTGATAGAAATGTGCAATTAAGTCATAGAACTCACTAGAAACAGTTTGGACATTGTAGTCAGAATGCTACAAAATTTCTATGCCTTTATCTTTGCGCATTACTTAGTGTCTATGTAATTTCCTAATACCATTGTAAAATTAATGTAATGTACAATTGATCCACAATTTGTTATGGATTCACCGACAATATTGTACTTTAAATGTAGACATTCTCATTGACTGTTTTTTCTAATCGATTGGCATCACGATCTATTTTAACCTCATTTCATGTATTCAACCACATTTTATTATGAATGTTATTGCAATGTACATATAGATTTCTCTATCAGTTTTTATTACTTCACAAGAGGATATTGTTCCAGGACATTCCATAAACGAAGTGTAATTATTTTAGGCTGATGATGACCCAAATGAGGTCGAAACTAGTACCTAGCAATGCATTATGATATAAACATAGGCATTGCAAGTAATGTATATTGTTGAATAGGTAGAATGAAATATTTAATACCTAATCATACTTGTCACATCTGTTAGGTCACGGGTGCGAACTGTGGTGCACATGTGGATTTAGTCATGTTTTACGATTGGATGCCCTTCCTGATGCCAACCCTATCTGGAGGGATGTAATCACTATTGTGTGTTTTGTAGTGTTTGGTAGTGTGGTTTATTGTCTAAATAACAAGAGGAGAGTTTTGGGACATACACAAACACCTAGTCCCCGAGCCACAAGAATTAATCAGAAGAGATTAAAATCCCCGACCTGGTCGGGAATTGAACTCGGGACCATCTGAACCAAAGGGCAGTATGCTGACCATTCAGCCAATGAGTCAGATAATAATAATATTAATAGTTTTACAGAAGAAGTTAAGAGTACTACAAGAGTACATGTCCCTGGCAATGCCGTTACTGTAGCATTTGAGGCTAAAACCTTTTCCTCATCTGATTCAATCACATCCTCTATTACAACTGAATTATTATCACTTGGAATATCATCCATATTAGTGAGGATATACTCAGGGTCAATGCAAGCATCCACGATCTGTCTCCCAAAACATAAATAAATATATCAAAATATAATATAAATATGCACATGTTGAGGAACAGAAGAAGATGAAGATGAAGAAGAAGAAGAAGAAGAAGAAGAAATGCAATATAATTGTACAGTAGGACAACTGTCACCAAAAATCTAAGTCAAGTGCACTGTGAGTTTCAAACTAAGACTAGGCTTATCTAATAAATCTGTGGCTTGGTTCTAAAAAGGCCAATGTCATGTTTTATCGAAATTGAGATATTAACTGATACAAACGCGTTTTATCCTGGCTTGCAACATGTTAAAAGGGCCAATGTCTCTGTTAAGTACTAAACGAGCAGTTAACGTTTAATTAAATAAGCCCTTGCCAATAATGTTAGATTACCAATAAAGATTAGAGACCCGGCAAGTTTAAAGAATACGATAGAAAAGATTAGTGTTTAATAAGGTGACTTCCACAAATAAAGTATAAATTTATTTAAAGTTAATTGTTGAAAAAAATAATTGGAAAATTATAAGCAAAACTTCAAATGCTCATAGCTCAAAAACAGGTTTTTTGACATTGGCCCTTTTAGAACCAAGCCACAGAAATATTAAGAATGTTCTTACTGGTTTCAGACTGAATATGGAACAAAACCTACATAAGTGAACATAGGTATATGAAAAAAATAAGAATACTTACTATTCAGTGGTAAACAAGGTGCTAATTTTCAGCAAAACAAGTAGCATTGCATCAGGCAGTCATTACATAAACACAAGCACATGGCCAACCAAGTTGACCAACTGTGAAACAAATTAAATAAAAAAAGATACACAAGATGGATGCTATGTGGTGCTTCCTAACTTGTGGTGTCTGAGGCAACCACCCCACTTGCCTCACCCTTGCAACGGCCCTGGCAGAGAGAGCAGTGGCCGCAAATTTGTTTGCAGGGACAGTAGACCCTGCAGAGTACTAATGCTTCTCCATGGAAAACGTTGAACACCTGTTTGATACTAACTTGTGTCAAGGGTACTTTCAGCAGGACAGTGCTACTTGTTTTTAACATTCTTTTTTTTTTTACAATCTGCTTAACGTCGTACCAACACAGATAGGTCTTATGGCGACTATGGGATAGGAAAGGCTTAGGAGTGGGAAGGAAGCGGCCGTGGCCTTAAGATACAGCCCCAGCATTTGCCTGGTGTGAAAATGGGAAACCACAAAAAACCATCTTCAGGGCTGCTGGCAGTGGGGTTCGAACCCACTATCTCCCGATGCAAGTTTACAGCTGTGCACCCCTAACCACACGGCCAACTTGACCAGTAGTGCCACTTGTCACATAGCACATGAATCCATAGTGATGATCTGAAGTTTCTTTGGTGATTGCATTTTATCCAGGAACTTGTGGCCACCGAGATCCCCAGATCTCTACTGGACTCTTTCCTGTAGTATTACACTCAGCAACAAAAAAAAGTGAAATACTACGTATTTCAGACAAAATTTAATGATGGTCCATTGGAAACCTTATATAAATTAAATGTTATGACATTACAACAATATGGCAATGTATCATAAGTTAATTATTCCATTTGAGAAGTTTCAGCACAATAATTGGACGAAGTCAGAATTGAGTGTATGCTTGTAGTCCTGACCTAAACCTGATAAAGCATATCTGGGATATGCTTGGGAGATGTGCTAAGAGTCATTCCCCTGACACAATGCCTCAATTTTGAGTTATGCTCCAGGCAGAATGGGAGTTCATACCACAAGGAAACATTCAAGATTGCATCCTGAGCATGCCTGATCGAATCACATCTAAAACTGCGGCTAGAGGTGGTAATACCCATTAATGAGGCAATGGAAATGTATTAAAAATATGTGGACAAATGGACTGCATATGAAATGGAGCAGAGCTCCAGGTTTTGACATTTCCAAATTCGTGTTGGTGGACTGTTGTGATTGTTACGATCAATAATGTTTTTTAGTTATTGAGCTGAAACTTTTCAAATGGGCTGTTTAATTTAAAATACACTGCTATATTATTGTAATGTCATAATATTGGATTTTTAGCAGGTTTCAAATGGACCAACATTAAATTTTGTCTTAAATACATAGTGTTTTGCTTTTTTTGCTGGTGAGTGTATTTGAAGACAAGACTCTACGCTACATGTCCTCAAACTCTACACGAGTTGAAAGACGACATCATATGTGAAATCAAGGGTATAGACAACACAATGTTCCAGCAAATAGTTTGGAATATGAAATGATGTGTTTATTTGTGCCTTGAGGTGGAGAAGCATTTTCAGCACTTAATGTGAAGATAGACTAATCTCCCAGAGATACCCTCAATTTATGATGCAACACATTGCTGCTTGTACAATTCTTGTTAATTACAACAATTTGCTTTAATTTTTAATTTCGTATGGCTATTTCTAGCCGAGTGGAGCCCTTGTAAGGAGACCCTCCAATGAGGGTGGGCGGTATCTACCATGTGTAGGTAATTGCGTGTTATTGTGGTGGAGGATAGTGTTATGTGTGGTGTATGAGTTGCAGGGATGTTGGGGACAGCACAAACACCCAGCCCCCGGGCTACTGGAATTAACCAACGAAGGTTAAAATCCCTGACTCTGCCGGGAATTGAACCCGGGACCCTCTGAACTGAAGGCCAGTACGCTGACCAATCAGCCAATGAGTCGGACCTAAAATTGCAAACTCGTGTCCTCGTCCCGAGGTGGTGCAGCTCTTTTCATGCACACCCCCATTGGAGGTGAGCTGCATGTACCATTTCAACCAGATACCAGCCCTCCTGCCATTCTTAAATTTCTGGCAGTACCGGGAATCGAACCCGGGCCCCCGAGGACAGCAGCTAATAACACTAATCGTTATGCTGCAGAGGCGGACACAATTTGCTTTATATTGCACCGACACATATAGGCTTTATGGCAATGATGGCAGAGGAAAGGACTAGGATAGGGAACAAAGCGATTGTAGCTTTGATTAAGGTACAGCCTCGGAATTTGCCTAGTGTGAAAATGGGAAACCATGGAAGACCATCTTCAGGGCTGCTGACAATGTGGTTTGAACTCACAGCTCTGTAACCCAAACTGTACAGCTATACTACATGAACAACCCTGTGTCAACAATTGTTCACGAAGCACCAACAGTGAACTATAGAATTCACATCAAAATTTGTCACAAGAAATCATATAGCATTGTTACTTACCATAAAACCACGAGACCGCTATCGCTTCAAATAGCGCAGAACAAAGGAGGGAGATTCCCGCTGAATATGTGTCGAATAAATGGAACATGTAGATACCTCCCTGAAATAATAACACTCAAGATAGGAAATTAAATCAATAAAGCCTAAATAATATGTAGACTGATCTATGAGTAACAACCTTAGCATCAACAAATACTCTACACAGGAACATTTCTTATCCATTATATATTAGTTATAATACTTTGTCAAATTCAGCACCTTTACAACTACTACATTTTCAATGTGTGTGTGTCAGAATAATTGATCTTGTGATCTTGGCATCATATGTTAGATTAAGTTTCGTAAGAGAATAGACAAGAGTAAAATAAAAGTTAAGAGCCTATCTATGTGAAGACAGAAGTGTATGAAAATGTGTAGTTCAATCTGGTCTTTTTGTATTTTCATGTTGGAATATCTCTTCTTTCCATTGTTCCCTAATCATTTTATTTTGGTTAGGAAAAAATCCCTGCATCTCCAAATTCAATCATGTTAAGCTTAACTGTGAGAAAAGATGTACTAGTGATATAGTGACAACGTTGTTTTTATGTTTACAACTAAGGTTGGAAGAAGAATCTCACCATCCAATACTTAATGTTTTTATAGCTAGTTCATGAAAATACATACATAATCTAGCTTAAAGTCTAACTACTTAGTTCAAAGGTTAGTACCATGTTTCGTTCCTAAAATATGGAACATCTTCAGTTGAAAATGTAAATGCAGACATTGACACATACAATTAAAACACTGATGGTAAGAATGAGGTTGGAAATATTTTTATGTTATGCTAAAACACATAAAATATGTCGATGTTCATGTTCATAAGAAAATCTACGTCCATGAGTAAGACATGTTTGTTCGAAGTGTTCTTCTTTCTTCAAAATGTAAGCTGGAACTATTACTGTTGTTACTTTATATAAAGTTTACATAACTTGAAACTGACATTAGTGGACTTTAGATTTTATTTTTTATGAGGACCAGGGAAGCTCCTTGAGGAACCAAAGTTGAAGTTAGGTCTTGTGTAAACTTGTTGGTAAGGCAGTGTGAAAGAGTCTGTAAATGGAAAGGAAATAAATTAAAAGAAGAGAAAACCTTGCAAATGCGCGATGGGTATCGAAAAAAACCTTCAAACCGATAACCTCTCTGCTGGTCCTGCTGTGCTTACTTTCCTTGTGCCGTCAGCTGACTGAGTGTGTGTATTGTGCGGTTGACCTGTGAGAGGGGTTTCTCTATAAAAACATTAAGTATTGGAAGGTGGGTTTTTCTTTAAACCTTAGTTGAATTAATGCCAATATGGAATCAAAACAATGATATTTATAAATATTGTTTTATGTTTACTGTTGACACACTTCCACTTGTTAAGGTAACTGCTTTCCAGTTAGGAAGCATTGGTCAGTTCATATACCTGTAAGGAAGTTAGGGATTTATGCTTGTCAGAAATAGCTGATTTCATTTTTCTACCTGACAGATGACAATGAAATTGTAACACAAGAAATAGCACCGATGAACCAAGAACATTTTGTACAGGAATGAGAAAACATTATTTTCCCCATTTTTTAACTGTATGAATATGTCTGGTAAGTAGGGCATACTGGTGCAGTGGGATATCCCTTACTTTTCCAACTGAGTGGCCTAGGATGAAATATTGGTGACACAGCCTCCTGAGATTTTCATGTGAACCATTTTCATGTGTATGGAGAAAAGCATTTGACAGTAAATTTATTGCCATGCTGGAGAAGAAGAGTAAATTAAATAGTTGCAAAGTATTATGTGGCAGGCCTATAATAGTGTTGAACTACACTAGAAAACATTATTTTCTGATTTTCAGACCTTGTGATTATATTTTTCCAGCCCCACGGTGTAGGGGTAGCATGCCTGTCTTTAACCCGGAGGCCCCGGGTTTGATTTCTGGCCATGTCAGGGATTTTTACCTGTATCTGGGGACTAATTTGAGAACCACTCAGCCAATGTGATTACAATTGAGGAGCTATCTGACAGTGAGATGGTGGCCCCAGTCTAGAAAACCAAGAATAACGACTGAGAGGATTCGTTGTGCTGACTACACAACATCTCGTAATCTGCAGATCTTCGGGTTGAGCAGTGGTCACTTGGTAGGCATGGCTCTTCGGGGCTGTTGTGCCATGGGGTTTGGTTTGGTTTGTGGTCTATATTTTAGCTCAAAGTTATCTATCTCCGTTGCATAATATATAACGCTATCAGCTATTCCTCAGAGGCCCAGGTTCAATTACTGGTGTGCTGGTATGTGGTTAAAAATAAAGGTGCATACATCTCACCTCCACTGAGGGTGTCCTGCAAAGAGCTCCACCACCTCGAGATGAGGATACAGTTTTTACCTTTAGCCTGCAGCTATTTAATTTTTTTTTTTTCAGCATAGTGACAAATTTACAGTTTGTAAATACCGTACATGTAAATAATACAGTACTTATGTGTATTTCTAATGTGATTTAATATGCTTTGAGTAATATATGCACTTGATTGAAATGAAAGGTGTCTCCTTATTTTAGTAACATATTGTTTCAACTTTTTAAAACTTTTAATAGAGTTTCATTAGTTGATTTTACATTGTTTACATGCTCACTGTTAGCATGTCAGTACTGAAAAAACATAGCTTCCTTCTTAACAGATCATAAAATATTATACAGAGTATATAGAGTATATTAAGGAAGTACGAAGAGAGCACTGCTAGAAGATGTGGAGATTGTCCTTTCTCATCTCCTTTTCTATTGCTCCCTCTTCTGATGCTGACCCATCATTATGTTTACCCTATTATGTGTTCCATTTTATGTTTCCCACTCTCTCTCTCTCTAGATGAGTTGACAAAGACAGGCCCGTGCATCAAGAAGGAATAATATTAAGAGGAGATATAAAATGAATCACTACAAATACCACTGTTCACTTATTATGTATGGTATATAAAAACTAAACAGCAAAACTTCAGGAATGGATTTCTCATATGAGGGAAGGAAAAAGGTATGACAACATGGGTTCTGGAAATGCACAACTGCAGAGTTATCCGACCTTTACTTGGCCATTACACTCTCCTGAATTTAACTCCCCATGATCTTTTACTTTCGGGACATATAAAGTCTGTCATATATTGGCTGCTGTCGATGACGAAACAAATCTCTGTGTGCATTTTGTATGCACTACACATGGCATTCTTAACTGTGTTCAACACTCAATGTGCTGTTTTTTGGGGTAATATCTGAAGCCATCTCTTTTTAGTTTTGACTCAGTTAATGTACAACTGTTAGGTTCTTCAGTCTGCCAGAACTAACTTTGAGTACTCATAAGTCATGAATTTCATTATGGTCCATATTGATGATTGATCACTATCAAAGGGTAGAGAAAGGTCCGTCTATTCAATACCATTAGATTAATATTACATCTTATATAATAATTGGTACTAGTTTCGACCTTACTACATGAGGTCATCTTCAGCCATGATTAAATTGGAAATATGTACATACATATAACCACCAATAAAAATTACAAATTGCTATGTCCCAAGTAAAATCTAAATCTAAAACAGTGATAAAATGCCAAACTACACATTTAAATCTGAAACTAAAATAACATACAAACTATTGTGACTGGATTTGAACTATGCCAACCTCTCTATATAAAAGAACATGTCCTGACTGACTGATTGATTCATCATCGTCAAGCTAAAACTACTAGACATAAAGAAATGAAATTTTGAGGATACATTTATATTACAGTGTAGGTGTTCAATAAGGGAGGATTTTTGGATATTATGTCGCTAAGGGGTAAAAGGAGGTGGGGGGGGGAGCTTAATTTTTAAAATGAGTGTATCTATACCTCAAAAACTTTAGTCATTGGTCATTGGAATCTCCTTGTTTTTGGAAAATCCTGTTAAGGGGGTGAAAAAAGGTGAACAATAGGTTAAATACCTTTTATGAGGGTACATATTTCTCAAAAACTGAAGATGTTACAATCATGAAATTTGGTATTTAGAATCTCCTTTAAAAATAAAGACACACATTTTTTTTGTTTTTGGAAAATCTACTTAAGAGGGGATAAACAGGAGTGACAAATGGGGTGAATTTTTAAAATGAGCATATCTACAGTATATGTCAAAAACTTAACATATTACAGACGTGAAAATTGTTATTTTAATCTTTTAAAAGTACAGCAACATGACTGAAAAACGGGGTTGAATTCTTTTTATTAGGATACTTATATCTCAAAAACTGCAGATCTTACAGACATGAAAATTTGTATTTGGAATCTTCTTTAAAAATAAAGAAATACATGTTTTGTTTTTTGTTTTTGGAAAATCAACTTAAGGGAGTGGGGTGGGTGAAAAGAAGTGAAGAAATGTTGAAATCTTTTTATTAGGATACTTATGTATCAAACACTGAAGATGTTGCAAATGTGAAAATTGATATTTGGAATTTCCTGTAAAAGTAAAGGAACACGTATAGTTTGTTTCCTGAAAATTCCTTTAAGGGGAAGTGTTAAAGGGGGTGAATGTTTAAAATGAGTATATCTACAGTATATCTCAAAAATAACATAATACAAACAAGGAAAATTGGTATTTTTAATCTTTTGAAAATAAAGTAATACGATTTTTTGTTTTGGAAAAACACTTATGGGGTGGGGTTGTAAAAAGGACTGAAAAAGGGGTTGAATTCTTTTTATGTTGATACTTATATCTCAAAAACTGAAGATGTTACAGACATGAAAATTTGCATTTGGAATCTCCTTTAAAAATAAAGAAACATATGTTTTTGCTTTTGGAAAATTCAATTAAGTGGGGGGAAAAACGAATTGAAAAATGAGCTGAATTCTTCGTTTGAGGATAATTTTATCTTGGAAATGAAGGATGTTATGGATGAGAAAATAGGTATTTGGAATCTCCTTTAAAAATAGACGCACGTAATTGGTGGCGGGGGAGGGGTGGGGGTGGAATCAACTTAAGGGGGTGTAAAAGGGGTTGAATTCTTTTTATGATGATACAAATAAGAAGTGGACTTTAAACAATACAACCCTTAGGGGTTTTGACTGAGGGGTGAGGAATGATGACAAAAATATACATTTATATGAAACAGTTTGAATTATGAAGTTAACATTTCAACTGATATCCTAGGTGTTAAATAATAGAAAGTTTGAAACAGATTTAACCGCTCAGAGAGTTAAATGGGTGTTTAGATCCGAAAACAAACATATTCCTTCCTCTGAAACAGTTTAATGTACGAAGACAAAATTCAAAATAGTGGTATAGGCCTAAAGAAGACCTTCAAGAACAAATAAACTCCTAGACAGAAGCTGCTAAAGAATACAGACTCATCTTCACCCTAGAGAAAAGTGAGGTTATGGTCATGAAAAGACATGGACAACCAGAGGGACACATTGAAATGGAGGGTAAACAGCTACTGTGGAACCATCAATTCAAATATCTTGGAAGTGTTATCTCTGAAACTGGTTCTATAGGCAAGGAAATTTCCCACAGAATTCAGACCGGTAGCAACTTTAACAAAATAGTTAAAGACAGTATGGAACAAGAAAATACCAACAAAATGTAAGAGAGTCATATATGAAACCTATTACGTTCCAATCCTGACCTATAGTTGGGAAACATGGATCATGAGAAATAAAGATGTTAGTAGAATCCAGGCAGCAGAAATCAGATTTGTCCGTAGCATGATCAGTAAAACATGGAGGGACAGAGTCCGTAATGAGGAAATCTGCAAGCAGGCTCAAGTTGTAAGACAGCAGGACAGAATAACAGCGCAGCGACTGAGATAGTATGGACATATGCGACCCATGGGAGATAACAGATTACCGAAACAAATGTATGATCTAAAACTTGAAGACAAAAGACCAAGAGGGTGACCAAGACTCAGGTCTAAGGACATGGTGAAGATTAACATTGAACAGCGAGGACATACTTTGGAAAGCATTGAAGAAGGAGAGAAGTTCAGAGACCTCAACTGGTGGAGAAGCCTCATTCACCAACCCATCGCTTAAGATAGAACGACGTGGGATATGTGGATGTGTGGTATAGGCCTATATTTTAAATCCTAGGTGTGAAATATTTGTCAACATTTCACCCCTAAAGTGTTAAATGAGGTTAGCTCCGTAAACAAAATTATTCATCCCTCCAAAACCGTTTGACGTACAAAGTTGTAATTTTACGAGAAAGGTCTTCTTTTATGTCCTAGGTGTAAAATATCATATACACAGTATTTCTCCCCTAAGGGGTTTAGATGGTGGTTGACTCTTAAAAACACAATATCCATTCTTCCAAAACTGTTTCAGGCACAAACTTAATTTTTTTAATGAAGGGTGGTTTTCTATGTCCTAGGTGTTAATAAATACTTAACATTCACCCCTTAAAAAAGTATTCATCCCTCCATTACTGTTTGATGTACAAAATAAAAATTTCACAGGTTGGTCGATTTTACATCCTATATGTTAAATAAAATTCTTCTGTATGGGGTTCAAATGAGTGTTAGATCAGAAAATAAATAATCATTCCCCCAAAACCGTTTGATGTACAAACTGAGGGCATATTTTACAGGCTCAGCTGAAAGTGGACTCTCTAAAATGTAAAACTTGGAATAATAACTTTCAGTTTAAAACTGTAGCGAATCATGTGTATCTTGCACGTAACTCATATAGTTCCCCAGGAAATTTGTTGTTAATGCATGCATTCCAAAGCACCCACCGGCTGAGTCCTGTTCGGGTGGATATTTGACCAGTTCTTGGCAGGTACTGCCAATTCAGACTGAACACCAGAGTGTGCGGAGTTCACTGCTTAAAAATGACACGTCGGCTAAGGGTACTAACAGATGTCAGTGACATCACCAACTATTAACTATGGGTACATTCTGATAGTCTATATATAAAATAACATGCCCTGGCTGACTGACTGACTGACTGACTCATCATCGCTGAGCCAAAACTACTGCACATAAAGAAATGAAATTTTGGGGATACATTTATATTAGAATTTAGGTGCTCACTAAGGGAGGATTTTTATATATTCTGTCACTTAGGGGGTGAAAAGGGGCATGAATTATTTAATGAGTATATCTATATCTCAGAAACTTAAAAGTTTACAGACATAATATTTGGCGTTTAAAATCTCCTTTAAAAATAAAGAAACACAAATTTTTTGTTTTTCAAAAATACCATTAAGGGGGGTGAGAAAAGGTGAAAAGTGGTTGAATACCTTTTATAAGGATACTTATATTTTTATATCTCATAAACTGAAGATGTTATAGACATGAAAATTGGTATTTGGAATCTCCTTTAAAAATAAACATGTCTTTATTTGTTTTTGAAAAATCCAATTAATGGGGGATGAACAGGAGTGACAAAGGGGGTGAATTTTTTAAAAAAAACCTGTATCTACAGCATATCTCAGAAACATAACATGTTACAGACATGACAATTTGTAATTGGAATCTCATGTAAAAGTAAAGAAACATATATAATTTGTTTTCAGAAAATCCACAAAAAGAGAACTGAAAAAGAGGGGACAAATTTTTAAAATCTTATCTTACAGTATATCTCAAAACTTATCATGTTAGAGATGTGAAAATTGGTATTTTTAATCTTTTTAAAAATAAAGAAACATGTATTTTTTTGTTTTTGGAAAAACCACTTAAGGGTTGGGTGGGGGTTGGGTGTGAAAAAGGGAGTTGAATTCTTTTTATGATGATACATATATCTCAAAAACTGAAGATGTTACAGTCGTGATAATTGGTATTTGGAGCTCCTTTATAGATAAAGAAACACATATTTTTTGTTTTTGGAAAATTCACTTAAGGGAGGAGGGTGAAAGGAAGTGAAAAAATTGAATTCTTTTTGGGGATACTAATATCTCAAAACCTGAACATTACAGACGTGAGAATTATTATTTTGAATCTTCTTTCAAAGTAAAGAAGTATTTTTTTTTTTTTTTTTTTTTTTTATTACAAAAATTGAAAAATTAGTTGAATTATTTGTATGAGAGTATTTATAGTAGAGCCTCGCTCAACCGACCTTCACTTATTCAATGTTCCGTGTTATCTGACACTGGTAGCCTTAATTTGAACTTGTGGTGGATACTAAATTCTGCGACCCGCTGTGGAGGTGCAACCATGGGACAAGCACTGGCCTGACTGCTGGTGGTAGGACCAGTTTTTCCTCAAGGACAGGTTCAGTGAGTCTTCAATCATTGTTCAGTGTAGTATTGGTTGGGTGCGGAAGTTATAGTTTTCATATCCTCTGTGAGTATGGCGAGTAAACGGAAGAAAGTGATTGTTTCTATGGAAGACAAGTTGAGTGCATTAAAGAGACTGGACAAAGGGCTTCAGATTATGGTGTTGGACATGTTACAGTGGGAGACTGGAAAAATAACAGGGAAGAAATTGAAAAGTGGTGCTCTACCAGAGCAACAAGTGATGCACTGAAAATTAGAAAAACAATGAAAAAATGTGGGTACAAAAAAGTAAGTAAAGCACTATTTCTTTGGTTCACTCAAAAGCGGGAAAAGGGTCTTCCAATATCTGGCCCCATTCTGCAAGGAAAGGCATGTATTTCCAAAACGAGTTTAATGAAGGGGACCGTAATTTTACTGCCAGTGCTGGGTGGCTTGATCGGTGGAAAAAATGGTACAGCATTAGGCAGCTCAATATCTGTGGAGAAAAACTGTCAGCTAAATCCGATGAGGTTGTGGAATTTAAAAAGGAATTTCAAGAAATAATTCATGCTGAAGGATTAACCAGTGATCAGATTTTTAATTGTGATGAGACTGAGGTGAATTTCAAGATGCTGTCATCAAAAACTCCTGCAGTGCAAGCCAAGACATCTGAACCTGGCTACAAGTGTAGTAAGGAAAAAGTTACTGTTCTTGCATATAGGAATGTTACTGGGAACTTAAAAGAAAATTTGCTTATGATTGGTAGAGCAAAGAAGCCTAGGACATTTAAAAACATTTCTGTTAATGCTCTTCCAGTCCATGACACAAAGCAGAAGGCTGCCTGGATGTCTGCTGACATATTTAAAGACTGGTTCCTTACACAGTTTGTTTGAGATGTAGAAAAATTTGTAGCTTCAAACAATCTCCCCAGAAAAGCTCTTCTTCTACTAGACAATGCTACATCACACCCAAATGGAGTGCAACTTAAAAGTCATGTTCCTCCCTTCTAATGTGATGTCATTATGCCAGCCAATGGACCAAGGTGTGTTGGAAACATTGAAGAGGAAATATTGGCAGAAACTCCTTTCATCCCTGATAGAGGAAATGGATAATGGCAACGACATGATAGAAAAGTTAAAACAAATCAACATGAAAGACATGGCATACTGGATAGCGCAGTCTGGGAAGAAGTTGAAACAATGACATTAGCAAAGTCTTGGAACTTACTGTTGAGTGAGGTTGAACATCGAGAGGAGGTGGTACAAGAAGACATGGAAAACATTCTTCCCTTACTGAATTGCATTCGTGGCTGTGAAGATGCTGCAACTCAAGATGTGAGTAAGTGATGTGCACAAGATCAGCTAATTGAACTAAATGACCTTGATATTATTGATTTTGTGAATGTTAACGAAAATGAGGATGATGAAGAAGAAGAATAAGGCATTGCAGAACAAAAGGAGAAAATGATTGAGCAACAGCCGGAAGCAAGTGCAACCGAGGTGATGATTTTTCGTCGATGGCTGGTTCTCGCAGCAAGAAAACATGAATCAGCAGGCAAGCAGACGTTGTTGACAAGTTTCTTTCCGTAAGACATTTGGAATGTTTTCATTCAATACTGCATGTACTGTTACAATTGAATTGATAATTAAATAAATAGAGTACTGTAAAACATGTCATTGTTTTAGTAATACAGTATAGCCTTCCTGTTCGTTTTAG
Source organism: Anabrus simplex (assembly GCF_040414725.1). Classification (NCBI taxonomy): domain Eukaryota; kingdom Metazoa; phylum Arthropoda; class Insecta; order Orthoptera; family Tettigoniidae; genus Anabrus; species Anabrus simplex. The sequence goes on along the minus strand of NC_090267.1, from coordinate 370,464,945 downwards.
CTCATTTTCAAAGTTATTCTGTATTATCCGACATTTTCGGTTATCCGAAATACTCCAGGTTCCCTCTTAGGTTGAATAATTGAGACTCAACTGTATACCTAAAAAACTTAAAATGTTACAGATGCAAAATATGGTATTTGGAATCTCCTTTAAAAATAAAGAAACACATATTTTTGTTTTTGGAAAATCGACTTAAGGGGTGGGGCTAGGGGTGAAAATAAGTAAAGAAGGAGTTGAATTCTGTTTATGAGGATACTTATATCCCAGAAACTGAAGATGTTACAGATGTGAAAGTTGGTATTTTGAATCTCCTTTGAAAATAAAGAAACATGTACTTTTTGTTTTCAGAAAGTCCGTTTAAGGAGTGAGCGGGGTGGGAAGAAGCGAGGAAGAAGTTGAATTCTTTTTGTGAGGATACTTAAATCTGAAAACTGAAGATGTTACAGACGTGAAACTGGTATTTGGAATCTCCTCTGAAAGTAAAGAAACACATATTTTTTGTTTTTGGAAAATCAACGTAAGGGGCTGAAAATAATTGAAAAAGCGGGTGAATGTTTAAAATGAGTACCAGTATATCTACAGTATATATCATAAACTTAACATGTTACAGACAAGAAACTTGGTATTTGGAAAGTCCTTTAAAAATACAGGAACATGTATTTTTTTTCAGAAAAGGCACTTAACGGGAGTGAAAAAAGAGTTGAATTATTTTTTATGAGGATACTTCCTCAAAAACTGAAGACGTTACAGGCGTGAAAACTGGTATTTGGAATCTCCTTTACAAATAAAGAAACATGTACTTTTTGTTTTATTGTGTTCACCTTGAGAGAAGACTGCTTCTCACATGTACAGTTCTATGTAGCATGGTCATTTTAGTCCCAAAAGGCAATACCACAAACGTGGTTTACAAAGAGTTTCTGGGGTAAATGAAACTCAGTTTCTTGGTGAGTTTTTCAGATAACATCTTAGTACAGTACCTAGGAATGATTACTTTCATAAAATTACAAAATCCATGTGAGCGAAGCCGTGGGTAACTGCTTATGCCCTTATAATAACCAAGTATTCTTGTGTCTTGAATTGCTCTTGGAGCTGATATTCATTGTCTGTATAGTGGACCCATTTGTTCAACAAATTATGCTTTGTTGAATAGAATATACAAGTAATAGTTTATATTTAGCTTTGAAGGGGACATTTACAACTTGAATAAGTGGCCTTTCCATCAGATGTAATGATCTATTGTTTTAATTTGGTGTGAAGTGAATGTCAAAAAGAAATATATTGACATAATAATTCCTATATACGCAAAGAAAAAACTGTCAAGTTCACCAATCTGCTCATCCCCACCTACCAGCCCCCTACTCACCCCTCCTAACACATCCCTCCTCCAGCCCCTGCCAACATAAGCTATGCCTCTGCTCCCTCTTGGCAATCAGTCTGGTCTTGGTGTCCGTGCCGAATGCACATAAATGACGGGGAACATGAGGGTGAGTCTCATATAGCTATATGTTAATCTTGATCTTTTAGCTTCCCTTATTTTCTCAAAATTCACTTCCAATATTTTTCTTTTTCTGGCATTCACTTTATACTGAATTAGAACAATAGATCATTACATCTGATGGAAAGGCCACTTATTCAAGTTGTATACGTCCCCTTCAAAGCTATATATAAACTACTAGCTGTACTACCCGGCTTAGCCCGGTTGGTTTAGGATGTTTACTTTTAAGATTAGTATCACCAGTTAGTTATGTTAAAGTGAATTTTTATAGAATTCCTTTCTGGGATATGGATTTTTACCATCTATTATATAGTTTTAGAGTTATTTAGATGTGTTTGATTTCAAGTTTTAAATGATTTCATTTTTGAGTAAAATTTTATCCTTGTGGAAGCTCGAATTGATTGGGAAGTATTTGATCCTTTCAAAAAGATAATAAGTGATAACTTCATGTATTTATCAGTCACGGTATAGATATGATCTACACGATTTCAACTGTCAGTGAGACTCTCACCAATCAGCTTTGAGACCCCAAACGCAGTGGATTCAACACTAATCTCGGTCATTTTATACTATTCACTACAAAACCCTGTTCAGTGTACCGTCCCGCTGGAGGCTGAACATCGACTTAAACGATATTCAGGGAGTCACAACAATTAATTCGACATTAATATCTAATATTTTCTATAATTTTTAAATAATGGAAAATGTCATGCCCTCACATTCCCCACCCCCAGGGGGATTGGTGTTTTATCTCCATAGTATTTTTTTTCCAGATGGTAAGTCATATGTACCAAGTTTTGTTGAGAACTGTTTTGGAATATACCCACATACACCCATTTTTGATGGTTATTTTTACATTCATTTTCATCCCTTCTCAACCTCCATACCAATTGCGGTGAAGTATGACTTATCCATCCAGAGTATCACAGTTCAACTCAGTGAACTCGTAAACATTAATATCAGTCATTTTCATTTATTTTTATATTTCACCACCTTCACGAGGAGTGCTACTGGTGTTTTACCCAATAGTATTGTTTTCAGATAGTAAGTCATATGTGTACCAATTTTGTATGAGGGCTATGTTGGAAGAAACATACACAGAACAACGCCCCGAGTATCAGTATTCGTCTCACTACTCCACACTATTTTGGATTATTTTTACATCTCAGCCCTTCTCACCCCGCCTCTAGCGTGCTAGGTCTACCATACCTCCTCGCAGTTTGTCTCACGATAGTAAGTCATAAGTGTACCAAGTTTGGCTGAAATCTCTCCCGTAGTCCAGAAAACTATGGATTCAACACTAATATAGGTCGTTTTTAGTTATAATTTTATTTTGCCCCCTTCCCTAGGGCTTCTAGGAGTGTCTTGCCCCTGCAGTATTTTTTACAGATAGTATGAATTTATTAAATAAATTTAGTATTGTACCAAATTTAGTTGACACCTATGCTGGAACATGCATACAAACACTCAAAATCTCGGTCATTTGCACATTTTCTTTTCTTCACCCCTTCTCACAACCCTGCTTACTGGGGCTCAACTTGGACTTCAACAAATTCCGGAGTGTCACTATTCATCTCAGCCACCGTGAAGATGATGAATTCTTCTTCTTCATTATTATTATTATTATTATTATTATTATTATTATTATTATTTCTCACTCCCCCTCGCTCCCGCCCTGAAGGGGACTGAAATTGGACTTTAAAATCCGGAGTGTCACAATTTATCTCAGCGACCCCGAAAACTATGAATTCAACACTATTTTCGATTATTTTTGTAACTTGTCCCCCAAGGCCCCCCTTTAAGGGTGCTTGTGGTGTCTTTCCCCCATGAGGTTTATTTCCTGATACTAAGTCATAAGTGTACCAAGTTCGATTGAATACATTGCATAGACTCGCCTTTGCTCGTTGTTAGGAGGTGGGGTGATGTCATTCCAATGTTGATATTCTATATTTTTAACAGTTTCTTAAATATTTTACACATCTAATACACAGCTACATTCTTCAAAATGGGCAGACCTATCGATGTTGGTACTATGACATGAAAGTACATCTCGATCACGGCATGTTGGATTGCTATTTCAAAATAATAGGCATAAGAATGCACCTCCTATCAAGAAAGGTACTTTGTAAGTCAATGCGGCGTGTTTTCATCCTCCTATATACAGCAAATATTATCATCACGACGCACAGGTCGCCTACGGGTGCCAAATCACAAGACCTGCATGTGGCGAGCCGAACATGTCCTCAGGCACTCCCAGCACTAAAAACCATACACCATTTCATTTAGCAGACTATCATGGTATAGCGTAAGCTGCTGTCGCCTAGCGACAATCTGTCCATCAAGTCGATCCAATCTTGGTGCGGCTTTGCAATTTAATAAAATTACATAAAATTACTCATAATAAAAAAAACTACCTTACCGATTTCATTCAAACCACTTCATAATCCCTTTCAGATGTAATAAGAACAAATTGTGAAAATTTCAGCGAAATCAGTCCCGTAGTTTTTGAATCTTAACATCAAATATACCAACATCCAATTTTATATATATAGATCACTCATATATTCTATTCAATGAAGCATAATTTGTAAATCAAATGGGTCCACTATATAGACAATGAATATCAGCTCCAAGATCAATTCAAGATGCAAAAATACTTGGTTATTATAAGGACATTGGCATAGTCCAACACCAGTCACAACAGTTTTAAGGTGTTATTTTAGTTTCAGTTTTAAATGTGTAATCTGACATTTCATCACTGTCTTAGATTTAGATTTTACTTACCAATTTGTAATTTTTTTGGTGGTTATATGTATGCATCTATTTCCAAGTTGATCATGGCTGAAGATGACCTAGTGTAGCAAGGTCGAAACTAGTACCAATTATGTAAGATATAATATTAATCTAATGGTACAGTATTGAATAGGTGGAACTTTCTATACCCTTTGATAGTAACTTTGAGTAAATAAATTTATAAACTACCTGAAAAAGAAAACATGTGGTAACAGTATTATTCTTGAAAAAAATTAAAGTAGACCTGACATGTTTCGTTCTATAAAGAACTTCAACAAATTTGATCAAATCACTACTTGCCGAATGAAGCTGACTAATTTGTATGACTGAATGACTGTAAGTTTGAAAAGTGTAACATATTATTTTGTAGATTATTATTTAGATTGTGTGTTAGAAAAGTGTAATGTATTATTGTATAGATTATTATTTACTATATATTATTCTTGTACTCTTAAGCTCTGCTTCCAGTGATGTGTCACTACAGTGGTTAAGAGTAAGAGAGGGCCAAGAGCCCTAACTTCGCCACCTACAAAGGCATAATAAATAAATAAAATGAATCACACTCAAATATTTAGAAAAGTATAAACATTTCTGTTTAATTCTGTTTAGAAAATTATAAACATTTATGTTTATTTCTGTTTAAATACTTATAAACTTGAAAATCTGGAACTTATCTTAATGAAGTCCTTTTTTTTTCTCCACTCTAGCACAGACTAAAAATGTTTATACTTTCCTGAATATTTGAGTGTGATTTGATAGAATATGAGTATGTTCTTTTAAGAAAAACATGTCATTCTATTTTAACTAAGTTATTTCTTTTTCAAGTATAATACTGTTACCATAATTATGTTTTCAGGTAGTTTATACATTTATTACTAAAAATTAGTTCAAGTAAGAGGAGATCACTTTCAACATTTCATCTGATACATAAACAAAGTGTTCTAGCAGGTATCACAGATGTATTTAGTATAAGAGTGTTCGGAGTGGTGGACAGCACTAATGTTACTAAAGGTTGGATAACTCCGTACTTGTGCATTTCCAGACCCATGTGGTAGTATCCATTTCTTTTGCTCTCAATGTGAGGAATACATTCCTGAAGATTTGCTGTTGAGTTTTGGATATTTGAAAAGGGATCTTGGAAACAAAACTTTAATGGTTTAAATCCAGATCCTGGTGACTTGTATCCTGACAGTAATTTACTTTGGGCTTATCTTTGTTTACATCAGGAAATTGTGACACAGTACATTATTTCATTTTCAATCCTAGCTCCAATAAGTACAATAATCCACATTACTATAACACAATTTAATAAAATATATACTAGAGATAATGATCACATTATCGCTAGCAGCAAATTGAAATTAAATTAAACAAAAATATACCTGCCTTGTTTAACTATATGAATTTCTTGAGAGTTCACTGTATCTGCTATCTTTGGACAAATTAAAGAAAATAGTTTTTTTTAAACTTTTCTAATCAAATATTCTCTTATAAACTACTAATGAAGCACCAAGCACAAATAAATTGACACTACTGCTAAATATTTCTCATGACTTTCCAATCTTTATTTAGAATGGCCATTTTAAATTACTTCTAGTTTATATATCTCATTTTAATTACATAAATGTGACATGAAAAACAAACAGAGACTTATATTATTACATTCTTTTGTTACACTCGATTGTAAACAAAGATATGAAATGATTTACCATTATCCTGCAGTGCAATGCAACTATTAAATGTCCTGGTTTTGTTTTGTTGATCAGAACGTTTTACGTTGCAACACATCATAATGGAATTTACAAATTTTCGAGATAATCATTTGAATTCTTTCATGAGTAATGAAAGAAATTCAGGGCTTGAGATTTAGAATTTAAAGTTCATTTTGTACTTTTATCTACTTAATAAATTTCAAGCAAATTCTTTCATAAAATTACTAATACAACTTAAAACTTCTTCAAAATCTCAAATAAAAAAATGGTACAGATTATGAAGACTGGTGCATTTAACAGACATAACTTCTTTTTCTTCTTGTTTAGTTTTTGGACATTGTAGTAAAATACTGCATCAGACATAATTTATTTATTGTATGAAAGAGTATTGGATTTTAAATATCTAGGAGTGTAAATTAAATAACATGTTTTAGAACAAGAACAAATAAAATCAGGAATCATAAATAATGTAAATAGAAGTTACCCAGTACTTTAAGTTCAGTCAACTCATAAGTTCAGAATCACTACCTAGAAACATGTCTCTTAGAATTTACTACACAATTATTTTACCAATTCTTCTCTACAGGACTGTGAAGTGAGTGGTAAACATGAAATCCTTTCCAACTATAATTACTTAAGAAAACAAAGTCATGCGCAAGATCTTGGACCCAGTTAATGACAACACCAAGAGAAACTGCAGTAATCATCCTAATGGCAAAAACTTAAGTGATACAGAAAATGATTTAGAAAGTATAACTTATATCAGGAATACAATACACAATGTAGATAGGGAATCATTTCACAGAGATCAGATACACTATACTAAGAAAGCACCAAAGACATCAATAAAAAGGTTAGTTGAACACTTTAGAGGATACTATCAAAATGTAAATGGACTTCGAAGCAAACTAACTGAACTTAAAATTTCTTCATGTTTAGCTGACTATGACTTCATGGTATTAACAGAAACAAACTTAAATGACGAAATTAGTGATGTGGAACTCGGACTCGAAACGCATTCAATTTTCAGATGTGATAGGTCTTCTTTAACAAGTATGAAGGCATCCCATGGGGGTGGAGGTGGGGTAATGATCTGTATTAGCAAGAGGTTTAAACCTACTCCGATACCGTGCATTAACACAGTTGAACAGTTGTTTGTGTCCCTGACTTTTAACACCACAAAATTAATCATTGGTGCTGTATACATTCCACCCAAGTCTCCTGTCCAAAAATATTTCGAACATTGCAATGTTGTTGAAAAAATTATGTCAGATCTTGACAACCATTAATTGCTCATTGTTGGTGACTACAATCTACCACATCTTAATTGGATAGTAAATGAAGAAACATCTTCTGGCCTTATGTCAAGTAGGTAACCACACTATGCAGTCCAATTCAGTTATAGACACTTTTTCTTATCTCTGTTTAAATCAGTTTAATGCTATCCCAAATTTTCTGAATCATTTTCTTGATTTGGTTTTCAGTAACTCCAGTTCCACTGAGGTAAAATCTAGTATTGAAAGCATTGTCCCCCTCAATAGACACCACCCAGCATTAGAGATTTCTTTACCTATAAATGAGCTGTACAATTTCTTGCCTGCTGATAGTTTTTATTTTGACTTTTTAAATGGTGACTATAATGGACTAAATTATTATCTGTCACAGTTCAGCTGGAAGGTGATGTTTCAAAATGTATCAGCATTTCTCGAAATTAAGAAATGAATGCAAGTCTGAATCTAAATCTCCAACTGTGCACAAAGTATTACTTCCAATCCACAGAAATTCTGGCAATATCTAAGTTCTAAAAGGTCATGTAATAATATTCCTTCAACAATGCATCTTAATGAAGTTACAGCAGATACTGGAGAAAATATTGTCAATCTTTTTGCTAACCACTTTTCATCTGTTTATTCTTCTTATCAGAATAGTAGTAGTATGTCATATGATTATCCTTTCTCTGTCAATCTATCAGAAATTTACAACAAACTGATATCTCTGGAATTAAAGAAAACTGTAGGACCTGATGGTGTTTCAACTTACCTGCTCAAGTACTGCTCATTTATTTTATGTGCAGCACTCTTTTATCTGTTCAACTTATCATTAAACCAAAGCATTTTTCCAGTGAATGGAAGAAAGGATTTTTTTCAAAAATGGTGATAAAACTGACATAAAACAATATAGACCAGTTATATTTTCTTCTCATGTTTCCAAAATTTTTGATTCAGTAATTCTTGACAAAATCACACCTCTCTTTAGAAACATCATCATTGATGAGCAACATGGATTCTTTTCAGGACGGTCAACCTGTAGCAATCTTCTTTTATTCTATCAGTTCCTCTTGGATGCAATAGAGAACCACTCCCAAGTGGACTGCATTTATACAGAATTCTCAAAAGCTTTTGACACTGTCGACCATGATATCTTGCTGCAAAAACTAACAGGCTATGGAATTAATGGGCCTCTCCTCTCATGGTTTGAATCATATCTTAAAAATCGCTTGCAGATTGTTAAAATAAGGAATCATTTTTCTACGCCTATTATTGTTATCAGTGGAGTTCCTCATGGGTCTCACCTTGCGCCCTTACTGTTTACTCTCTACATAAACGACATTAAAAATATACTTAAGAATTCTGAATTGCTTTTGTTTGCCGACGATGCAAACATTTTTATGCAAATTAGTTGTCCACTTGATTGTTTAAAACTTCAAGATTCACATCATCTGGAAAAGTACTGTGTTCAAAATGGGTTGAAACTTAATCATGAGAAATGTAAAATAATATCGTTTTTTAAAAACAAGAAGAAAATATCATTTCAGTACAAATTTAGTAATAACAACATTCTAACTCCTGTTTCACAAGTTAATGACCTTGGTGTTTTATTCAATTATAACCTATCATTTAATGAACAAATTGAAAATATTTGTAAGAAAGCATTTCAAAGATTGGGTTGCATTACTAGATATTCTAGAGAATTTTCAAACTTAGCTACCTATCGATTGCTGTATGTGTCTATTGTACGCCCTATACTAGAATACTGTACACCTGTTTGGAACCCTTCTCATCAGACCTCTATCCATAGATTAGATTCGGTACAACATAAATTTCTTCGTTTATATTCATTTAGAGCAGGATTCTCATATGATAATGTTAATTATACATCCCTACAACAGTCCTTAAATCTGCAAAGCCTGTCACAACGCCGTGAATATTGGATACACTCTTCATTTTTAAATTGCTTCATTCCTTGGTGAATTGTCCACAACTCCTTGCAAAAATTAACGTACTTGTACCAGACAGACGCACAAGGTTCAAGAATACATTGTCTACAAATTGGCATAGAACTAACTATGCATTCAATGGGCCAATTGAACGAATGTCAAGATCTCTAAACAAAGTGGGTATTGATATATTTAACTGCTCATTGTCAAAATTTAGAAATCACTTACATAATCTCCAGAATTGACTATTACTTTCCTGTGATTACTTGTAATATAACCTGTGTATATATCTGTACATATTTTTCTACTTATACTCCATTGAACTTTCCTTTTAGTGTGTTTTGTTTTGTTTATTCTTCTCTACTGTTATGTAAAATGGTATTACCGTTAATAAAGTATTATTATTATTATTATTATTATTATTATTATTATTATTATTATTATTATTATTATTATTATTATTATTATTATTATTATTATTATTATTATTATTATTATTATTATTAATACCAGAATATTACCTACCGGTAGGCCTACCTAATAACCAGATGTAACTAGCATAATATTTAAAATGATTTGGCTATATTTTTCAGAATGATGGTTTTCAACATCAAGCCCTATATGGACACTTTCACATAGACCTAGCTATTGCTTGAGAACAATGTATTTTAAATGCTGCAGTTATCTTAATATCCAAATAGGCGAAACAAAGTGGCTTGAACTTGAAACTGGACCGAGGCAGAGAGGTACCTTGTTATTTTTACTGCTTAAAATCATAATGGATGACATCATTAGGGTGGCAAATATAACATGTGGACGAGCAAGGCCAAACACTATGGTATTTTCTGATGATATTGTGATTTAGAGGGAGGATAAGATTGAAGTCTAATAAAATAAATGGAAAGATTAAATAATTTGAAGTGAGGACCATTCTGAATAAAAAGTAAGACGATAGCAAGAGGAGAAATGAAAGGGAAAGGAGTAAAAAATCAAGTAGTTATGATGTAAATTCATGGAGAATTCAATACTGGATAAAGAAAGTAGTAGAAGTTTCTGTCACGGAGTATGGACAAATTTGTCCCAATGTAGGCTATAGAAATAGTGTACAAGACATCTTTTGATATTTGTGATGAGAAACAACATGCTTTGGAGAAGTAGTTAGCACCAAAGAAGGATGAAAATCAAATATTAAATTTCTAATAGGTGTATTACAAAAGTCAAAAAAGAGAGAGAGAGAAAGAAAAGTTAAGATATATGGAGAATCGTAATATGCTACTGACCCCAAGTAATTGGAAAAAAGGCCAGGAAGAAAAAAGAAAGTACCGTACGTCAATGGTGGAAAAGAAGAATGATAAATAGGAGAAAGTAACGAGAGATAACTTGATGAATTAAAAACTCAAATCAAACTCCTCCTCCTCCTCTTCCTCCTCCTTCTCCTCCTCCTCATCATCATTTTTCAACTCCAGTTTTCTGGGTGTGGTGTACAAGCTTTTGCCATCTCCTCCTGTCTTCATACATCTTAATCAGGACATCTTCCCACATCTGATTTTGCTGTCTTTGTCCAACATTTCCTTGGTCTTCCCCTTGGTCTTTTTCCTTGGACAGTAAGTTAAAATATCACTGAAGTTGACATTGCAAAGACACTCTTTCAATTAATGTAATGATTGAATGGTGCCTTTGGAAGGCTGTAATGTCATAAGGTTCGGGGAATAGTCTCCTAGATAAACTTGTAGAGCAAAGATGCTCTTACTATGGTGTAAAAGAAATTGAGAGATCCATTTCCTTGATTATTGAGTGAATGGAGCAGTAATGCTCAAGTATCATGTGTAAATTGGGAGCTTTAAGCCCAGATTGTTAATTGGCAATTTGTTGATTATTCTGATCTTTTCTACATTGTACCTAAACTAGCAAGCTAGTTAGGTACTTGAAATGTTGTTTTTGTTTAGCAAATTGTTTGTTAAAATTTAACATCTGAAAAGAAACCAAAAAATAGCAGAGAAAGAAATTTAGCTCTAATTTTAAAGTTTTAAATTGATCTTCTGATTGCCTTATATCGACCCATTCATGCCCATACCTTCTTTCACCTCTGTCCACCATGGAATCATGGTAACAGTGGTGATTATTGTTTTAAATGGAAGTAGATCTTAAAAACTAATCAAAGGAAGAAAAAAAGTAAAGAGTTCTGACCCTTCAAAGAAATAAGGTATCTGCAAAAGAACGGGAAGGGCTTAAAAATGAAGGACAACCTAGGTTTCACAAATCTAATACCATCAGCGTCAGAAAGGAACAAGAGTTGACGAAAGGAGATTGGATAGTAGAGGAAAATGAGGAATTTTGCAAAAGTAAGTGGAAGCAATTTTAGATTCAGTTAGGGGTCTCATGGTAACTAACCCATGCTCCCAAGCTGAAAGTTTTTAAGGTCCCCCTGTAAGTCACCTCTTACACGACATGCAGGGGATACCTCTATTTATAGGACACAATGTCAAATTTTAACATGGTGGACTCCGTGGTGGAAAAGGTGTTTTAAAGGTTGTGAGAAATGAAAATACAGGAGCACAAGTCTTCATGAGCATTTCACACTTCATCGCATTTGAAAAAAGTTGCCACCCCTAATGATAAAAAATTGTAGCCTGTTGTCATTTTTCTGTTATGATCAAGATCAAATTTTTACAGTCTGTTTTACGTAGCACCAACACAGCTAGGTCTTATGGTGACAATGGGATAGGAAAGGCCTAGGAGTGGGAAGGAAGCAGTCATGGCCTTAATTAAAGTATAGCCCCAGCATTTGCCTGGTGTGAAAATGGGAAACCACAGAAAACCATCTTCAGGACTGCTGACAATGGGGTTCGAACGCACTATCTCCTGGATGCAAGCTCACAGCTGTGCGCCCCTAACCGCATGGCCAATTTGCCTGGTCAAGATCAAATATCAATGGCGTCATGACACTTTTACCTCTTTTTGTTTCCATTTTGGCCTACCTTCTATTGATATTTATTGAACTTGCTCTATTTCATTGAATTGAAGCTGATAAAAATTGTGGCAGAGCAGTGTTTACCAACTTTTGAGAACTATTTGATTGCTTTTTGGTCTCATTATCCTTAAAAACAATTACCTACCAGAATAATGATTTTGAGTCTCATTTTGTTTTTCATATCACATCAGATAATGTCCCCTATGATGGAAAGCCTTGGTATAGAAAAAGCACAACATGACAACAACTACCTGCTAACACTGACAATAGTGTATTACTAACTGGAGTGACGTTGATAAGAGCAATGGAGAAGGAAACAGTTGCAGCTCCAAGTGTGAACAGCTCACGAGCAAACCGACGTCCATGGAAGAAAGTGTGGAACTCGTCCATCAGACCAGTGATAACGCATTCCATTCCTCCCATCTGAAACAGAAAGTTCTTAAAAATTTGGGATGTAATAAAAAAAGAATGAGCCCATGGTATGCTTTGTTCCTCTCATTTTATACTATATCAAATTTCATTTTAATTATTATCAAAATATAATTCATCTTCCAAGTAGATACAAACCCTATGGATATCCATAACAAATATTTTATCTATAGGTTCAATTGTTTCCAAGAAAACATGTGGTGGGTATATGCTGTACAAGTCATTCATGATTTAAGGAGAGGTATATTCAACAAAGCCACTTCTATAAATCTAAATTATATTGGAACATCAAATTTTAACAGAATATGT